>NC_143582.1:182430392-182756619 GCF_048544385.1 Mastigoproctus giganteus
TTGCTCTTCACAGCTGCGCTCATAACTTTCATCGATCGCAATGGAGATATTTTGATATATGCGGACGACATCAAGATACTGAACCTCTCCTGTCAGGTACTGACCCAGCTAAAATTATCAATTATACAAATAACAAGGTCGCTGAGTTAGCTTTCTACCTCGAACAGTTTTAGCTGCGCCTAAACTCCAGTAAATCCGAGATTGATGATACTCTCTAAAAGCCGTCATCAGCCAAAATTCTATCTTTCTGTGGAGTCCAGATCCCCATAGTGAAAGGCGACAAAGACCTTAGGGTTATATTTTTAAACCCAAAACTTGGATTCCATCAGCATATTGAGGCGCTAGTAACAAGAATGCCCAACCTTAGATTGTTCCGCCAAATAAAATCTTTATGCAAATGACTTGAGAATAACCAAGGAATATATCCACACTGTAATTTTCCATACGGCGCTCTATGCAGCAGAAATTCTGGAGTCATTCAGGTCAGTCAAGAAGTCAAAAAAAAAAAAAAAAAAGCAAAGAAAATAAAATCTATGCCGAAGAGTACTGGCTACTTTAATGGGCCCTTCATAAACATTACATTTCTCTGCAGGGAAGGACAACCCGAATGGCGAGACAGATTGAGCTGTCAAGACTACCAACCACAAGAACCAGAAGGCTCACAACTTCTACCAAACTGGTAACCGGCGTAATTTCGTCCTCAAATTTCTGGGATCGCTGTACCCGACTCACATTTACACATTCCTTACAGTCAAGCCCAACGCTGCTGCCAATGTTACGTAGACTCAAACTGAGTGACAGAGTCACACCTGCGCAATCACTACCGGCAAATCAAATATTGGAATCAGGTGGAGTGGATATGGATGAATTTGATGATATTCATCTCTCCCTGTGTTTCTTTTACTTTTTTTTTTTTACACTGTCAGTGTATTTTTCGTTTTCTTAATTTTTTTTTTAAATTCATTTAGCAGAACCAGTTAACTCGTAATAGCAGGTCGCTCACTGATCGCGGGTCAAAGGATGCGGTGCATTTATCAAAATAAAATCGGTTAACGCTTAGCTAGTTGTAAAACTGAAACATATTTAGATGTTGGAGAACTCTTTCTATACGAGTACACTAGTTCGTTGTTGCAGCCAAGAACGGATTAAGATTGTAAGTTTGCCAAATGGGTCTATTAACTTAATATATGGAGGAGCCTATACTATGACTATAGTCTTATTGGCTGCAACCAGTACTGGTTATTTCAGTGCTGGCTGTAGCCAGTATTTGTGCATGTGACGAGCTTGCAGGACAGTGAACTAATAGTGCGACTAGCGCCCGCGAATGAGCTGCAAATCGATTATGGTACAGATCGATAATCAAGTTTCTGCAGTATTTCGAAAACATGCTAACGTTTATTTCAAAATGCCGTCATATATTAAATTGCGAATTTCTTAATTTGGTATTATTGATGTCTATAGTTGCTAACTATTGTATTATTTTATAATACTTACTCTCGTTGCTATTATTATTTTGGTAAAGACTGTGGATTCAGATTGCATATAGCGTACGATCTCGAAAGAACCTAATATTCACCTTGAAATTTCCCCTTTTCTGTTTTATCTTCTTGAAACAACACCTGCCATCTGGCATTAGTTGTTTGTGCGGCATGAGGTTTCAGCATAGTAACAGAACGGAACCGGCAATTGGCGAATTAGGATTTAAGTGAGGCGTAATCTACTTCTTGTTGCTTCTATATTTACAACTAGTATGAGTCGAGATACATTTAGCTACATTGGTCTTAATGACTCTTTTACCTCTCTCCCCTGTCTCCTTTTTTTTCTCTCTCAACACGCAAAAGTGAACATTTATGTAACGTTAAATATACAATGTTCAAGATATATTTGTTCAGTTATGTTCTATAGTTACTGTATTATTTTTTGTGTCATAAAATATATGAGAATTGTATTTTTGGACATGTGAAAATATTTTCAGCATAGAAATTCCTCGGCATCCACTACCATTCGTAGACGGTCACAGTTTCCCTTAATTGCTGCTCATATGTCTTCAGCGAAACTTTTAACAGCTGTTGAGATTTCTTATTTTAATTTTGCAGTTGTATGTGGTTGTCCATATGATTTTCCATCTGAGGTGGGGGATACCTCAAAGATGCAGAAAAAATCCACGAAAATCACATTGATATCTCCATATATGATCAGACTTTTCTAACTAAATTAACTTTTACTTCTAAATTTTCTTGGCATAAAACATATAGCAACTTGTAATTTGCTGACTGCAAGCAGTTAGTTGGAAAAGGTTTCAGAGCCGTGGATATGGATCTCGCTGTAGGCAAGGACGTTACTATTATATAATTAGGAAAGGATATTACGTGGTCATTTTCCATGAAAATTTCTCTCTAAATAACCACTTTTATACCACGTGTCTTTTTTAGTTAGTTTATTCAGCCTGTTGACTAAATGTGCTATACAATTGGTAACGTTTCACGAACCTTGCCGGAACCCATCATCAGACCCTACTTGGCTGTACTGTTAGCAGCCTCTTGCTTGTCGAATGTCTGAGTTTCCTACATTCAGACCAAGTATGGTCTGATGATGGGTTCCGAAAAAGGGTCCTGAAACGTTGCCTAATTGTATAGTACATTTAGTCAATAGGCTAAATAAAATAACTAAAACATTCACCTGGTATAAGAGTGGTTATTTAGAGAGAAAATTTAACGGTACTATTATCTTTCACTAATTCTTTGTCACAGTCTGCTGCATTCTTTTTCTTTACAGATAGTGTCATGGGTATTGTTTGTCAAAATCAGGCCGCTGCTTGCGATTGTGCTGATTGTTCACTGCATAAAGGCGTCTAATTAAGGGGTGCGTCATCTGGAGTTTAATAGTTTACAAATTTTAAAATTAAAATAAATAAAAATTAAAAACATGAATTATTGTTCTCGTTTTTGTTTGTTCTTTACTATAGTCTGCGTAGTAGCACAGTGGTTATAATCATTGTCCTCGCCACACCGGATAGAAAATTCTCGGCTTCGAATCCCGTCAATGACGCAAGGAACTTTTATGGGCTTTTTTGTGACTGAGTCAGTCGATCTCAGGCGTGAATAACGAGGTTTCCTCCCCCTGGAAACTCTTGTTTTTCGTTCAGCTAAACAGCCAGAGAACACATGCAATTTATGGACATGGGCAGGTGAATTTGTTCTCGGTTCGCCCTAATATGAATTTTTATTTATTTTTTTTTTTTCCCCTTTAACATTACTAAAATTTTATCAGCCCATTACATCATCTAAAATTTTTAAACCATAAATTACAAGAAACAAAATAAATAAAAATTATAACAAGACTTTTGTTGTTCTGAAGTGTTACAACACAGTTGTATTTATTTTTTTAAATTCCAAAATGTGTTTTGATATGTGTTCATTGAACATTACGAAATAAAAACAACTGTCTATCTACAGTTATTCATTATCCTTTTTTTGGCGGGGACGCCGATAAGAATTTGCATAAAGACGCCTCATAGGCAACGGCGTTCCTGATCCAAATTGATATTCACAGGTACAGTATGCGTTTCTGTCGACTTCTCAACTATTAGAAAAGTGCTACAACTATTCTTTTTTTTATTTTATTCCTAACTGAAATCTTTAAAAATACATCTGGCTGAAAGATTTTTTTTTTTTTTTTTTTTTTTACAAGTAATCGTTGTAGAGATCTCCCCGAATACAGCAAACAAGCTAGAAGTGGAAATTTCCAAGGAGAGTAACATCATGGTAATTATCATAGTTTAGTTAGGATTAATAGAGAATAAAATTATCTTATTCTGTGATAAACATAGTAAATATAATGTTAAACCGATTACGCATAAAGGCTATTAGTGGGCTAGTGTTCTTGTAACGCGGTGCCAGTGGTTCCCACAAAACCGCACTTAATGGCACTTGTGAAGATGCAAGACTGCAAAGACAGATGAGTGTGAGTTGTGTTGGGTACCGCGATTTGTGTGTTAGCATGTTGTTTGTATTGTTCATCTGGCCACTTTGTTACTGGGAGGAGCGATCCACAAGGAAGGCACCTTCCAGCATCCATCCACTGTACGAGGAGCGTCGCCGGGACAGGAGAGGAACATTTACGAGGCTGGCTCTGCTCTGGCCAAGACAAGAGCAGAGGCGGCCTAAAGAAAGTAATAAAGACATAAGTAGGAAGAACAGGTAAGGTTGGGGGGGGGATTATGACAGGGAAGGCATCCCCCTAGCGAGTGCGAAGAGTGACCTAAAATAGGTAGGAGTCCTGAGGAAGGGGTGGCACAGGGTTAAAAAAAGGCTATTACCATATCTAAAAGAGAATAAAAGAAATTAATAATAAAATCAACGCAATCGATCAAAAACCTTGTATGAATTGCTGGCCGCCGTAGCCGAGTGGTCAGCGCGAGTAGCATAAGTACACTTGCCTTGAGTAATCCGGGTAAACGTCCGTGACTGTTAAATACGGTGCTATTTCTTGTATTCTCTCTATCTTGTGAACTCCTGACTGTGTGGTCGTCCCGGAGTATAAATAGATTTATTTATTTTAGTATTGAAAACCATAGTTGTGCTTCTGCAGCATGTTCTGTAAGTTATACCCAAACAGAGTTGTTTAGTCAATTTTTCTTGCTTAACTCCCGAACTTTTTTTTCTCGAACTGTGCGATAATTTTTTTTTTTTTTTTACCATATCGTGTTCTTGGACTTCCTCATTATTTCTTATGGCACCTGTAATTCGGAATCGCTGCTGCTACATTGCTTCCATTAGAGTAATAGCTTCATAATGCCTCCCACCTTAGTAGATGGAACTGTGCTTCTAGCCCTACGATATTCTCATCTACACCATCTTACGCTTGCCGTTCCGTATTTATGCGCAAGTGAAGTGGGATATACAAATCCATCAGATGCTTATTTTAACCTTGATGGTAATTTTGTTTTTCGTGTAATTCTCTTCCTCATCCTTCGAAGAACATACGTGACAGATTTGGTTGCATTTCTTCCAATTACATCATGCTCCAGACTGCCCTCTCAAAATAAGGATACTTTAAATGTGACCACTTAGTATCTAAGACTGGGTGAATGGCCGGTCTTAAAATATTAGCGAATCCGCATGCGAGAATTAATGTTGGAGGAAGGGACAGCAATGAGTTCTCCTTGTTTGGATTGAGGCGACGGGCGTTCTTCTTTGAGATTTTGGGGCTCCTTTTCAGTCTGGGTCACGTGCATATTACACACGCTTCACCCCTTAAGGATCAGTCCTAACTGGGTTTAGTGTTTAATAAATGAGTTTCTCTTACATATGCATTTTATTTATTTAGCATAATTAGTATATGAAATAAAAAATGGGAGATCGGTTAAATCCTTTTCGTAATATTAGGAAGTTGAAGTTGTTACGGAAGGGGAGGGGGTATAAAAATTGTTGCATAATTTGCGAATAACCTCTAAACCGGTTATGCAGTGCGTTGTATTTCAGGCACTTTCAATTATACCTCGGGGTTAAAAAATTAAATTCAAAATTAGTATTAAAGAGTTCTTAAAAATAAACTAAGAACTCTTTAATATCTTCTCTTCAGACAGATACATAACAGAAATAACTGATGACGTTCACACGAAAGTTTGGAGTTTCGTTCTTCCGCGTTTCTTTATTTTTTTTAATTGTAGTTTTACCATTATATGAACCATTAGAGGAAGGTGCACTTTTTCTCAGAAGATTCAGTGTCCTTAGTTATTTTTTTAAATTTCTTCATGTAACTTATTTATCTTGTCAATGCTTTAACCAGCCGGTCAGGAGATAAGTTACATTCATCAAAGCTATGGTGATTAATTCAATATTATAGTTTAGTTTATTATTATTATTTTTTTTAATTTTTGGCTAATGCAGACATTATTTGGTCTAAATAATACTAATGAAATGAAAGAAAAATTCAAGCATTTTTACATAAAGGTATAATCAAAGGCTTTTTATATTTTTAAAATTAATTATTTATTTTCTTTTATGGTTCGGTGGTAACCCAAAGATGTCACCTAATTATTTATTTAAATATAGCAGTTCGTATTTTTTAACAACAATAATAATTCATATGTTTAATTTAGTAATTGATTTTTTTTCTCGAAAATCATCTGTTAGATATTTTAGTGTGTGTGTTGATTTTAGAGTTAGGACTGTGAATTTAAATTTAATAAAGTATTGTGCATTGTTCATTTAGAGCATTGTTTTTTTTTTTTCACAATATTAAAATTAGACAGTGGGCTACCTAATTGTTTGGGTTCAAGTTTATCATTTGTGTGACAACGATTAAAACAGTTTTTTGTTAAACAAATTACTTCTCTTATTTACTAGGAATAAACATCAACAAAAGCATCCGAGCCAACTTTACTGTGACATAATTTAGCCATAGTTCGGTTGTAGAATTCTAAAGGGTCGCTATGCGCATGCTTGGATAACTTGCTATACGTAAGCAGCGAGAGCCAGTTTTAGAGTGGCACATCGCTTTGTTATAGACTTACGAGTTAGATTACACTATACTGTATAACATTTAATGATTTATAACAAATACAGAATACGTACAAACCAGTGACAAACACAAAATAAATAGAAATCAATACAAACCACAAAATATATTACTTTTTCTTTGTTACTATGACAGTTCCATGGTTCATTGTCACTTCATAGCAGCACTGAGTTTAAGTATTCTTTTACTACGACGATACAAAAAAGACAGAAATTTTACTCTTACCTGATGGTATGCCGGATTCAATGATCGATTTGTATAATACAATATAATAAGTAAATAAATAAATTTTAAAATAGCGAAATAAGTTAATAATTGTGCTAATGTGACTTGTTTAAGACTGATTAAAATAGGAGGACGGTGCTTGAAAATATATCGATTTCGTCTTGTCATAATAAGTAAATAAAATAATGCTTATTATACAAGTAGAACCGATGCTGAGTTAGGTTTTCTTAGCTCTAGAGAAAATGATAGAGAGAGAGAGAGACCTAGCATATTTTCTAGGTGGTTCGTCTTTGAACGACTTACGTAACTTTTAGAGAAAAGGCTAAACATTGGGACAGTAATTAGAGCAGCCGGTAACTTTATAATGTTATCGACGCGAAAATGAGGAAACTTTGGCAAAGTGCAGTGATAAGTCCATCCGGTGTGACCAAGATCAACAAATTGGGTAACTTGCGACTTTGAGTTGGGAAGGAAAAATAAAATTTAATAGTTTAATGCACTAATGTAATTAATGCTTTAGGCAGTAGTACTCAGTTTACAAGTTTTTTGGTAAAGTTTCTTCATTTAATTTTTAGATTATTAATGATATCGGTCTATAATAATAATAATAATTTTTTTTCTCGAATTGCTGCACAGATTTATTCATGAAATGTCAATGTACATAATCAGGAAAAATAAATAAATAAACAAACAAATAAAATTCACCAATTTGTTGGTGAATTTAAAAAAATCATAAAACCTATCTGGATAATAAGAAAACAAAACAAAGAATGAATGATAAAAAATGGCTCTTCGGATATTGCACAAAATTAGTTTTGGAAAAAAATGAAATTTAATTGAAATGGCAAGGGAAAAAAAAATTAATAAGATTTAGAATTTTGTAGAATTCGACACTTGTAAGTGTCGAGTAGCCTTGTTCGTTGAAATTCGAATGCTGTTCTTAGGAAAGGACTCTTAATGTATTACAGTTTTATTTCTCTCCTTGATTCTAATTCGTTAAATTTTTGGCAAATTTGAAAATTTATGCTGCGTTTCAAAACGACTCTTCCCAACCTCCACTTCTATATTCTATCACACAAACTTTCAGTTTCTGCTTTGTCGCTCGTCTACTGCTATTTCCATGGATATTGCTCTTCTGAAATTCCACTGCTTCAAAGCTATTCTGGACACGTTCATCAACCAGCTTGCGGCTGCATTCAAATTCTAAACTTATCGAATCAACTTTTCTTCTTTATTGATCGTGTCTGCGTCTTTTACTCGGAATAACCTTCCTCTCTATCTCCTAAACTATCATTTGGTGTACTAAAAATTACAACTACAGAACTTAAGAAGTCCAGTGTCAACAAGTTTATTCTGAAGTTTAACTTAAAAAAGAGAGAGAGAGAGAGAGAGAGATGAGTTGATGCTTTAAAAAATATAAGATTATTCATCAATAGTGAAACTCTGAATTCTAGATCCAATGCGAAAAAAATTCAGGAACGAGCATCTGTCCACTTTAAGCTTCAGATTTATATCTGAACCTTTTAAAATATTTGTTGAGCATTCCAAATGTCATTAAAATTGGATTTATAGAAATGCTACAATAATAATTGTAGCATTTCTATAAGTCCGTCCGTCCGTCTGTATGTAATAACTCTTCCCAGTGGATGGATTTTAAGGAAATTTTGTATTTCGCTCTGCAAGAAAGATTTGTTGATACTTATGTTTCATTAAAATCACACCAATAGAATTCCACATGGGCTATTCATGTACTGTACTGTAGCTGAAGCACTGGACATTATGCTTGCTGACATGCGCAAAAACGAAAGTGTCTCTGTTCGCGCATAAATAAGATGGTTTTTTTTTTTTTTTTTTTTTTTGCTGTAAATCGTGAATTATTAACGTTTGCTAACGCGCCCGAAAATAAAATGCTCTGCGCACATTAACTACCTTTTTTTTTTCTTTCTTTATGAACTTATATTTTTCAACAGGTGCAAACCCCAGCGTTTGATCTGTACTGAACAGCATAATTATTCGCATTTTAATCGATGGATTTTAGCTGCACTGCTGCCTTAGGAGTAGAACATGCGTGTTAAATAGACTGCCCGTAAACCACCTTATGATGGTGGCGCGGCTGCCCCACTAACCCCTTCCCTCAAGAGGGAAGTCCGCAGCAAAAACGGTGCGGAGTTAGTCTACTCGCGGCCCTAGCCCTAACAAATTTTCGTGTACCCTCGTCGCGAAGGGCGGTTTGTCTGTTGTGAGGGGAAAACCGGAGTCAATCCCGGTGAAAACCCTCACGACCACGGTTTGAGACCGCCAAACTCAATGCTGAATGCCCCTGAAAAAATTCCCATAAGGGTAGTGCTGGAATCGAACCTCGATCAGCTGTTCAGCAAGCCGGCAACGTTGTCACAAGGCTACCGTGGCCCCGTATGCTATCACTTTAATTTCTATATTTCACATCACATTTCTCACCAGTCGCGTGGGTATTGTGACGTCATTGCTAAATTTCAATTACATTCCACTGTTAGGAGCTGTAGATGTTTTCATATCAAAAAACAAATATAGCCTATATTTGTTTTGTTTCACAGAAATACCTATATTATATAGGTATTTCTGTAAAATAATAATAAAATACATATTTCTTTTAACAATAAAAACAATAGAAATTAAATAATATAATTATATTTTTCCGCAGAGTGAATTTTTCTTATTTTTTCGTAAAATTCTTCACAAGAATTAGCAAAATTGCACTTAACTTGCCCTTCTATGAGACAAAAGATGTCGCAAGGATGCAGAATAAAATAAAAAAATGCAAAATCGTGATTCATGATATAAATATGGAGGCTACATGTCCAATGCAGAGCAAACGATTTAAATCCGGGACGTCTGGTTACTTTGCACTAGAGTCTTAACTTCTTTAACAGCTTTAATTTCTGCACAACACTCATATGCATACGCTTTCTCTTTTCACCATTTTTCTTAGGGGCTATGATCGTACATTGTAAGTGAGGTTATAATAAACAAAAAGGGCACAGTATGATAATGTGCTTATCCATAAACAGACTGGAACGCTTGCTGTCGGCTGCCGTAACTCGAGTTCCCGGTTTTCCATTTCTCACGAATACACTCTGGTGCTAGTGAAATTTTTTTGTCTGTTAAATCAGGTCCTTAAAATTGAGGGTTTGCTATGATAAATAAATATTAAAACAGTAAAAAAATAATAAAAATAACTTATTTTTTAATCCTCGGTACTAAATTCGTAATTAATGACATCAGATGGCGATACGGAAACGTCAGAATACGTACTACACGTTCTGGCGTTTCGCCACGTGTCCTGTTTTCGATATTTCAAAATAGTGTTATCTTGATAGTGCTATGTTTACGAAACTGATTATAGTATATTAATTTTTCAACAACAAAAGAAAAAAAAATCGTGATTAGGAGTAAGCTTGGAAAAAGGAATCATTGCATGAACGGGTATGAGAAATATTGTTAACACCGTGCTGAAGTTGAATTTTGAAACGTGATCATGTGTAAGCGTGACACAATCATTCACTCTCAGATCTTCTCGAAAGTGTCCAGTGGAATTCAGAAACTTACACCCTTCCACAGAAGTTCGAGTATAATGTAACGTGTAGCAGTATGGGAACATTAAGCTGGTCCTTATGTTGTAGTTGACGTTTGTTGCGCTTCCAATTGCTGACGTTATGTTACTGAAATTAGACGCACGAAACACTACTGACGTCACAATGTGCAATTCAACTTTTGTTAGTAAAATAGTTACAGACCTAAAATGCTGATCTCTTGACGGTCGGAGAGCCAGTAAAATAAAGACCAGGATATTTCTGCCTAAAGAAGGTGTTCTTTAAGCAGAAATAAGTCATTCTTTAAAATAAGAGCGTTTATAAAGCTTTATGCGTTGGACGTGTATACATGCATACAGTGCCAGCTCAACTGACATTATAGGCCCAGGGGGGGGGGGACTTTTTTTCTAATTCAAAGTTTATTCCATAAGATTAATATAGAAAGTGGACGCATGGCCTGCCTATTATTAATGTATTTGTATTTTCCTTCGCATGAAGCTTTTTAACTTCTTTTTCAAGTTTCGGGATTTATTACTACTAGCATAGCTCTCATTGAAACTTTACCATCACTATGAAGGCCGCCGTAGCCTAGTGGGCAGGCGCGCGGGTGCATAAGTACACGTGACTGGGGTTCAAGCCCGTGACTGCTTAATACGGTGCTGTTTCTTGTATTCTGCCTATCTTGTGAACTTGTTATTTGGGTTTTTTTTTTTTTTTTGTTTTTTTGGAGCATTAGCAACTAAGGCCATATTGCTCCGGGAATATGCGGTGATCATTCCCTGATCTTTCCGCATCCCCGTATTTGGTGGTGACGGGATCGAACCCCGGTCTAATCAAGAAGCGTGCGTTACGCACTGTTGCTCTTCCCACCTGGCTACGGAGGCGCCTCTTGTGAACTCCTCTGACCGTTTGGTCGCCCCGGAGTATAAACAGAAAATTTATTTGTCTTGTCGGGGTGGCGGCATTTTATTACAGATAAATAACAATAACCTCGTAAAAGGTGCATGCTGTTTATCACGGGTACTGGGTTACCTGTAGTAGCACTTAGGTTAGTTTATAACAGTAGACGTCCAAGTGAACTCTTTGCTCCTGCGACATCACAAACTACTGATTTTTCCTGAGAAGAATATCACAATTACATATAGAAAACTGTGCTATTTTAACGAATCGTGTTTCCTTTTGAATCACGACAAGTGGAATATTCCTAAAATTGGAATATCAATAATCAGTTATTATTCTCATTGATTGCAAAGTAGGCAAGCACAGTATTAAATCTAAGTGTGGATGGTTGTATCTTTCGTGAGGAAATAAAGAATGAGAAATTTGTTGGTAGCTATGTTGGCAACGGCTCTAGGCTGTATTGTAAGGAGCGTCAGTGTTCCAGTCCGAGTGTTGATAATTTGGAATTAGTCAAGTTTATTTTAATAACGTGAAAAAGATAGAGCGACGAATATTTTTTTTATTTATTTTTGATCTCCATGATTCTCATTGTCTACATGTTTTAGCAAACGCACTTTTTTTTTTTTTTATATACTATTGTATTAGAAGAAAGAGGGCTGACTGAAAGAAAATGCCTCCGAGAAAATATCTGAAGTACACGAAACCTTAGTGTGGCCCGAGATTTTCTTGTTAATTTTTTAGTCCAGCTATTGGTCCACGATATCAGTTATCACACTAAACGAATACGTATCACATTCTACAACATAACACTTTGTATAACATAACACTATCGTATAACATATGCAATATCAAATTTGTTTAAAGAGGGATCATACGAATACTTGAAAGAAATAGGTGAATGAAGTGAAAGAGGGTGATACTATTTTTTGTTTTTTTGTTTTGTTGATGCTACAGAAACTTCTTTGCATCATTTTGCAAATATTATTTGTAATACTAATACTCAGGGCTCGGCGAATATGGTCGCCATGCTACTAAGGAATTTGTCCTGGACTAATATTTTACAGCAGTGGTTACAGTGCCAGACTTGCAAATAAAAGTGACTTTGGGCCTTGCAGTTTGTTTTGGTGAGGATAAAAATCTATAATTACATATTTCGGCAGCATTTCCACATGTTTTGGCTTAATGTCTCATTATGTTTGATTCCGGCCCTGAATGGTAACATAAGTACTCGCTTTTAGCTTAAAATCCTACGCGTACACCAAAGCTTCATCAATTTATTTTTTACTCTGTAATGTTTTTCGATTTTTAAATATTTAGAAGAAATTTCAGAACTTATTCGCGCACTCCTTGGAGTTTCTTTCTGTGGACCACAGTTTGCGAAACGTAGTCTAGCGGCTTTGAGGTTGAACTGCAAGTCTTTGTTAAGATCTTGACAAGAATTGTCACGACTTTCAGGAAGTTACAAGTACAGTGAACTCTTAATATGGATGGTGAACTACAACAGTACAGTATTGGCATTCTGATGCTTAACAGATCTTATTAAACCGTGAGGAAGAATTATAGTCCACCGAATCATATCCAGCTTTAAGATTACGAATTTTAATTAGGAAAGACTGCTTGAACAAAAGTTATTTGTGGGGTAATTTCTTAATTAACATCTTAGTAATTTCTTAATTAACATCAATACAGCAAACGTTATCCCTTTTTAATGGATGAGAGATTAAGTTATGTATAATTTAACATTAGATAAAAGTTAATCACGTAAAGTTTTAAAAGTTTTTAATTTTCTCAAAGTTTATCAACAGACCGTTCAGTGTTGTAATCTGAGTTCGACTTACATTATGACACTGGACGTTTATAATGTAAGTCAAATCAACCCGTAATACGTACTGGCTATTACAAAAGACCACTTCAGTATTCCGTCCCCATCTTTCTACCTAACTGGCACCTAACTAGGGCAAGTGGCACTACGATCTTGAACGAATTTGTCAGGGCCCGTTACTACTAATATGTTCAAAAAAGCATTTTTAAATTTTGTATTAAAATTCAAATTTTATTTTGTATTTTTGTACGATTTACAGAAAGGATTTTCGAAATTGGTTTACAAGAAAGTTTTTTTTGTATTTCTTTTCTTCTGTTTCCTCTATATATTATTATTTTGAAATAGCTTGTTATGTACTTGTGGCTTAGTAAGCAGTTACGGCTAGTTAACTTTGTCATGACTATAAAGAGAATATTGACAATTTAGTCACTGTGTTGTAATAGCTAAATGAAGTAATGACTCCTTAATCGTTCAAAAGATATCTAGGGTAGATGAGAGAGAGAGAGAGATATATTTCAAAATATATATCGACTGAACACAAATGACAATGGCCAACAAAAAAGGAAAAAAAAAAAAAAAGTTTTTATTCGTATCTCCGAATTAAGAGTTGCAGATTCTAAAAGAAATGATCCACTGATTCCAAAATTACGTTCGTCACGTCTCCATTGAAAGGCATACTGAAAACTTAATAACTTAATGAACGACTAATTTCAAATATCATACGACATATGCTGTCGTGAAAATGAGCCTTATTCCTTTTAAAATACTTTAATTAAACATATATAATGTACTACATGCATTTTATTTCATAAGAAATGTTTGCCACTCAGACAGAACGCGCCTGCGTAGCCAGGTGGGAAGGAGCACCCGCTTCTTGATTAGACCGGGATTCGAGCCCGTCACCACCAAATACGGAGGAGGCGGAAAGGTCACGGAATAACCACTGCATATCCCGGAGCAATATGGCCTTAGTTGCTAATGCTCCTAAAACCCAAATAACAAACAAACAAACTCAGACAGAAAGCTTTTCTTGGGTTTGTTTTTCACCTCTTAAGAAACTAGCAGTAATCTCCCATCATGGCAGTATCCCAGCGACCTTGGGACGTTGGTACCGCTCTTCCATCTTGGATATGGCTTGATCATCACTTACATTTCCCAAATTTTATTAAGGGAAAAACTGAGCTGGGTAAAAAAATGAATTTTTAAAGACATTTGGTAGCCCATATCTTTATAACATTGCAGTAGATTTGACACCAGAGATTCATAATTATCTTCTTTCCTCCTTCCAAGAAATCCATGCACAAGGAAAATTATGACATTGCAAAAGTGTTAGACGTTGATTTCATTTCAGTCGCATATATTCAAGGATTATTCATAGAAATGCTTATAATTAACTGACATCAACATGTATCAAAAGTTTAAATAAATTAAGATAATTATGTCTTGCTTTATCGGTGAATTATTAGCAACTGATTAAAAAAAATTCAGGCACATCGTGTTGATCGAAATGAAAGCCATTTCTTAATTCTTAGTTAAGAGCGCATACTTTCCTCTATATTTCTTGATTTTGTTATTACGTTACTTCAAATTGGCAAAATGTGAATATAATATCTTGTTTATTTGTTTAACGTGCTTTGAGACATTTTTGGAAATAGAAAAAAAGATGTACGTTATTCTAGTTAAATATATTTAAACGCAGGGTTTTGAATCTCAGACGAAACAGTGCTGCTTCTACAGCTGTCCCGATTACAAAAACTGGGACAGAAGGAATACGGGCTTCCCATATTCCTCTTGTTGGGGAGGGTCTAACAAAGCACCTTTTGATAACGGGCGTTTACCAAACACTTCCTTTAGGGAGACAGAATATGAACGTTTCTTTATCAGCGTTGTCAGTGTGATTGCGAGAGGGGAAAAAAGAACAAAAAAAAAAAAAAAAAAAGTTGGTTTGCTTTTGTTTTTGCGAGCAAGCACATCCGTAGTTGGGAACGATGAACAGTGGCTTCATTTTTATGTTTAATATAAATAAAAATTAGTTTAATTTTACTTCAACACTCATCAAACATATTTCCTCATGCACAGGTTTGGGTCATTCATTGCGTATTAGTGAAAGGAGGCCCAGTCTTTTGTTGTCTCAATCGAATCTCTCTCTAAGGCACCTAATTGCCAAGCTCTATAGCCCACATATTTTAAGTCTTTTCTCATTTTGTTGATCTTATAAGGGGAGATGCCTGCCTTCGTATCCTTTCAAGAAGCTTGATATATTTTTTTAGATGCAGTCTTCATACTGTAACACATTATTCCAAGTGCAGCGTTACAATTGTTTTATACTGTGGGATTTTAACATTCCTATTTCTACAAGCAAATACTCTATAAATCATCGATAAGATAAGATACCGTGGGCCTCCTTGCTGGCTGTGTACACTCCACGGGAAACTTCGTCTGCATGTACCATAAACCCTCCCCCCAAGTTTATTTTTTCTCTTACCATTTTAATTCAACTCCTCCAATTGTATAAGTTATTTTGAAGTTGCTATTTCTCAGGTGTAAGACCTCACAACAGCGTCAGAAAAACAAAGCTGCCACTTTTTTGACCATCCTTTGAAGTATGTCCAAGTTTTTCTGAAGTGGCGCTGGTTAGCCATTCTCCCGATCTTTACACCATATGCAAATATTCATATCACGTCCAGTATTCCTTCGTCGACGTCATTTAAGAAAATTACAAACAACAGTGGTCCCAGTACCGATCCTTTGAGGAACTCCATTTCTATCTTTAGCCAAGTCTGAACATTAATCACTAAATTTCTCCTTCTTGTCCTGCAGCCAATCTTTTGATCCGTCTAAGGATCTTATCCGTGAATCAAATATGCTCCAACTTACAAACTTCTCATGCGTGTCTGATTCAAATGTTTTGCTAAAATCCATACAAACAATGTCAGAATTATTTATTACATCCAGTTCATGAGGGTTCTGTGAAAACAGTTAACCAAGTTAGTTTAATGTGATTTTCCTTTGATAAAACTGCTACGTTGTGTTTCCTTCAGAATACAATTTCTATCTATAGTGAGTGGTTACTTTATGAGATACGCCTAACCTTTACATGGAACAGCGCCCTCTTTCAGTTACAGCATTACGTCCTCGTGGGTAGCACAGTTGATAGGATTGCCATCCTCCCCATACCGAGTGAAAAGACCTGAGTTCGAGTCCCGTCGACGACGGGAAGAATTTTTATGGGCCTTTTTCACATCGTGGCTGAGTGGGTCGGTCTCAGGCGAGGGTAGCATGGTTTTTTCTCCCGGAAACTCGGGTATTTCGTCCAGCAAGCAGAAAATCGACATATGTTAGCTTTCGATTACTGAGTGCTAATGTTAAACACTAGTAGTCAGTGACTGAAAACAACAAAGCTCTTCTAAACAAAACAAGGAAGGCAGCACGTTCATAAATGAACAACCACGATCCCCTATTTTAATCTTTTGGACTACTTAAAAGGGATAGTATGCACTAACAAACTTCACATAATTGGAATGTCAAAAAAAAGTCAATTATATATTCGGAAATTTCAACGATAACAAACACTGAAGTCTCATCAAACATGATGAAAAGAGTTTAACCTTAAATTTTGGAATGTGGACCCTTTCACCATTTATTGCAATCTCTGCTCAAAGTGTTTTTAATAATAATTAAAATATAACTTATTGTAACTTCTATTATATTATATTTATAATATAATAGAGGTTATATATAATAGAGATTACATGTGAATACTGTAATTGAAATAAAACTGAAAACATTGTAAGTTGCATGTCTTTTTGAATCGCCCTGTATTTTTTATTATTATTATCTATCTATCTATCTATACATTAAAACGTTTTCCTCCTAGTGATATTTATTCGAACCAATGGGTGAAGAGGGTGAGGTAATTACACATGTAATAATTATTGACAGCTGCCTCTATAACGTTCACCAACCTCGTGCACTTGATCCTCTGTCTAACATTTGATGTTCCATTGTAATTTTTTTGTATATTAATGAATACTGTATACAGTATTTGTAAATACTTTATTATTTTGTATAGTTTGTAAATATTTCAGTTAAATATTTTAGTCCTGCTCTTTCGGATGCAACAATATTCCTCATGTATTATGGAACCCTTTTTTATTTTGGAAGTCTTTTCCTAAGTGACCTATGTAAACGCAGGTAAATAATTACATAGTGATATTAGCTGAAGTCCAGTATAGTATACACCGGCAGGTAATTCGATAAAAGCGAGGAAGACGGCGATAATTGACAGGTAAAGACACCCCTCTTTTTTGATTGTTTTGTGTCGTCGAGGAGGGGGGGGGAAGCTTAGCATTGGCAGGGTTTTTATCCCTCCATCCCGCTGTTTTAAAATGGGAAAACGAGTTCTCGATTTAAAAACAGCGAAAAATGTCGGGAAAAACACCCTAGGCATATCAACCTAGGATGGGCAGGAAAAGCAGTGGTATCTACCAGTCACTGCTTTGTTCCTGTCCGTTTGTCGAAATATGGGAGTCACAACTTGTCAGTCGCTGCTTTCTCACTGTTTTGCTTGCCGCCATGTTGGAGGGTGTGCACTGTTCTAGAGTTTACCGTAGTATTTATTTGACCTTGAGAATGCCACGCACTACAAATGAACAGGTAAATAATTACATAGGTCATTTTCTGATTAGATATCGACCAGTGCGTTTCGACAGGTGTATTTTACGTAGAAAAGATTTGACTTGCTCCGTATACTTGCTTGGTCCGTATTGCTTGGTCCTTGAGGTTGTCATAGACATTCTCTCAGATATGCCAGACAAGCTGTTCTTGCTACCTGGGAGTCTAAAACGCTGATGGAACTGATATTCGGGTGACACTCAAGTCAAAGTGGACCCAATTTCGGCGAAGTCCGGACGGTCTATGACAGCCAAATCCTCTGCTTGCACCTTCACGATGGTGGGACTGTTAGTAATCCTGGGTATAACCTTCATGCACAAGTACATGGTGGGTGACCACCCAGGTGTGAACCAACGTAAGCAGGGGTCGAGGTGTGGCGCCCACACCACATGGAGGAACGCCGCCCCTCTATGTTACCAGGCAGTACTAGGTGGTAGATGACTCTCATCAACCGGTGAAATACCACCACTTTGCTTATTGGAGGCTTGAAGTGGTGGAACCCATGTTTAGTCTCTAGAGCTAAGTTCCGGTCAACCCTTCCCTATCTCTTCCATCATGCAGTATGATTGATGACTTTTGAGGTTATGATGAACGTCGTGGCGAGATCCAATGTTCCTTACATTTCGAGGGTACAGCTCTAAAACGGTTATCGCAGGCCGGCCGCTAGTTAGTACACCGGACCGAACCTATTGGTAACTCTCTAGGAGGCTTCCGGATCAGCTAGTGTATAATCTTGCTACCTCTACTCTGCCAGATAGTGACTGGAGGGAGTCCGAGTATTCTTTGCCGCCTTTTTTCACTTTCTTATTCCAAAGGTGTTTTTCCTTCTGCTTGGAAATTTGCTCATATCCAGCCAGTTCCTAAAAAGGGTGACAAATCCCTCCCATCCAATTATCGTCCCATTGCAATTACTTCTACTCTTTCTAAAGTAATGGAGAAATCAATTAACCGCCAACTCTTAAGCTACCTAGAAACCTTCCGTCTGATCAACGATCACCAGTATGGATTCCGTCAGTGTCGATCCACTGGAGATATTCTGGCTTATGTTACCCATTTATGGACTAATTCAATGGAAAGATTCGGTGAAACACAAGTAGTTGCTCTTGACATCTCAAAGGCTTTTGATCGTGTTTGGCATAAAGGTCTTCTAAACAAGCTTCCATCTTATGGTTTGCCAACTGTTTTTAGTAATTGGTTATCCAGTTTTCTCTCTGATCGCTCACTGAGGGTGATGGTAGATGGCTCTCTGTCTTCTAACTTCTCCACTAATGCCGGTGTCCCCCAAGGTTCAGTTCTTTCCCCCACTCTTTTCCTCTTGTATATCAATGACCTTCTTCCATTGACTGGAAATCCTATCCATAGTTTTGCCGATGATAGCACATTGCATTCAACTTTCCATTTTGAGAAACCTTGTCTAGCTCAATCAGCTTCAAGTTCTCGAAAATCTGCTGCCAATTCCTTAAATTCCTGCTGCCAATTCCTTAATTCTCCAGTGGGGCAAAGACAACTTAGTTGATTTCAACCCTTCTAAAACTCAATCTTGTCTTATATCTCGCAAAAAGGATTCTTCTGCTCCTATGCTTATCTTTAGTGACACTCCGATTTCTAGGCAAAATGATATATCTCTTTTGGGGATTACCCTGACTTCTAATCTCTCTTGGCACAAGCACATTACAAATATTGCTTCCTCTGCATCTAAAAAACTTGGTTTTCTCTTTCGCTCTCGGCGTTACTTTTCTCCCAAACAGCTGCTCACTCTGTATAAATCGCAAATCCGCCCTGCCATGGTATATTGTTCCCACATCTGGGGTGGTGCCCCCAAAACCTCTCTCAGGCTTCTTGATTCCATTCAGAAGAGGGCGGTTAGGTTAATTAATGATTCATCTCTAACAGAGTCTCTCCACTCGCTTTCTCATAGCCGCACTGTTTCTGCTGCATGCCTTTTCTACAGATACTTCCATGGGCACTGTTCTTCTGAATTGGCTTCTATAATTCCCTCTCTCTCTTTCAAAACAATCCGAACACGTGCCGCCACCAGCCAACACCCATTTACTGTCCAACTTCAAACCCACAGAACCAAATTTTCATCTTCCTCATTTATTCATTCAACTGCCGTTTTCTGGAACAACCTTCCTTCATACGTATTTCCTGAAAATTACAATCTACAGAAGTTCAAGTCCAATATTAACAAATATCTTCTTTCGTGTTCTCAACCTCCAACCCAAGCACGGTACTAAGTACTATAGGTTATAATACTTCTCGTGTTTGGGGTTCTCATAAAAAAAAAAAAAAAAAAAATACCTCTACATTTTACGTAGAAAAACGTGCGTAGGGGTGGGCGAGCAAAACCCCCTAATTATTATTATTTATTTATTATTTATTTATTATTTTTTTTTTTTGTATTTATTATCACAATCGGTTAATTTCGGTTGCCCTTAATTATTGGAGTAATTTTTGTTCGGAAGTGAAATGAAAACTTTCTTGAGACCGAAGCCGGTGCTCAGATATTAGTTGCTGATTTAATACTCCACATAATACGTAACCACGATATTGTATTATAGTATTAATACAATACTAGTACAGTAGTAGTATTTATTACGCTGCAATACAATGCAGCGAGTGGTTACTTTATTAGATACTCCTAACCTTTACATGGTAAAGTATTGCGCTGTAATGTAAGTATGGCCTTGTCAACCCTTTTATGCATCTAGGTGCAAACATGAAAATGGCACTCCTTCCGCAAACATGGAAAGGTGTCATGTCAATGTTCATTTTGTCGCTTCTCTTCTACAAACAGAGGAGGTTTGCATGTATTTATTTTGCAGTTCCTGAAAGCTGGCGCCTGGATGCGGTCGCTTCCATGTTTAACGCGGCCTGGAGTGTATGCCTTGTTTTTATAGACTTCGGAGCATACATCGGTTACCCCCTACCTGGAAATTTGTTGCTTGCCTCTTGTTTACTTCAGTCATTGCTTGCAGGTGTCATGCGTGAGGCTTCATTTTGTTTGGAGAAACAGTGGACCTTACAGACTTCGTACCTTGGCGACATACTGTAACCATGGCGATTGTTTGTGTGCTGGCACGCGATGGGACTCAGTGCTGCAGTCTGCAGCGATTTTATAGAGACTTTTACTGAAATTCATTGTTAGCCTGTTAGCTGAACTGCGAATGAACATGGCTTGAATCGTGTTCTGAGTAGTCCCAAGAAAGAAATATTCTTTGATGTAGAGGTATGCTTCTGAAGTAAATATAGGAAATTGCACTTGAGGAACAGAAGTCCCGGAGTAATTTATAGATTGGGGATGAGAAATTAAAGGATGTCCAAGATATGGAAACACTTTGGGATTACGATACAGAATAGCATGAAGTTCAGCCTGCAGGCTGGAAAAAAAGGGCACGTGGTGTTCTATAGGAATATGATTTATCGGAACTTTGCAAGTAAAGAGAAGGTCATTCGCCCCTATATAAGGCGATGATGCGACTACACTTATAATATGTGGACATGTGTATATGTAATGGGCGGCACCTAGAACGTCTGTTCAACTCCGCCTCGTGTCTCTGTGAAGAACAGTATCACTACAAATGGGCCAGATATGTGTGTGACGTACGTTTGTGTGTTTTATGTGTGTGTTCTGTTATGTTCTGGCCACTTGGCTACCCAGAAGCATCAGTCACCTGGACAGATGATTCTGGGTACTCGTCCACACCACGGGAAGGTGGGCCAGTTCCAGTAGAGCACGTAACGCCTCAAAAGAGACTCTGACCCACCTGATGTTGCCAAAAGGTGGGCCAGATTCCTCCGGGGGCCCATTCCAGAGGAAAAAGAAAGGAGCGAGAGAGGGGAAAAAAAAAAAAAATAATAAATAAATAATAATAAAAAAAAAAATAAAATAAAATAAATAATAGTAATAAAGAAGGAGAAAAAAAAAAAAAGAGAAGAAAGAAAAAAAAAAAAAGAAGAAAAAATAAAAAGAAAATAGTAATGATAATAATAAAGTAAACACAACCCGTGGTGCTGGTAAAAAAAAAAAATAAAATAAAAAGAAGAAGAAAGAAAAAAAAAAAAAAAGAAAAAAGAAAAAGGACACGTGATAATAATAAAAAAAAAGATAATAATAATAAAAGAATAAAATAAAATAATAATAAACTAATAGTAAAAAAAAAAAAAAAAAACACACACACAGACTGGTGCTGGTGAGAGAAGAAAAAAAAAAAAAAAAAAAAAAGGGTAGTCTTCAATAAATACTCTTGTATCCAGAATAATTCAGATGTGGAATGATGACCTTTAGGATCAGTGCAGTAACAATTCATGCAGACATGAAACCATAGAAGAAAACTATTGTCCCGCTTGCTTACACAGTTGTATTTGGTGGATTGTTCTGGTGCGCTAATCTGGCGTTGATTCTTTTTCTGCGAGCAAACACCTCGGAGGCAAAGTTCTGAAGTGCTGAGAGATTATTCTTATTATGCAGAAGCATTTCCTCATTCCCCGGAGAGAGATCTGGAACGTCAGTTCGGAGCTTCACCCTAAGATCATCGTAGATTGCGCAGTTATAGAGCAGGTGACTCCAATCTTCTGTATTCCCGCAGCTGCAGAGATCAGTGTGATGCAAGCGAAACTGAAAGAGTTTTTGATTGAGAGAGCCATGTCCTGTTAACTTATAATATGGTATCAACGTCTGGAGGTGGTATCTAAATAAAGATACAGAACTTATAGCGAAGATACAAAAGGACGTCTAGATTTGTGAAGAGCGCTAAACATTATTTCTATGAGGACTGTTTTAGAAGATGTGCTCTGCTGAGCTCAGCAGCTAATATAGCTTTGCGAGGATTTTATTGAAGTACATAAGGTCCTGAGTAAAATGAATGAGGAAGGAATGTTTTCAGTAATGAGTGAGAGAAGAACCAGAAGACACAACCATAAAATCAACACTCACCAAGTTGCTAACTCGCCAGATCGATGCCCCGACGCCTCCGTAGCCAGGTGGGAAGGAGCAGCGCGTGGCACGCGCTTCTTGATTAGACCGGGGTTCGAGCCCATCACTACCAAATACGGAGGATGCGGAAAGGTCAGGAAATGACCACCGCATATCCCGGAGCAATATGGCCTTAGTTGCTAATGCTCCTAAAAACCAAATAAGAAACAAACAGATCGATGCCCCATCAATAGAAGATATCATTGCACTAACTAGACGAAGAAATAGAAGTCATCACCCACTTAGGATGAAGCTATCAAACTTGGACTCCCTAATAAGAGGCCGCCGTAGCCTAGTGGTCAGGCGCGCGGGTGCATAAGTACACGTGCCTTGAGTGACCGGGGTTCAAGCCCGTGACTGCTGAATACGGTGCTGTTTCTTGTATTCTGTCTATCTTGTTAACTCCTCTGACTGTTTGGTCGTCCCGGAGTATAAACAAAAAATTTATTTATTTATTTAAAAGGAATGTTCCCAGGTCCATTGAACACTTCAACATCTTCTCCATTGATCCGGTAGTTTGAAGTCAATAAAACCTACAGAAGCCAAATTATAGACCAAATCTGGACTAAATCACTAAGATTGCTGTGAAAACCGTGTCTGCTGTTTTTAGCTATTTTAAATCAATAAAAGTTTTTAATTGTATTTAAAATTTGTTATTGTTATCTCTTTATTGATTTAATTTTTATATATTTGTTATTATTTATCTGGACATGGTGACCTAACTAATTAGGTCACCGAGAATTTAAACTTTTAAATATTGCATAGTCTTGGCGCATTATGGCCACAGCTGCCAATGCGCCAATAAAAAACCAAAAACAAACAAACAAACAAGCTGTGAAAATTGAGCAGTTTTTATCAGAAATTTGTATGATATGAACAATTAAATGCAACAATATAATGAAAATAAATAAATCTGTTATGTTGGTTGCTGATAAAGAAGTCAAACTGTGTATTTATCTCATCAGTTATTAAGATCTATGCTATTTCAAAAATTAAGTAAATGTATATATCTATTTTACAATTACAGTATTACTATACAATGTAATTTTCAGATCTTTACAATATAGTTATTATTATTATTTATTTTGTTTTTTTGTATAGTAAAGATCTGAAAATTTGTATATATCTATTTTATAATTATTACTTTACAATATAGTTATTATTTATATATTATTATCATATGTTTTAATTATATTGTAAAGATCTGAAAATTTGTATAGAAGTGTATAATGTATATTTCAAAATTTCTGTACACCCTCCTAGCCTACTAGCTGTACAGAGGGTGAACCTTGTGTTAATAAATTGATAATAATAATAATAATTATTATTATTATTTCGTTGGCAGGTTCATAATAAGCTAGGATTCTTGCTTCATTATGCCAATTTAATACTAATTCTTGCATCATCATTATGCCAGTTTAATACTAATTCTTTCGCCACACATATAAATGAAAACTCTTTAAATTTCTACGCATGTTTAGTGGCTAATAGCTAATATAATGTGCCAGGCTGTATATCTCTATCTGCCGGCTCATAGTTGTAAATTTTAGGAAATAAAACTTAAAATTCAAGTCCGTCTATATACAGTAAACTGCCATTTTTTGTTTTATTTTTACTAATTAAATAGACCATTCTTATTGCAACCACCGAATGCCGTAGCTTGAAACTTGCTGACTGTAGTATAGTAGTCTGTTTGTTAATAGCAGACATGAGGAAATTGAGGCTTCCTGAACTCAACTTTTACCCAAAATTCACGCCAAATTCGAAAACACTGATAGTTTGATAAAATCGTCTCACTAAGAAGATGCACCGCCCCTGTAGCTCTTATCGCCAGGGACAGTATATTTTCCTAAGGCTCTTGTTAAATTCATAGATATTGTTGTCAGTTTTGTTAAAGATATACTGTTAAAAACGGATCGTCCATTGTATTTTGGAATTATTTTTGAGAACAACAGTTAATACCTTAACCCGTGTGTGACTAATTATATAATTAAGAGGCATCACGGCTCTTAATTTTTTCATGATACATAGTTAAGTCTTTCTCTTATGCATGAGTAGTAAGATAAAAAAAAAAAAAAATAAATAAAAAACTTGACAAAAAGAAGTCGCGAAGTTTTCTCCTTCTTCCCCATATGTTTTGAAAAGGGAGGAAAAAGTCATCTTTGCAACTATAATAAGGAACACCTGTGTAAACATTAGAGGGAAGTTACGAAAGAAGACGCTTAGATTAGCTCGTCGGCGCATTTCTTAGGTTCGCTCACGTGTACTCTTATGTGCTTACTGATGGGAACCGAGGCTGTAGGTGCGTTCTGATTATGAAATGCAAGTGTTCAAAATGTTATTCAGCAGACATTGAGTGCTCCTATTGGTTAATAAATTCATATATTACAATATATAGCTGAATGTATTGTAATTTGTTAATTCATATTAGAAACTGCCTCTGTAATTGTAACTTTTGTTAAGTCTCATCAGCCGAGCCTATTTTTTCTCATTTATAGATATCTGTTCAGACAGTATAATAAATTATTTTAAAAGTGAGGTTTTCAATTTCCCCATCACTTTTTGGCGCATATTAACCAAAAGCAAAATACACACAAAAAAATAATAATAACAAAAAAGGGGTTTGTTTTAAAAGGCAGCTTGAACTCTGTAGCCTTTCATAACACCATTTAGCTAGTCTTTAATACAACTTATGGAAACATTTTTCTTTAGTACTGAAAAATGGCCACATTTTCTATTACAAGTTTCACAGTCATTTTTTTTTATTTGCAAGTATGACTTCAGTTTATAATCATAGATAAGCATCTTCATAATTTCAATTATTAATCCATCCTCTTCAAACGTTAATAATGTGCCTTAACCGAAACTCATTATGAACATAGTTATAAAGTGCACCGCGAAAGTAACATTTGTATGCAATAAATCAATTTACCAATTATCTCCTGTTTAGATTGGTATAGATATTGTTTGTCATCTTGTTATTTTCCATTAAAAACATATTGCTGATATGCTTTTTTGGAAAAAAGAAAGAGAAAATAGATGGAAAAGATCATTCGAAAAAGTGCAGTTCTGCATATTATGCGGATTGGATTAGAGATGACACCAGTAATACAATATTGTTACTATAGTAGTGTTTTGTGAAGTTTTCTGAAAACAAACTCTTTCATAAATTCCAAACTTGACCGATTTGTTTACAGCGGTTTCTGATTACTCCAGAACTAAACCAATTCAATTGCCCTTTTATCTGTTGCAGATCAAGTGTATAAATCTTTGTAAACAAAATTGTTAGGCACATCAGGTTGCCAACGTTTTATTTACTCATTATTCGATATATTTAAATGTATAAAATCAGCAATTTTTTAATCAAAGCCCAAACTTAATATTATCTGAAATGGGATTATCTAAGAATGTTACCTGAGTTCTAGTCCCGTTAATGACGAGAATTTTTATGATCCCTTTTCACAACGTCTGAGTTAGTTGGTCTCAGGCGAGGGGTAGCATTGTTTTTTTTTTTTTTTTCTCTCTCCCGAAAACTCGGTTTTTTCGTTCAGCAAATAGAAAATCGACCTCAAAACACGCGATTTACAGACAATATACCAGGAGCAATATGGCCTTAGTTACTAATGCTTCTAAAACCCTACAACAACAACAACTAAGAATATTATTAAGCCTGCGTGAATCCCGTCTGGAATATCGTATATTCCAAACGGGAATTTTCAAAACGTTGAGATTCTCCGAAATCCATCGTATTCTAAAAGGCCTGCCCTATGGCATGCCACCACCTGTGCATATTCAAATTCGTCGAGCTAATTTCTAGGTGGCCTATCGATTGTAAATGACAACCTTACCTTTTTGTAGCTTTATGCCTCTGCGAAGCTAATTGCTCTCTGCAGTCTTCGCATTACCGGAAATTTGTAGAAAATGGCGTCCCATGCGTCCTTTTGGCAACATAGTGTATTTTAAATATGCTTATTTCGTTCCTTGTATGTTTTATAATGTGCATATAAATTCTTTAGTCCACTGGTACGTACTGGATCAAAAATTCGATGTGGGCTCCATGCTGCCAAAGCTCAAACTTCACTTGTAGCACTCTATCCCTGACTATGGGAATGTTGTGTAATTTAGCAATGCATAAATTGTCTACGCTAATCATCCATTTGTTGACATCGTTGTGAATTATTTTTAATGATAATTTAACTTCAATATCGCAATTATAAAAATTAATTTTTATAATTGCCAAACTCTTAACATTTATGATTTCTGTGTACAAATATTAATAGCTTTCGGAAACAAAATGAAAAGAATAAAAGATTCATGATTTGCTATTTGTAGATATATGAAATCAGAGTTAAATTTTGTATAGATATCTGCATAAATAGCCAATAATGAAAAAGGTAAACTTATTTTCAGTAGTTTGAAATGTAATTCTTTTAAAAAAAGTTCGAAAGTTATGGAAATCATAATATACTGTATGTTAATAACATTTCAGCACTTCTAATAAAGTGCTATTGCATCTGTTTACGCTTATGTCGTGGAATAAGGTGTGAAACCTATGGTGAAAGTTTTATTTTTTTCGTTCAGTTTTATTATACTATATATGTACTCCAGCTTCTTTCCACTTATATTCTATGGGTATACCCAGCTTCTCTCCACTTCATCAGGATTACGTGTAGTGAAATTTGCAACAGTGTATGTTACTATCTGTTTATTCGTGGTATGTCTTCTCGGCATTTTATTTCAAAACTATTCCTAGTGTAAACTTTCATTTAGTCTATGCATAATCTAACTCCAACATCGTATGCTTTTGAAATGAATTCTGGACTAACTAACTGCTTACACGTTTATGAGCAAAATTATTTTCATATTTTGTAGTCACAATTTTCTGAAATCATAGGGGCATACCATGACTTTTGGTGATAGGATAGTGTAAATGCAAGTTGATTTTGACTGGTTCCCGAATATTGCACGAAAATTTAACGAGATCGTGTCTGGTTAAATAGTAAGTCAGAAAAATGAAAAAAATAATTTTATTATGGAATATAGCCTATTTTATTTTAAGGTTTTAAAAACAAGTTGTTAACTTTCCTTGTTCATTTTGCCCCACGTTCTCTCACACGAATTCAATTGAGTCACGTAAGAATGCCCCAAGTTAAACGGAAATGACCTCCAAAAATCTGAAACAACTAGGTAATGACTAAGAAATTAGAACAGCTCTACCTGAAATGCAAACAATTTCTCTTTTGTTAGAATGACAAGTTAAAAGCCATAATTAGAGCAAAGGGATGGCCAATGTATTTTATTTCCATTTTGAACATTTCATAAACCTTTATTAGAATCAGTTTTGTCACTTCGTAATAGCATAATGCATATTTACCGAACGAAATTGTTATTTAATGCGTCTGTTCTTTAGTCGATTTTCTTGTTTGCTGGACAGAAAAGCTGAGTTTCCGGAAAGGAAAAAACATGCAGCCCTCGCCCGACTAACTGAGACAAGTTGTTAAAAAACCCCCATAAAATTCCTCTCGTCGATTCGAACTCGCGAGAGTACTACGATAAAAACGAGTAAATTTTCCTTTTTAACTCCGGGACGACCACATAAGGTCAGAGTTCACAAGTAGTCACACAGGCCTTGAACCACGCTCAAAGCGCTTTCCCTTCTGCTAAAGTGACCAAACGTCCCGGAAAATGTCCTCGATTGGACATGTAGCCTCCATACTTATATCATGAATCACGATTTTTCCTTTTATTCTTCATACTTGCGACATCTTTTGTTTCATAGATGGTGCAATTTTGCCAATTCTTGTGAAGGATTTTACGAAGAAATAGTAAATTTCTTCTAAACAACAACAATTAATTTATGTTAAGGATATAATTAAGAAATTCATCAGAACAATAATTTATTCTCCACTCCTCTATGTTGCTGAAGTATGGGCTTCAGCAGCTACTACAACGAAGAAGCCAATCTTCGCTGCAGAATTCTGGCTCCTTCAATGGGCTAACCGGAAAGCTTGTCTCCCACCATAAGACTGAACTACAGCCTTGGCTCTTCAGTAGGGATGCAGCTACTCTATGCTATCATTGAAACACGACTGATAGCTACAGTTAAAATGATCACGGGTCAAATCTCAATGCCGTGCATTTGAGATTCGTGTTACTGGCGAATACCCGAGCCAGAACTTCGGTCAACCCCGATGCTCTGCTCGAAGCATCGGAGGCTTCATATTTCAGACCGCTTCCTCCCAAACCAAATGCTACGAAGTACAGCACCTCGACGCCGACTTGCATAAGTTTTACAGTAGTAAGACCTACAGGAAAGAAGTCCTAGCAGCTCGCTCCAGTCCCAGAAGCCAATAAAAACAACTTCGTGCGCCCTCCACACTATCTGCTGTGCTCACCTGTGCTGCGACAAAATTCGTTTGACAGGGAAGTGCCATTCATGTATATTAGATATTTTTAAGGTAAATATAACTGTACGTGATGTAGCTTGTAAATATAGTTATTACTGCGTAATGTGAGGAATCGTAATAGCATTTTACACTTTTTAGTTTGTAATTTTTACGTCTTTATTCACATAACTAATTATCTACTTTGATGCGAGCCATTGGCTGTGACGGGACAATTGCAACTTCATTTACATCTATGTTCTTTGTATTAATTTAGTTGCAATAAAGCTTCTCTCTCTCTCTCTAAATATTGAAGAATTATTAAGAAAATATGCTCCACGAAAAAATATTTAATTTCGACTATTTTTATTGTTATAAAAAAAGATCATCATCATCATCAGCCATTTTCAATCCACTGCAGGATGAAGGCCTCTCCAGCAACTTTCCAGTTCCTTCTGTTTTGAGCACTGGCCATCCATTTACTACTCAAAAACTCATGAATTTCATCTATCCATCTCCGCCTTTGTCTTCCAGGTTTTCTTCTAGCCCCTCTTGGGTACCATTCTGTTATTTTCTTAGTCCATCTGTCATCATGTCTTCGAGCTATTTGTCCTGCCCAAGACCATTTTAGTTCTTTAGTTTTGATAAGAATGTCCTTTACTTGAGTTTGCTGCCTAATCCATGTGTTTCTCTTCTTATCTAACAGTCTGATTCCCAATATAATTCGTTCCATTCTTCGCTGTGTAGTTCTTAGCTTCTCTTCCATTCTTTTGGTGAGTGCCCAAGTTTCACTTCCATAAGTCATGGTGGGGAGTATACATTGGTTCATTATTTTACGTTTCAGACAAACTGGGATATTTCTCTTCAGTATGTGGCTATATTTCCTGAATGCTATCCATTCAAAATTTATTCTTCTCTTGACTTCCAGCCATTTATCATTATTACAGCTAATAACTTGTCCTAGATAAGTATATGACTCCACCTTTTCAATTACTGCTCCTTCAATCATTATTTCCCTTTCCGTGGCATACTTGTTCATCATTACTTTTGTTTTAGCCATATTCATCTTTAGTCCAAAATCCTTACTAACTGTGCATAACTGATTAAGATTTTCCTCTAATTCTTTGGGATCGTGGCTTATGACCACAATGTCATCTGCAAATCGTAAATGGTTTAGGTACTCTCCGTTCACATTGACTCCTTTCTGCGACCAGTCTAATCTTCTGAAAGCTTCCTCAAGGGCAGCAGTAAACAGCTTCGGAGATATTGTGTCTCCTTGTCGAACTCCTTTCTCGATTTTAAATTTGCTACTGTCTTTGTCTAGTCTAATAAAGGATGTAGCACTCTCATATATTTTCTTCAAAATCATAATATATGGAGTATCTATGCCTTGTCCTTCCAGTGCCCGAAACATTGCCTTATGCTGTATGGAGTCAAATGCCTTTTCATAATCCACAAATGCCAGGCATAATGGTGTTTTATATTCATTTGCTTTCTCCATTAGCTGTGATATTACGTGAAGGTGATCCATAGTTGAGAATCCTGTCCTAAAGCCAGCTTGCTCTTTCGGTTGATTCTCATCAAGTATTCTTTCTAATCTGTTAGTAATGACCCCCTGTGAACAACTTGTAGATATGGGATAACAAGCTAATTGGTCTATAATTTCCAATTTCTGATTTATCTCCTTTCTTATGCAGCAAAACTATGACTGCATTATTCCACTGCTTAGGCATCACACCTTTTCTAATGCACTTTGTGAAGAGCCTTGCCAGTTTTTGTGTTATGTCTTTTCCTCCCAATTTTAACAACTCTACAGTAACTTCATCTTCCCCCGGGGCTTTCCGATTCTTCATTTTCTTCAATGAATGTTCTACCTCATCAGGAAGAATATCGGGTATGTCGTATGTGTTGCTACTTTGCAATCCATGTTCCCCACTGCTGGTATCATTCCCTCGCTCCTTGTATAATTCTCTATAGTAGTCTTCTGCTATTTGAATTATGCCTTCTCTGCTGTTTATAAGTACACCATCGCTATTCTTCAGTTTCAGTATCATTTGTCTTTCTGTATTACTGCTCATGGCTGCTGATTTAAATCCTTTGTTTTCCCTTAATGCTTGTTCTACTTTTCTTGTGTTAAATCTTCTTATGTCCTCTCTGAGTCTCTTTCTAATGGCTTTGCATAACTCAATATACTCAATTTTCTCCCTGTCAGTGTTTTTCTTGCTCTTCATTTGTCGTCTTTGGTTCATCATGACAAGTGTTTCTTGACTAATTTTTTCTTCTTTGGATTTCTGTTTCCCTATAGGTTTCTTGGGCTTTATCACTTTCAGAAAGTTGTAATATTCCTCGTCGATATCTTGGTCCTGAGCAGTCTGCAGAAGCTCAAACTTGTTCTTAAGTTCCAGTACATACTGCTTTTTCTCCTCCTCTGTTATCTCAAAGACCTTTGTATTATTTACTCGAGTCAGTTTTTTTCCTTTCCTACATCTATATCAAGTGTACATCTTACCATTCTGTGATCACTTCCAACATTTACCTTATTCAGGACAGTAACATCATTCACAATATATCTTCTGTTAGTGAGGATGAAGTCGATTTCATTAGTAGTTAATCCATTTGGACTCTTCCATGTCCACTTTCTGTTCACCCTTTTCTTGAAAAAAGTGTTCATTACTGACAGTCCTTGAGATTCTGCAAATTCCACAAGTCTTTCACCTCTTTTATTTCTTTCACCAATTCCAAAATTTCCTATAGTTCCTCTTTCTGCGCTGTTTTGCCTTTTTCCAACATTAGCATTGAAGTCCCCCATAATAATAGTGTAGTGGGTTTTCTGCTCATCTAGAAGACTCTCAATTTCAGTGTACATTTCTTCAACCTCTTCATCATCATGGCTCGATGTTGGTGCATAAATCATTATAATCCTTAGCTTGTACCTCTTAGAAATCTTGAGTATTAGTCTTGACACCCTTGGTGATGTACTTTTGAATTCCAAAATGTTGTTTTTTAAATCTTTATGGACCAGAAACCCAACTCCACCTTCACTCCTTTCACTGTTTCCATTGGTGTACAGCAGATTTCCACTTGATAGACTTATAAGTGACTCATTTCTTCTTCTTGTTTCAGCCAAACCGATGATATTCCAATTCACATTTTCTAATTCCTTTTCCAGCTCTAATATCCTGTCTTCACCGATGAGTGATCGTACGTTATAACAGGCCAAGTTCAATTTCCGTGCATAAAAAAGATGTACTTTTATTATTCTTATTTCATAGAAATACCTAAATAATATTGGTATTTTTGTGGGGGGAAAAAAACAAACAAACAAAATCCAAATTTAGGCTATACAATGTATTTGCTTTTTTGATCTGAAAACATCTATAGCGGCACCTAACAATAGAATGTAACAGAAATGTTAAGCAATGACGTCACACTACCCCTTGAATGCTGAGAGACGTTAAGTAAAATAGTGGAATTAAAGCGTTAGCATACGGGGCCACGGTAGTCTTGTGGCAACGTTGCCGGCTTGCTGAATAGCTGATCGAGGTTCGATTCCAGCTCTACTCTTATGGGAATTTTCTCAGGGGCATTGAGTTTGGCGGTCTCAAACCGTGTTCGTCAGGTTTTTCACCGCGATTGACTCCGGTTTTCCCCTCACAACAGACAAACCACCCGCGCCGAGGGGTATATAAAAATTTGATAGGGCTAGGGACGCGAGTAGACTAAACTCCGCAGCGTTTTCGCTGCGGACTTTACTCTTGAGGGAAGGGGGTTAGTGGGGCAGCTGCGCCACCATCATAGGGTGGGTTGTGGCCACTCTATTTAAACAGACGTCTTCTGCTCCTTGAAATAATACATTGCATGCGCTAATTTCAGCTGCAGCTAAAATTCATCGATTAAATCGGAAATAATTATGCTGTTCAATTGCTGGGATTTGCATCTGCTACAAAATAAGTTCATTACAAAAAAAAAAAAAAAAAAAAAAGTAGTTAATATGCCCAGAGAATTTAATTTCAGGCGCATTAGCAAACGTTAATAATTCACGATTTACAGCAAAAAGCACTATTTATGCGCAAACATAGAAAATTTCGTTTCTGCTCATGCTAGCAAGCATAGTGCTTTGGCTACAGTATATGGATACCATAGGTGATATATATTCCAAAAAAAAAAAAATAAATAAATAATAAATAATAATAATAAAAAGAAAATAATAATTGTGGAATTCCATTGGTGTGATTTTTAAAACATTAAAAGGATAGAAAAATCTTTCTTACAGAGCGAAATATAAAATTTCCTTCAAATCCATCCAGGGAGAGTTATTACATGCAGACGGACGGACAAATAAATAATAATTGTAGCATTTCTATTAGTCCGATTTTAAAGATATTTGGAATTTTTAACAATTCTTTCTAAAAGGTCCAAATATAAATTTCATAAAAATCCGTCTTGAGAGTTGAGTTGTTATATGCCAGCGGGGGAAGGCGCGGTGAAGTCAATACATATATGCTAATGTTCTTTAAAAAGGTACCATATTTAGCAAATCGGGCAATTAATTGCATTGTTAAGGGAAGGGGGGTTAGTGGGACAGTCGCGCCACAGGCACGTATACTTACTTTTATTTTTGATGTGAAAACATCTATAGCGGCACTAACAATGGAATATAACGGAAATGTAAATGTTGTCGTTAAATATTTGTATTGTTGTAATCATACGTCCAGCAGTAGTAACTGCAAGAGTATGATCATATTTCAATACGTCACAATCATATTTCCTGCAGTTCCTACTGTAGGAGGTATGATTGTGATGTAATACTATTCTACAAATGGATTTCGCTAATCTCTTTCAAGCCAAGGATGTTTTCACATAAAACATCTTTCGTACGTACAGGGTACACACGCTTTAATCCTTTTTAAGAAGTGTTATATTTTATAAGTTTACTTCAATATATATTTAATTTATATTTTTTCTTAATTAAAATTTTTAAAAAATATGTGTATATTGTTTTTAGGGGGAGAGGTTGTAAAATCAATGTCCCGCATTGGAATACTAAGGATCTGTTCACTTCGGCACATTGAATGAAAGAAAATTTTCATACATTTATCTTGCAACCATCTTTTGTCCAATATAATTTGTCTCCTTGTGTGTTATCCTAGAAATAGTGTGGATGCCATCAGCATTTAGTTTACTCATTTTATTTAAAAACTTAAACAATTCAATCAGGTTTCCTCGCAGATGCTAGATCAGAAGTACGTAAACTTTTGTAATTTCTCCCCCCCCCTCTCAACACATTTCATACATAAATTCACCCCCTTCTAGAACAAATGCAAATACAGATTTAGCATAAAATTTAGCTGTGGCTATACACACTTTTATAAATTAATATGAATTTCAATACATGCAATCCCAAAGATTTAAATAAAAACGCTTCATACCAGGATTAGTGGGATGGTTTCTGAATATTTTTAAAAAAGTGCTTCATAAGAAACATTCTTTCCAAAAAAAATAAAAATTGATTTGGAGGGGCTACACTTTGGGATTCCAGACGCTGAAATTTAGTCTATAGGACAGTATACATCTCGGTTTGAAGCAGTAACTTCGAGCAGGCTGAATGCAGTTGCATTCGGACGGATCTGGTTTAATAAGAGTAAATCTTGGACACCCGTGGAACAGTCTCACTGAATAGCGATTTTATATTGAGGGGGGAAAAATATATTGTTCAGATAGAATTCTGTTGGATATTAGAGGTCGTTATTCAATTGATTACGTAGGCTTGGTCAAATTGGTCTTAAATTTGCAGTATATTATCAGGGTCCGTGAGTATCATTTTCAGGAAGAGCGTTGATAGTTTGGATCAGAACCTTTGTAATATGTGTTTTCGTCGGGTTCAACGTGGATGCTGTTCAGTGGCAGGTTGGCTGTCATCCCTAGAGTGGATCCCGTTTGGGAACAGCTTCTTTATTTCTCAAGCATTTGTATTACATTATGTGTTTTTGCGAGCACTAAATTGACTTGACCGCTTCAGTGCATCTTGAGGACTTAAACTTTGGCTCAGTGACGGCTTTCTTGTACTGCCTCGGAGAGATGTGAAAGTTTGGGTGGATGAGATATCAGTTTATGTAATTCTAACAGGGAGCTGATTTCTAACATATCTCTATTAGGAATTACCCTAACTCACACACAATCACAAATAATTTTCTCTGCACCTAAAATAACTGGGATTTCTCTTTTGCTCTCGGCGATACATTCTTCTAAACAACTATTCACTCCGTAGTTGTTTAGATATCAAATACCAAATCTGCCTAAAATGTAATATTGTTTCTAAAGCTGGGGTGGTGCTCCCAAAACTTCTCAGTCTTCTATGCTCCATTCAAAAGACGAAAGTCAGGTTAATTAAATGATCGGTCTCTTACAAAGTTTGTCTGTTCTCTGTTTCACTGACATTGTTTCTGCTGCATTCCTTTTATATAGCTACTTCCATGGGCACTTGTGCTGCACCCAGTCAGCATTCTCTTATTTTGCAACTTCAAACGTACAAAACCAACTTTTCTTTCTCCTCATTTATTCCTTCAACTTCCACTTTTTGGAACAATCTCCCTTCACACCTATTTCTTGAAAATTGTAATCTTCATAAATTCAAGTCTAAAATCAACCAGTATCTTCTTTCATCTTCTCAACCTTCAACCCACTCATGGTACTGAGTACTGTATGTTCTAATACTTTTTTTGCACAAAAAACCGCCGTATATTTATGAAAACATTGATTTTTTTTTAGGGGAATATCTGTAAATTGTTAATGGGTATCAAAGTCAGGTCTCAAGTCCAAATAATCTGTAAAATAACAGATTCTCCATAGCACAATAATATATTGAATAGTTTATTCTTGAAGACCAGTCTGAGTAGATCTTTGTACAAACATCAAATCCTTATAGAGAAGAGACAACCTTAATGGCGTAAGGACCCTCACGCAGGAACCACATGCAGAAGCATGATATGAGGAGACGCAGCAGGTAGTAAGGAACTATTAATTTCTAATTCTTTTAAAACAACAAGGTATGCTGCATATTATAGCAAACCTTTGTACAAATTGCATTTGTGACGGCACCAACCCCCTCCCCTCCAATCTCCTCCTTTTCTCTCATCGGTGACTTGCCTCTGGCTCACCACTTTTGGACTATATAATTAAGAGTAATAACACACGAGGTAAGTATAAGTCAATAAAAATGAAGCGAGCGTGAAGCGTTTCAGCATCTTAAAAGAATATACTTGCATCAATGTATATGATTATTTTGATGAAAACCCCAAACAGGAAAGGTATTAGAACTTATAGTACTTAGTATCGTGAATGGGTTGAAGATTGAGAAGATGAAAGAAGGTACTTGTTGACATTAGACTTGAATTTCTGTAGATTGTTGTTGGTACGTTGCTTAATGGCACAAGTGCTGCTAAGCTGTAGATTGTAATTTTTGCGAAATACGTGTGAAGGGTGGTTGTTCCAGAAAAGGAAGTTGAAGGAATAAATGAGGAAGAAGAAAAATTGGTTCGGTAAGTTGATGTTAACTTGGTGCAGCACTTGTTCTGGACTGGTTTGCAAGAGAGAGTGGGAATTATAGAACCCAATTCAGAAGAACAGTGCCCATGGAAGTATTCATATAAAAGATATGCAGCAGAAACAGAAGGTAATGAAATAATGCTGAGAGCGAAAGAGAAAACCTAGTGTTTTAGATGTAGAAGAAGCAGTATTTGTGATGTGATAATACCAAAAGAGATTAGAAGCCAGGGTTCTAGATAAGATCACATATCTCTTAATAGAAATAATCTTATCTAGAAATCTGAATGTTATGAAAGATAAACATAGAACAGAATAGTTATTTTTCGAGACGTAAGACAGGACTAAGTTTTAGAAGGATTGAAATTAAAAACATAACTTGTATCTTTGCGCCTTTGGAGAATTACCCAGAGATCAGCATTTGAAGAATTGGTAACGATATTTGAGAAGTTGAACATGTTTGGGTACAGCAAAGTTTCTCAAACTGGAATTTTTTTTTTTTAATAGGATTTTAGGCGCATCAGCCACTTAGACTATACTGGGCCGTGTATAATACGCTGAGTGGACAGAAATCATGGGATACCTACCTAGTAATGGGTAGGCCCACCTTTCGCCCGGATAAGGGCACTAACAGCGAGGCATTACTTCACGAAAGCGTTCCACAGGTAATTCCATCCATCCATGCTTGCTGCACCGTTGTCCATAATTTCGTCGCATTCCTGGATAGAGCAATCCAAAGCTCGAACGGACATTTCCACAGCATCCCAAAGATGCTCGATAAGGTTCATGTCCGGTGAACGGGGAGGCGTTCCATGGTGGTAAAATCTGCGGAATACTCTTCGAACCATGTTCCATTCACCACGGCTCTGTGGGGAGGCGCATTGCCCTGCTGGAAGCGTCCATTGCCCTGTGGGTGCCCGATGACCATGAAGGGATGCAGATGGTCTACAAGGATAGACACGTAACCTGGACAGTTGAGAGATGCGTCGGACGTACCAGAGGTCCCAGCGTGTGCCAGTTGAACATGCCCCAGACCATTACCGACCGTCCACCTGCCTGAACAGTTCCTTGTTGATATGACGGGTGCATAGCTTCGTGAAGTTTCCGCCAGATACTTATCCTCCCGTCCGCTCGAAATAACTGGAAACGGGACTCATCGGACCAGCAGACCCGTCTCCAATCATCCAAGGTCCAGTGTCGATGTTCTTTCGCCCCGTTGAGGCGTAGACTCCTGTGTCGTGGTGTTAGCAATGGGACTCGGGTGGGTCGGCGGCTCCCATAACTTATTGAGGCTAATGATCGCCTAATGGTCTTGGTGGAGATGTTTCTGGCGCCTCTCTCGTTGAAGTCGGCGGTGATTTTGGGCCACTGTCGCTCTTCAGTTGGCTGAAACAATGCGAGAGACAGACGTCGACGGCCACGTTCATCCACCACCTTTCTTCGCCCACAGCGTTGTCCACGAAGAGATGTTATCCCGGAAATGGCGTATTCGTGATACACTCGTGTTACTGTCGAACGGGGACAGTGCAATTCCTGTACCACCTCCTCGATAGAGTGACCCATGCGTCGGGCACCCACTATCATCCCCTTTCAAAGTCTGTTAACTCACGGCGTTTATCCATACTGGCATCGAATTACCGTCTACATGAATGCAGTGTACCTATATACCTGCCAAGCGGTGAGTTCGTCCACTAGTGAGAGGGGGTGACAGTGTCGCCTTGCCCAGGAACCAGGTATCCCATGAATTTTGTCCTTCAAGTGTATGTCCGTAAATTGCTTGTGTTCTGTGGTCGGTTTGCTGGACGAAAAACCGAGTTTCCTCGAGTAAAGCCATGTTAATTTCACGTGGGACCGATTAGCTCAGCCACATTTTGAAAAAGCCCCATAAAAATTCCTTACGTCATTGACGGGATTTGAACTCGGGTCTTTTTCCCCGCGTGTGGGTATGACGGAAATTATAGTAACTGTGCTACACATGAGGGCCCTAGCTGTAAGGTGTAATGCAATTTGCTGTCGTCAGCAAAACTATAGATAGAATTTCTAGTCAGTTGAAAAGGTCACAATGTACAAAAGGGAAAGAGTTTGAGAAAGAACTGAGCCTTTAAGAAAACCAGTATATTATTGGAGAACTTTAGAAAACAGAGAGAGCCATCCACCATCTATCCAGTATGTCAGCCGTCAGTGATCGACACTGACGGGATCTATATTGGCTCTCATTGATCAGATGAAAAGTTTAAAGATAATTTAGGAGTGGACAATTAATGGATTTCTCCATTACTGTAGAAAGAAAAGAGGTAAATGCAGTGGGGTGATAACTGGATGGGAGGGATTTTTATCCCTTTTTAGAGTGGCTGGATATGAGCAAATTTACAAGCAGAAAATAAATAAATAAATAAATAAATAAATTAATTAAATAAATTTTCTGTTTATACTTCGGGTCGACCACACGATCAGAGGAGTTCACAATATAGAGAGAATACAAGAAACAGCACCGTATTTAGTAATCACCGTCACTCAAAGCACGTGTACTTAGGTACTCTCGCTCCTGACCACTACGGCTGCATAGAAGAAAAAACACAAGTGGAAGGTGCAAGCTGAGGAACACAGGTTTAGAGAACAAGTGGAGAAATACCATCAGGCTGGAGCTTTCTTGGCATCAAGATTGTTCAAAATTCTTTTGACGAGCGATCACAGGAGACTTTGATGGAAGTGTATCGGGATTGGCAAGAGGTGGTTTACCAAGCTCATCAATATAAGAGTTGGGAGAAAGGTAGGATGCTAGTAAGTCAGCTTTATCTTTAGCTGAGGTGGCAATAGAACCACCAGGTTTTAAGAGAGGTGGGAATTATAGATGGCCAAAAGTTGTGGCCATCTATAATTCTGCATCCTGGTCGAGAATTCTGGTCTGTTGGCTTTGCCAACAGACCAGAATGCTCGACTGCTAAAGACAATAAGCAAGTTTTCTGCTTTTTGCCTGTTCAAAATCTTGTTTGGTCTGCTTAATAACTGTGTGTGGACTCAAATATGTGGAGTCCCCGTAAAGTACGTTTCATGTCACTGTGACCTTGAAGTCGTTTTTGATTCCAAGCTTCTATGCCACAACCAGTTGAATAACTTTTCACAAAATGTGCTCGCCTCCGTTGGATAATGAAATTATCCAACGGAGTTCCATCAGTTCTCTATGGCTTAAAGATTTAGGATTTTCCCCTCCCTCCCACTACAGTTGAGTCTTCCCTGTTGAATATAACAGTAGTTCTTGAAGTGGACGGTATGGAAATTTTACCTCCCCAGCTGGTGACTACGCCCAAGATGGCATATTCCCTACTTCCGGAATTCATTTGGGAGAAAAGATTAGTCGTCTCATTTAAGATTAATACTGACTTAATCACAGACCCTTCATGAATATTCTTGTGGGATCCCCCAGAGTCGTCTGGGATCGCTTCTTCTTTGGTATTGAACACTAATAGACGTGGTCTCCCTCCCTGGTAGACGCCTACCCAAATGTTGCTTGACATAAACCTTTAATGTGACCTCAGTTTTTGCGCCACACACCGCCTATAGGCGGGATATTCTGAGTTCCTCCCTTTCTTCCAGTACGCCAGATGTGGTGGACGTCTCTCCGGACATGGCTGTAATGTACGAGTGTCTATCAAGAACACGTGACCTATTTTCGCTGCCAGTTCCAGTAACATGTGGCTGTTGTCTGCCTTGGCTGGTCATTGGTGAACCTTGAATATCTTATTATGCTGGAGATTATGCGTACTTGTATATACGAACTTATGTGTATATACTTCTAGATATTTCATTGTGCGGTATTAACAATGCTTCCTGTTATTCCCTGGCTTCCTGCTACGACGGGAATAATCTACCTTTTCCTTTATTATTAATTGGCTTGATACATTCAATAAATATTTATTTATTTAAATCATTGCTGGTGCCATGATTGGATGATGATATGCGAATTCTCTTCTTCTGTCATGAGTGTTGTGAAAATTGATCACGTTGATCCCTGTGAAACCAGCCTCATCAGAAAACAAACATGGAAGGTAGAAAAAGAGTATCGTGAGCACGCTGTTATTGGAACCAGGTGAGAAATCAGCTTCATTAAAGCTTTGTAATCTTCGAATGGAATGTGGAAAAAGGTGTTTTCCGTAAAATATCCACAAAGTTGAGTATCCTACGCCCTATGCTGTCACGTAATGGGCATCACTAGCAAGGGCTCTTCATTTCCTTTTTGTATAGTTAAAAATATGTAATTACATATTTTGGGGTATCTTCTTGTGCTTTAGTTTTACCCCTCATCATGTAATTTCTAAATCGGGCCCTGCCTCCAGGCAATTCAGACTCGCTCCTCCAACCTGAGAGCTCTGGTGCTGATTGCGTTGTCACTACCCGAAACTTGTTGGATGACCTCCAAGACACTCGTCTTTTCTATTAAGGTTTTATATATACACTGTATATATATATCTGGCAGACGACGCTTCGGAACCCTTTCCGCTTACAGATGTCTTGCCGTGGCCGCGTTACATTCGACATGTCCGACATTTCTCGGTTGGATAGGTCTCCATTCTCATTTCAAATGCTTAGTATCACTTAATAGTATAAAAACGTTTAAGTTTGTTTTCCCCTCACTGAATTGGACTTTGAATGTGGCTGTTCTATTTTAATGCGGTTTGCAGAGACTAACAGGCAATTTGTTGGATAATTTCTGGAATACAAAAAAAGACACTTTCGGGCGCGTTTTTATAAACCTTTTTCGTTGTTTACGGCCCACATGTTTTAAAAACACGTGGGCCGGATTTTCAGGATCATTCTCACTCAGTATAAAATTTATTTTAAGTTTTGAGATATCAAAATCATGCTGGTACTATATTCAGAGTTTTTCCAGGGAGAGGTAAGTTGCAGTTTCAGAGATTACATATAGGGCACACGGCACTGTTTGATCTTTTACAGTATTTCTCATCATTTTTATCACTGAAAAGAAGATATGAGATATCTAAAGAATTACTTAATGAAAAACACTTTTTTTCACATAAATTAAAATATAGTTAATTGATACACTCAACTGTATATATATTCACATTGATAAACTAGTTGATTGGTCGCCTTTCCGGGCCAACTTTGGGGTCCTGTTATCAGATCATTATTTATTTAGCTCAGAGGTTTGTGTCTGTTACAGAATTATTTGCTCTGATGACAGGATTAATTATGAAATGGAAATCTAACCAGTCAACTAAAAGTTTAGCAACTGGAATATATTTGGCAGATGGCCTCTCTAACATTGTCTTCTAATATGTAGAGTAAATTGAACTTTTAATTTCACGTGGAAAGTGTTTTTCATTCGCTACTTAGTTTAAATCTCAGTGAAGTTTAACCAATACTTTACATGCGATTTCTGAAGTTACATTTTCAATAAAGAAAATAGTTACTGGAAATGCAAATTAACAAAGCGTTATCGGAAATTAACTCAATTTTAGGTTCCTATTATCACTACCATTTTCTATTATTAATATACACCGAGTGATCACTGAATTATGACCACCCCTATGAAAACTGAATGCGATCCGTTGACCACGTGAGGTACGAGAGTGTAGAGTTAGTCGACCTACCCACATAGATAAGGTGGCATAGTATTTTGTGGAAGGCGCCACCGGTGGTTTCCCACATCTGCACCATAGTACTCTGTGAAGAATTTACAGAATCTCTGTAAAAGCCAGAAAAAGTGTGGTGTCTGGTTTGTGACAGAGTTGTGCTGTGGTCTGTTGTTCTGTCTCTGGCTGCTTAGCCGCAAGGCCCCTAAGGGAACCCCACGTTGCCCGCCACATCACCACTGGGAGGTGAGCCAGGCTGCCCATTATACTCTGGCTGGCCTCCGCCAGGGTTGCCTGAGCTTCCTGACGGAGACCAAAAAATAAATAAATTAATTAATTTAAAAAAATAATAAAAATAAAAAAAAATATATAAAAAAATTTAATATATATATATATATATATATAAAAATAAAATAAAAATAAAGTAACAGATTAAAAAAATAATAATAATAAAAAAATAATAATAAAAATAAATAAATAAATAAAAATAAATAAAAAAAGTAATAGATTAAAAAAAAAAAAGAGAGAGAGAGAGAGAGAGAGAGAGAGAGGGGCATAGAAGAAGAGAGGATTTGAGGGGGAATAAATTTGGGTGGGTTCACAGGGGAGAATATCCACCCTAATTGGGCGAAGTATAGGAAAGAGTGTGGGTTTAAAAGTCACAGGGGACAGGTGCCCCTGTGTAACCTGCAATAGATCCTACCCTATTAGGGTTTGCATGATTATGTCTGCATTTTTCCGGGGGAATAGAGTTATCCCACGCCGGTCCGGTTTAGTTCTTGGGCTCTGAGTTCTGCAATCTTAGCTTGCCTAAGAGCAAATGTTTCCTGCGCGTAGGTGGTTAATGCCTTATAGGTATCTTCCTCGAGTAGCAGAGTGGATTCTTGATTGCGAGGGTTTCTCTGTATTGTGGTGAGGAATTTAAGCCTAATGTTGTCGTAGCTGGGGCACTCATACATGAGGTGCCCCCAGGATTCCTCTTCGCCGCAGTGGCAACGTGGATCATTCTCGATTCCATGGCGGTCAGTTTTTGTTGGAAGGATCCATGACCGGTGATGATAAAGGTCACATGGAGGCCAGGCGAAAACCAGGGTAAGGTTCTGGGTGAGTTGAGCTTATGGATGGAAGGAATCGTTTTGTGATGGCCCCTTTTGTTGTAGTGTCCCAGTCATGTTGCCATATCTCTTGTAGATGTTGGGTTATCCGTTGTCTTTCCTGCCTGGTGCCGTTTGTGGTGTCAAGTTGAAAATTTAGCAGTTGGGTTGGAACTCCCTTCCTTAAGTGATAAAAAAAGCCCTCTTTTAACCACTTCTAAGTATAGTGGCTGACAACCAGTTAATACCTGCAGAGCAGGGGTGCTGACCGTGCGGCACGCCCTGCAAATTGAAAGGAGCGTGAATCTCTGGATTGAATCCAGCTTACGTTTATTTCTTGCTAGGATGGCTTTTCGGTACCAGATGGAGGCACCATAACACATAGGCGTGACGTAGCCTAGGCGTGACGTAGCCCAGTGGTCAGGAGCGAGGGTGCATAGTACGCGTTCCTTGAGTGGACCGGGGTTCAAGCCCGTGACTACTAAATACGATAAATATTTGTATTGACGATTTATTGTAAACTCTACTGACTTGGTTGTCGTGCTGGAGTATAAACAGAAAAATTTATTTATAATTGGCACGTATGCCGCTTGGTATATCAGAGTAAGAGCTTTGTGCTTCATCCCCCAGTCTGCCCTGCTGACTCGCCTTATCATAGCACCTGTACCTTTGAATTTTGTTGGCTAGATACTTTAGGTGGTGGTGGAAGGTAAGCCCCGAGTCTAAGAAGATACCTAGGAGCTTGACTTCAGTGTGCAGCCGTATGGGCATAAAGTTTAATTTTATTGTAGGTGGTCTTGTGATTTGTAGCCTACCTTTAAGGAGTATGGACTTTGTTTTCTCTCCTGAAATGGTAAGGTTGTGTAGATAAGGTGGCAAAGTGTAAAGTGTGTTCGTGTCAAACGGCACCAGGGGTTTCCCCCATCTCCGCGTGGTTTTCTTTGTGGGTGTAACAGATCACTGTTAAGGCCAGAGATTTAAAAGTGTATGGGATTTGGAAGTATTGTGTTGTGTATCGTTGTTCCTCTGGCCATTTAGCCGCTAGACCCCTGCTGGGGCCCAACGTTGCCCACACTCAGCCCCGTGGAGGCAGACCAGGTACACCCAGCATAATTATTTACTCTGGCAGGCCCTGCCACCTAATTTCCTGAAATTTCAGTGGCTAGGGCCTAAAAAAAAAAAAATAAAATAAATAAAAATAGTAATAATAAATAAAATAAAATAAATAAAAATAATAATAATAACGCGATTTTAAGGGGTGGTTCGCTAATGAGGTTAAGTTTCGGAATTGATGCACGATTTGGCTGTTATAATTTGGAAGTTTAAGTTTTTGTCGTGTGGGGCGTACACTGTGATGTATAGAGAGAGAGAGTGGGGGGAAAGACTGAAGTATGAGGCCAATAGGGTAGACGACCCCAGATATCAGTGTGGCATGCCCATGCCGCACCAGGAGAAGTAAACGGGGGAGACGGGGGAGGGGACGGTCCCGGCCCCTCCCACCGCTAGGATATGGAGAGAAAGTGGGCCAGACTAGGTGTCCAACCCAGATCGCCAAAAGGCGAGGCAACAGCGTAGCTGCAGTCACAGTCATGGTTTTTGGATATTCAGTTCAGTGTCGCTTCAGGTAGGTCACAGTCTTGGTTCAGTCTCACTTGTCTCGTGTTCATCTTATGGGATCAGGAAGAGGAGTGATGACTCTGGTCAGTTTGTAGTACTGCTTTGATGTCAATTCAGGTAGTCATATTCGTTGAGAGCATCAGTCCTGGCCATTTGCACCAGGTCATGAATGGAGAGTTATCTTTGTTGGTAATTTCTTCTGATCGGTTGTAGTCATGCGGTATGTTCATGCTGTAGTCTCCTCCTTGGTTAGTTTCAATGGAGTTCTTCTATTCAGATGTTTCCATATTGTTGCGGATAGCGATTTCTGTTCTCCTTCTGTTAAAGATGTCCTGGGCGTAGCGGCTGAACGCGGTGTACTCGTCTTCCGAATCCAGGAGGTGATGCTCATTGTCTTTTGGTACAAATTTTATACTGGTGATGAGTACTGATCTTTGTTCCTCATAGCATTCACATTTGTGCATGATATGTTGCCACGTCTCCATATTGCCACAGGTGCAAGTTGGGTCCTCGGTCAGTCCGAATGAATTCAGTTTTGCGTTAAAGGGCCCATGGCCCGTCAGGAGGAAGGTGGTGTTCAGTCCTGGGTAGAACCATTTGGGGGCTTTTGGATAGGTCCTGTCTACGTAGGGTATAAATTTCCGTGTGACTTCACCCTTGGTCGTCTCTTGCCATCTCCTCTGCCAAGTTTTTTTCAGGTGTTCCATGATTTTCTGTTTTTCCATTCGGTGGTTGTTTGTAGGGTCCAGTGTAAAAGTGTCAAACGTGGTCGGTGTTCCCTTTGCCAGGTAGTACATCAACCCACATCTCGCCACCTCCAGGTCCAGAGGGAGAGTTCCCGCCAGGACCTGCAACGCACAGGTACTCACCGTGTTACACGCCCTGGTGATGGTGAGGAGTATTTTTCGCTGTATTGTATCGAGGATTCTTTTATTTACTGCAGTTCTTGCTTTGACGTACCATATTGGGGCTCCATGAGTAATTGCTGGGACGAAAATTGCTTTATAGTAGAGGGATAATGTTCTTTTGTTTAGTCCCCAGTCTCTGCGTGTTACTCTGACTACTAGTGCTGCGTATTTTCTCAGCTTCTCCTTCAGATATAAGAGGTGTTGTTTAAAGGACAGGTTGGAATCTAGGTATTTCATCTGTTTTGCCAGTTTGATTGTGCTTCCCCTTACTTTTATCTGGGGCGGCCGTCTGATGTCGAGTGTTCCTCTCAGTAGAATTGAGTTCGTTTTGGTCGGGGAAATCTCCAGTGTATGCAGGTTTGCCCAGTCCTGGAGCACTTGCAGTGCATGGTTTGCACGGGCTTCTAACTGTGATCTAGAGCTCGCTACCACTGTTAGGACGAGATCATCCGCGAAAGCTTGTGCGTTGACATTACCCAAGTCGAGTGCCAGGAATTCATCAAAAACAATGTTCCACAGGAGCGGCCCCAGGACAGATCCCTGCGGGCAGCCCCTGCGGACCGATCTTGTCAGGCTCCGGAATGGTGCCATTACCCTGATTTTTCTATCTGAGAGGTAGGATCTAATGCAATTATATAAATTCATGGGGATTTTTGCCTTGCGGAGTCTGCCCAGGACGCTCGGCCACCAGAGGGTGTCGAACGCCCCGGCGAAGTCGACCGCAATTACCAGGAAGTACTTTTCATTACATTGTGCTGCGCTTTCTAGGAGTTTCCGAATTGCTTCAATCGTGGAGAGTCCGGGTTTGAACCCATATTGTCTGGGTGACTCTAGGTTAGCTTCTTTGTAGTGGCTGAGTATTCTTCGATGTAGTATTCTCTCCAGGAGTTTACTTAGTGTTGATAGCAGCGCTATGGGACGGTAAGAGTTTGGTTGTTCAGGTGGTTTAGTTGGGTTTTTCAGGATGAGCTTGAGATGTGCTGTTTTCCAGCTAGTTGGGAAATGGCCCACTCTGAGGCAGCAGTTGAAGAGGTGCAGCAGGGGTTCCGGTATGTGCTCCACCGCCCTCTTAACGAGTTCTGGGTCCAAGAGGTCAGGGCCAGGGCATTTCTTGTTGCGCATTTGTGTTGCAGCTTCCTGCAGCTCATCCATGGTAATTGGCGGCTCCATTTGTTGGGTGTTATAGGTCTCGTTTGCCTGTATGATAGCTTGTTGGTCTTCCGTGAGTATATTCGGTGGGTCTTTTATAATGGTGTTCAAAATGTTGGCCACCGAGTCGTCCCATGTTGTGGTGAGGGTGCGTTGCGGCGTTATAGTTGCTGTGGTTATTTCCCCCCTGGGGAGTTTATTTGTTGTGATCTTGTAGACCACTCCCCAGGGATTCTCATTACCTTTAGTTGAGACCAGTCGTTCCCAGGAGGACTTTTTACTTTTCTTTATACTCTCGGTATAAGTATTTCTCAGTACTGTATATTGGCGGCGCAGGTAAGTGACCTCAGCGGGTGGCCACGACCTCCGTGCTCTCTGATATTCCTTCCTTTTTTGTTGGACTAATCTCCTTTGTCGTTGCAGCTCTGGGGTCCACCAGGGCATGGTCTTGCTCGAAAGCGTTTTTCTTTTTATGGCAACTTCAGCTGCCTTGGTTATGATGTTTGTTATTATTTGTTGCAGTTCGTCTGGGTCCTCTCTTATTTCTTGGCCATACTGTCTGGTTTGCCCAATTCTATCATGTTGGGCTCTACTAATAAGCTGTTCTCGGTAGAGTTCCCAATTGGCTTTGGAGATTGCAAATCTGTTTAGCATCGTCCTTTCTGTTGCGATTCTTGCTGTGGTTCTCTGTATCCGGTAGGTGATGGTACGGTGATCCGACGTGGTCCAAGCATTTTGCACTGTCCAGTCGGTCACGTGGGAATCGATATTTCTTGTGATTAGGGTGATGTCAATGGTCGCCTCCCAAAGTGTATTACAGAAGGTTGGGAGGCAGAAAGGTTGATTTTTAACCGTCAATATTGAGTTAGCCAGGAACTCTTCCAGTCTTTGGCCGTTTCTGGTGCCTTGCCGGTCCGGCGTGGCGCTGTGCCAGACTGGGGATCGGCAGTTGACGTCGGCACCTATTATGATCCTCTGTCCTGCTAGGGTAGTTTGGACATCCTGGAGATATGTAATGGCGAAGTCAATCTCGACGCCAGGTCTGCAGTAGAGAGAGACTGCATATAGGCAGCCGACAGAGCTGATTATATGTGCACATGCTGCCCATGGCGTGCATAACTGTGGGATCTTGGTTACTGTTATTTCTGGGTTGCGGACTATAATTGCTGCCCACGGTGTATCTTCGTCACTCTGTACTATTTTAAACCTGAGCGGGTATCCCCTAACCTTCTTCATGTGAGTGTAGGGCTCTTGAATAAGGATGAGATCAGCATTGTCTTCTTCTGCTTTTAGGCATACTTGGGCGACCACTGATTTCGCACGTTGCGCATTTATTTGGTGAATTTTTAGCACTCCATCGTTATATTTTTTACGTTGCGTACCCATAATCGGTTCTGAGTTGATATATACACTTGAACTTTTGATATGTCGGACATTTTGGATCTCTTATGGAATGCGTATGATCTAGCCTTAGTAGCTTGCAGTTGACGCATACAGGGTCTTTTGCTTTGTTTGGGCAGCTACTGAAGTTGTGCCCCTTTTCGGAGCAGTGGCCGCAGGTTGGTTCCATTTGATTACATGTGTGTGTCGTGTGCCCATATTTGCAGCACCTAAAACACTTTACTATAGCCACGTGTTCTCTGTACCTGTGGCTACTCCACTCTATATAAATTGATCGCTGTTCCCGAAGGACTTGCCAGGCCTCTGGGGCCAGCTCCACTACCCAGTTACAGTTTCCGCTGCTTCTGGCCCTTGTTTTATACTTGGGCATTACCATTAGCTTTTCATCCCTCTCTGGTAGTCCTCTCTGTAGGTTTTTCCTATAGATTTCCCCGGTTAGAGTCTCGGGGGTGATGTCTTGGTCCACGTCAAATATTATGACAGATGGCCCTTTTCTTCTTAGGGTTTCCGCAGTAAGGCCCAAGGTTGGGATCTTTGCATTGGACATGATTATTTCCGCTTCTTCCTTGGTCTCCGTTTCTATTACAATCCCTGGGTTTCTTGTTTTCCTTATTGCTTTAATTCGGGTAGCTTCGAGGTCTTTCCGCAGGTTTTCCATTACCACCTTCTTTATTTCTTCGCTTGTATGTTCATCTTGTCCTGTTGACTTTAGGATGACTATGTTGGGTGTTGGTAGGAGTGTTCTTCTCGAGGACACTCTTGCAGGTTTGGCGGCAGGTTCATTTATGTTTGCAGTGGTGGTTTTGCTCCTCAGCGCTTCCGAGAAGGTCGGGGCACGCTGTGTCATTTCTCTTGCCCCGCCTTGCAGGTATGCCTCTAATGTGGCGTTTATTTTTTCGTTCTCTATGTGGGTTTTGTACAGGATAGTTTCCAGTTTTGTCCACAGTGAGACAATGTCTGCTCGAATCGTTGTTGTAACTCGATTGTTCTGCTTTGCAAAAATTTCCTCCAGTGCAGACCTGAGTATGAGAATCTGGTCTGGTACTGAGTCCCCTGGTAAGGTGGGTCTAGGGTTTGCGTTTCTTCAGTCATCTCAGTCAGTTGGTTTTGTTGTTCCAAATTACTTTTGCTCAGGTCAGATTGCGATCTGGTTTCCCGTTCGAATTTCGGGACGCCCGGTTTCTTGTTCCTTTTTTTTGAAAGTGGGGTCGGTTTTTGTTCCTCGGTGTCGTCCCTATTGCCATCAATCAGGATGGGTTCTGGTTCTTTTCCGATGTTTTCTTCGGTTTGGTTGGGGTTTTCCGAAGGCATTTCTGGTCAGATCGGAAAATCGGAGTATTCGGATTAGCGGGGTTCTGTTTATATATTCTTGTAGCTGATTTAAAAAGACGAAGTTTGGTGGGTCACACAAGTTCGTGCGTTGTATGGTTGTCACACAATACCCTGGCAACGATTTGAGCTATCCCCAAGGTCAAATCGTTGGGGGGAGGGAGTCAAGTGTTAAAATGCCCCTAGAGCAGTGGGATTACCTCCGCATGGGGTTTCCTGTGACATCTAAAATATTGAAATAGGCACGTGAGAGAAGATTCCACAACATCATGGAAGTTTATGGCGGGGGGGAGTCACTAAAAACATTATTCACTGTCTTTTAAAACAGTTGTAAGCACAGCTTGTTGGAGCAGCTTTTGCTCTGGATATATCACAGATCGTGGCACCCTCCCCAGTCAAGTACAAGGTACCAACGTGGCTTCCGCTTTAAAATCGGTGCAGATAAGGTGGCAGTGGTTCAAGGTCGCGGGTTCGAATCCTGCCTTGGAATTGGATCAGAGTATAAAATGCAAATACTTTGGAAGGTGCAATATGGCCGCAGAAGCCAATGTGCCAACAACTAACAAAAAAAAAAAAAAAAAACCCAACACACATCAATTCTTTCCTCTTTCATAATAGCATCCAGTAGGTTCTCACTGACAGAACTGATGTGCAAATCATATGTTCGGATTTTCAAATATTGGCATAACAAAAAGAAAAAAAAAAAAAAAAAAAAAAGAAGCAGTAAAATTCCGAGGTAAAAGGAAGGATTTATCGGACTTTGATAAAGGACAGATTGTGGGTGCTCGACGAGCTGGTGCCTCGATTTCCCAAACGGCTGAAGTGGTGGGGTATTCGAGAGCCGCCGTAGTTAAAGTGTACCAGGACTGGCGTCAAAATGGTCAAACAACGACCCGACAGCAAAATGCAAAGGTTAGCGAAAGGTTGATGTTAGAGGTGAGCGCCGGGTCCGACGACTCGTACAGGCGCAGCACTATTGAAGAGTTGACTACCCAATACAACATGGGCTAACCCGGAACAATATCTGGCATGACCACGCGTCGCACGCATGGGCTATACCAGCAAACGACCCCTACGGCATCTTCTCACCAAGGTTCATCGGCGTAAAAGACTCGCCTGGTGCAAAGAGCATGCAAGTTGGACGTTAGAAGACTTTCCAGTCTTCTAACGTCCAACTCAACCCCACGCCGTGGATGATCGTGTACGGATTTGGCGTCAACAACATGCGGCTCTTGATCCATCATGCATGGTATCAAAAGTGCAGGCCGATGGAGGCGGTTGTATGGTGTGGGGCATGTTTCATTGGCAGGAACTTGGACCCTTGGTGCATGTGGAACAACGTATCAGTGGTCTCTGCTGTTGTCAACTGCTTCCTGACTGTGTACACCCCGCTATGTTACATTTTTTTCTGAATGGCGATAGTGTCTTCCAAGATGACAATGCGCCATCGGGCACTTGCTGTGCAGGAATGGTTTGAGGAACACTGTTTTGAATTCCAGCATATCGATTGGCCTCCGAACTCCACCGATATCAATCCCATAGAGCACTTGTGGGACACTATGGAAAGGCATATCAGGCGTCTGGATACACCAATCACCTCCATACCTGCATTGCTGACCGCATTACACACAGCTTGGTTGGCCATACCTCCCGAACGCTTCCGACATCTTGTTGAACCAATGCCACGTACTGAGGGCAAAAGGGGGACCTACGAAGTATTATGTAGGTGGTCATATTTCAGTGATCACTCAGTGTATATTACCTGTCATAAATAAAATATAACTTCAGGTACTGTACAAATGTTTCTGCACAAGTTTACCCTGTAATATGCCAATAGTTCTCAATAGATTTGAGATCGAGGCCAAGATAAGCGTGAAGTGTTCTTGTCATCGTAAATAAACATTGACCCAAAAGCTAAGTACTGTGCAAGTTCTATAAAAGACAAAATATAAAATAGAGCATTATTTATCAGCTAGAAAAAATGCCTGGCTTTATACCGGTTGCAGTAATAAAACTTGATATGCTCGAACGGTACAGTCCGGAAATTTTTCTGATCAATATTTCTTTCATTTAACTTTGTGAGTTTGTCGAATGATATTTATAGCTGCACCTTTCATTTATACAATTGCGAATTTAATATACCTATGCCAACAGTGTAGTCGAAAACTCCGGCAACGGGAGAGTCGGATCTGGCGTTGGTTAATTTTGATAAACAGCAATAGCATTTAGTTACGTAAAGAAATCAAAAACATTCTGTACCAAGTGCATAATATGTTTTGCCGCTAGCATATTTAACGTGTTTTACCTTTAAGAGTCATCGGTAGGCATTAAAAGCGTTTTAATTTTCAGATATTAATAAAATTCATGGATATTATAAAAATGTTTTTATTTTATTAATAATAATTACATATCCATGAGATTTTAGTTCACGACTAAATACACCATATATAGTTCTTCCATTACGTGTAGTACTTATCGAAAGGAAAGGGGAAAAAAAATAAATAATAAATAAGGGAAAATGAACTTGGCCTGTTATAACGTAAGAACACTCATCGGTGAAGACAGGATATTAGAGCTGGAAAAGGAATTGGAAAATGTGAATTGGAATATCATCGGTTTGGCTGAAACAAGAAGAAGAAATGAATCACTTATAAGTTTACCAAGTGGAAATCTGCTGTACACTAATGGAAACAGTGAAAGAAGTGAAGGTGGAGTTGGGTTTCTGGTCCATAAAGATTTTAAAAACAACATTTTGGAATTCAAAAGTACATCACCAAGAGTGTCAAGACTAATACTCAAGATTTCTAAGAGATACAAGCTAAAGATTATAATGATTTATGCACCAACATCGAGCCATGAGGATGAAGAGGTTGAAGAAATGTATACAGAAATGGAGAGTCTTCTAGATGACCAAAAAACCCACTACACTATTATTATGGGAGACTTCAATGCTAAGGTTGGAAAAAGACAAAACAGCGCAGAAAGGGGAACAATAGGAAATTTTGGAATTGGTGAAAGAAATGAAAGAGGTGAAAGACTTGTGGAATTTGCAGAATCTCAAGGATTGTCAGTAATGAACACTTTTTTCAAGAAAAGGGTGAACAGAAAGTGGACATGGAAGAGTCCAAATGGATTAACTACTAATGAAATCGACTTCATCCTCACTAACAGAAGATATATTGTGAATGATGTTACTGTCCTGAATAAGGTAAATGTTGGAAGTGATCACAGAATGGTAAGATGTACACTTGATATAGATGTAGGAAAGGAAAGGAAAAAACTGACCCGAGTAAATAATACAAAGGTCTTTGAGATAACAGAAGAAGAGAAAAAGCAGTATGTACTGGAACTTAAGAACAAGTATGAGCTTCTCCAGACTGCTCAGGACCAAGATATCGACGAGGAATATTACAACTTTTTGAAAGTGATAAAGCCCAAGAAACCTATAGGGAAAAAGAAATCCAAAGAAGAAAAAATTAGTCAACAAACACTTGTCATGATGAACCGAAGACGACAAATGAAAATCAAGAAAAACACTGACAGGGAGAAAATTGGGTATACTGAGTTATGCAAAGCCATTAGAAAGAGACTCAGAGAGGACATAAGAAGATTTAACACAAGAAAAGTAGAACAAGCATTAAGGGAAAACAAAGGAATTAAATCAGCAGCCATGAGCAGTAATACAGAAAGACAAATGATACTGAAACTGAAGAATAGCGATGGTGTACTTATAAACAGCAGAGAAGGCATAATTCAAATAGCAGAAGACTACTATAGAGAATTATACAAGGAGCAGGGGAATGATGCCAGCAGTGGGGAAGATGGATTGCAAAGTAGCAACACATACGACATACCCAATATTCTTCCTGATGAGGTAGAACATGCATTGAAGAAAATGAAGAATCAGAAAGCCCCGGGGGAAGATGAAGTTACTGTAGAGTTGTTAAAATTGGGAGGAAGAGACATAACACAAAAACTGGCAAGGCTCTTCACAAAGTGCATTAGAAAAGGTGTGACACCTAAGCAGTGGAATAATGCAATCATAGTTTTGCTGCATAAGAAAGGAGATAAATCAGAAATTGGAAATTATAGACCAATTAGCTTGCTATCCCACATCTACAAGTTGTTCACAAGGGTCATTACTAACAGATTAGACAGAATACTTGATGAGAATCAACCGAAAGAGCAAGCTGGCTTTAGGACAGGATTCTCAACTATGGATCACCTTCATGTAATATCACAGCTAATGGAGAAAGCAAATGAATATAAAACACCATTATGCCTGGCATTTGTGGATTATGAAAAGGCATTTGACTCCATACAGCATAAGGCAATGTTTCGGGCACTGGAAAGACAAGGCATTGATACCCCATATATTATGATTTTGAAGAAAATATATGAGAGTGCTACCTCCTTTATTAGACTAGATAAAGACAGTAGGAAATTTAAAATTGAGAAAGGAGTTCGACAAGGAGACACAATATCTCCGAAGCTGTTTACTGCTGCCCTTGAGGAAGCTTTCAGAAGATTAGACTGGTCGCAGAAAGGAGTCAATGTGAACGGAGAGTACCTAAACCATTTACGATTTGCAGATGACATTGTGGTCATTAGCCACGATCCCAACGAATTAGAGGAAAATCTTAATCAGTTATGCACAGCTAGTAAGGATTTTGGACTAAAGATGAATATGGCTAAAACAAAAGTAATGATGAACAAGTATGCCACAGAAAGGGAAATAAAGATTGAAGGAGCAGCAATTGAAAAGGTGGAGTCATATACTTATCTGGGACAAGTCATTAGCTGTAATAATGATAAATGGCTGGAAGTCAAGAGAAGAATAAATTTTGGATGGATAGCATTCAGGAAATATAGTCACATACTGAAGAGCAATATCCCAGTTTGTCTGAAACGTAAAATAATGAACCAATGTATACTCCCCACCATGACTTATGGAAGTGAAACTTGGGCACTCACCAAAAGAATGGAAGAGAAGCTGAGAACTACACAGCGAAGAATGGAACGAATCATATTGGGAATCAGACTGTTAGATAAGAAGAGAAACACATGGATTAGGCAACAAACTCAAGTAAAGGACATTCTTATCAAAACTAAAGAACTAAAATGGTCCTGGGCAGGACACATAGCTCGAAGACATGATGACAGATGGACTAAGAAAATAACAGAATGGTATCCAAGAGGAGCTAGAAGAAAACCTGGAAGACAAAGGCGGAGATGGATAGATGAAATTCATGAGTTTGTGGGTAGTAAATGGATGGCCAGTGCTCAAAACAGAAGGAACTGGAAAGTTGCTGGAGAGGCCTTCATCCTGCAGTGGATTGAAAATGGCTGATGATGATGATGATGAAGGGTTGAATAAATTTATTAAGCTCCAAGGCGGTCGGTTAATTAAGGAGAATACGCTCTATTATCATTAACATCATGTAGCTGAATATGTACATAAAATTAAAGAAAATTAAATTTTACTATTAATGCAGGGAGGTGCATTAATAGTAACTATTAATGCTAACATGATGTTAGTGATGTTTTCACCTCCCTGCAGTAATATTAAAATTTAATTTTCTGAATTTAATCTAATTAACTAAATAAATCATTATTGAAATGAGGGTGAGTGGAGGGGGGGAGGGTCTTCGTGTTATCGGTCGATTTGGGTAGGATGGGGAGGGGAACCCTCTCCTCACGAAACTTGGTCCAAGATCGACTAACTTGGTACTGAAAGAAAACTCTGGAAACTCTTCTAGTGGGGTTTGAACCCCGGTCTTTTTCAATTAGTAAGTTCACTGCCGAAGGCACTACCTACCGAGGCCCATGCATAAAGTTTAACTTCGATTACTTGAAGTCTTTGCATTCAAGTACATTACAGATGATAACGGAGCTTGCGTTATTCCGCTAGAAATGTGCAAGTTATTTATTAGACAATCCATACTTAAAGGGAAAAATTCAAACATTTATTTAATGATTCTGTTTTTCTTTCACAAATATTAGTAAATTACATAATAATCAAAGAAAATTTTCTACGGAATTTGTATTTCTCTCTGAAAAAAAAAAAAAAAAAAGTTAATTTTACTACAAAAAAGTTACAATTTATTAGTCATTGTCTATTTATAATTGGCAATAAATGATAAAGATAGCAGCCCTTCACCGCGTTACGGCAGAAATGAACGAAAATATTTCAGTGCATAGATGGTGTTGTAGACAGCAAATATTTGATGATGGACATTAATTTAGATTTCAAGACATCATTTTATGCATAGATTTTAGTTACGTATTGACATAACATTTGACACGGTTTGCGGAATGTATATTTCTATTAAAGTAGTCGTCAGTTGTGGTAATTGATTCCAAACCACCTCTGTCTGGTGGTTTGGCAAGAGATTCCAATCCACTAGACAGAGGTGTATGTGGGCAGTGTCGCAGAATAATCGGCGAAATTCAAATTTAATCTCACTTCGCAATCAAAGACTTGTCAATCTGTCAATTTGTTGGAGTCTTAAATAGAAAAGAAACAGTGAAGTAAAGGTTCTACATATAAATCATAGAACGAAGAAGAAGAATACAATAATATCGTAGTAAATAATTAAATAATATTTATTCTTTTTGATTGATTTTTTACTGTAACACATCATATGCTTCCATGTTATTGAAAAATCGTTAATTTTCGAAAATCGAAACTATTTTTTTGAATACTAATGAGACTCAAATTTGTTAACCTTTCTTGCTGGTAAAGAACTATTTAATATCAACATTTACTGTTGATATTAAATAGTTCTTTACCATTTTTAATTTGGAAAAAGCACACTCTCCATGTGATATGGTGACAGGAAGGTGAGGAAATTTGTATTGCAATAGAAACATAGCAAGAAGATCGTTTGAAAAAAATATACTGTTACACATCATATGCTTCCATGTTTGGCTGTATAAAAATTGACAAATTTTCTGTTTCTTCGCACAAGTCAATAGCATTGCTGATAATTTCTTTTAAAGAAGGATCCAACAAATTAGTTTGTAATTTGTTGGATCCACATAATGCTGGTTTCTTTATTTAGAGATGGACACGAATAAAGGTCCTATAAAAAATTGTCTTTCGAATTTCTCTTCTTTTTGTAATATTGTTATATCTAGTATGACATAAAAATTTATTTTGTATGAAGCTTCAGGTGTAGTTTCACAATTACTTTCATAAAGAAACATTCTTTTCTTTTTTCGTGGTCTTATAATTGAGACTTCTGTAAATCTGTGAGTTTCTCAGTCTTAGCAATAGCTGTTGCTTCAATTAACATATTTTGAAAACCATCATCTGTTCTAAATTCTTTAAAATACTCAATTCATGTAACATTTTTATGATTTTTGGTACTGATCTGTTTAAATTTTGCATCGATTTGCTAACAACGTTGATTTTTGATAATATATAATACCACATTACAAGAGAACAAATAAATGTATAAGATTTGATTTTTGTTATTAATGATTTAGCTACGTTTCTAGAATCGTTATCATAGGAAATATCTGTATAGATATTGTATAGAACATATATTTTATCAAGATTGAATCTAAGGATTTTTACGGCATCAAGTCTACATTCCCATCGTTTTTCACAAATATGTTTAAGTGTGTTTGTTAGAAGTTCCGATTTTAAGACACTCCAACGATATGTTGATGCTGAAAAGAAAACGTAAATTTCATGGACAATGTTAAAAAAATCCTGCACAATTTCCTAGAAAGGTTCTGTTAAGTGTTTCTGGAAATTTTTTGACCAAGGAAGTTCAGCAATGTAAAAAAAGCTGGAGTCCACCTAGAGCTCGCCCGAGTATTGAAGGGTTAATTTATATAGTAAATTTTAAGTATACAAGCATTATGCACACATCAGCAAAAGTTCAGTAACATGTTTTTAAATTTTCTTCATATGTATATGCAAGTTTCAGGTTTTCAGGCGCCTCTTGAACGTTGGCGTCCGTGTGCAGTGCACCTCTGGTCCTCTCCTGCCCTTAGTATGCATGTAAAGTTTCAGATCTGCAAAACTTGAGTTTCATAGTATCGGCGCTATGGCGCTGACGCTCACACGCAGGCACTTTTATTATGGATACATGATATGCCTGGTTACGTAATGCTGATTATTTTATTATATTCCGGGGCATCACACGATACGATGGTTATTAATACCTGCTTGTTAATAATTGTCCTGTCATGTGGTGTCACACTGACGAAGTCACTACTAGCTGACTTTAAAATATTTCTGTTTCTATCCGATTTTTATGTCTGCTGTTAATTCTGAAACTGCACAGAGTGCATCATTTTGCAATTAAAAACTGGAAATTTCAGTGGTTGTTCATTTAACCCCGGTTGCGGTCTCTTATTTATTTGTTAGTACTTCAGTTGTCAGTACTGGGATGTTCATTTGAATTTCCCTGTTCTATTAATTAAACGTTGTTATTTCACTGGATGATTGCCGTGTAGCTGCAGATTGAATGAAAATCTCAAAGGAATATACACCCATATAAAACCTACCTGTAGAATGTCATATTTATTCAGCCTCTTCGAATTCTATAAATATCCATATCACCTGCACTGTGTACGTATTACACATAAATTAATCTCCCCCTTTTTTTTTAATTTCAAACGAATATACATTCCCCAGAATAAACTATTGGTTGGAGACAGCTTGAAACCGATTAGGATGTCACCTTGTGAGAATTAAAAATAGTTCGGCCTCCAAACATATCCTGACCTCATTTTAGCGACGTCAGTCTATAAGATTACGTGTCTTTAATATTCATTTTTTATCAACGTTATGGGTGTCTGGTTATGCCTAGATATCCCCCTGCATAAAGTGCAGTAATTTTGAAAATTACCTCATTTCTACGGAAACCATTGCTGCATGAAGAATTGGTGAATTGTATGTGATTCAGTGTTTCTACGTTAGCAAATATAATAGATATCCAAAATGTAAGGATTTTTCAGGTTGAATTATTTTTGCGATGATCACGCTACTTATTCATTCTTCATTGATAAATGTGACTTCTGCTTTCCCCCCTCTAATTTATAATTCAGTCTCCTGCTTTGCGTTATCCTAAAAACACTAACATTAAACATTATTTCGTGATATTTCTTAATTAAAGAGTTTTGGTTGTTGTTTTCGAAACCTTTCTCAGCTCCTTTAGAACTCTTGCAGCCTAGGGTACTGTGAAACCAAGTTTTATAATTACTGTAATAGGTTATAGTGCTTGCTAATAGTAACTAGTTCGTTCTTCTCAAGTAGACGCTTCACTACAAAGTTTCGAGAGATAGCAGCTTTACAACATGGAATTTTTATTTTAAAAATAAGAGTCATCAGAAAAATACACACAAATACTACATGAATAAATATGTATAAATTTCATACTCCATCACAGGAAGAAGCGACTACTTCATTTAGGAGTAAAGCCAAGTTTAATGTCAGGAATATTCCCCGATTAGACTTCTATCACAAGTTGATTGGATTTAAGTAAAATTTGAAATAAAGTTACTTTATATGTCACAGAATCTGTAATAATTTTTCTGCAAACTGCTACACATTCTGTAGTAGTTTTACAGCATGACATGACAGCAACTATTTTGTGTCTAGCTAAGTGCTTCCTACACCTGCGTTTTTCTGCCACATGTACATTCGATGAAGAAACCTAACGTACAGGTGCTATTCGCGGGTTTGGGGAGGGGGGGGGGAAAGAAGGTAATTAAGTAAAAGCCAGACTACTTGACTCCAAAGTGCCCCTGAAATAGCTAAAAGCAAAGGGATGAAATAAAAAATTACAAAATTAGCCTTTCGGTGTTTAGCGTGTTGATGAAACAGTGAAGTTCATTCTCTCAGTGAACAAAACATTTTGCTTATAATTAAGCATTTATTACAACTAATTTTGAAATGTTTCGATTTATGTTTCAGTTCGAGGGCTGGAAGTCTACATTTTTGATTTACAGGAATAGTAAACACGTAAATATATTGTCATTGCTGATTTGTTCTTTCTATATCAATTTTTGAAAGGCAGTACAGTACTAGTTTTTCTGTTTAAATAAATAATTACTTAAAACAGTTTCGAAATTGAATAACGCTCCTCTTAGCCTTCTCTGAGCAGCTAATTCCACGTACACACCTCTACCCATTTTTAGCTTCGTCTGGAATAGTTTTATTTTAAATTGTCGTACTACAAAACTACATTCTCTAAAGGAGATTTTATTTCATGTTTTTTTTTTTTTTTTAACTGGTAGCTATAAACAACATTTGTAGACAGTACTATCTTGTTACTAATATTTTAATAGGCAAAAATGCACATTCCAAAGTTACCTATTACATAACTAAATGCATTTTTAAATGTTTCAGGTAAACATTACTGGTACATATTTAAGTGTAAGGTAACGTAACAAACAGTCAATAACGTTAGTACTTGGCAATTTATTTTTTGATCGATAATAAAACAAACTATCTATTGAATAATCTTCCATTTTGTCAGAATGTTTTGTCCAATCAGTTCCTGTTTATAAATCGCTCAACACAAGGTTGCGTCTAATATTGATCTAAACATATTTCTAACTCTACTTATTTTTCTTAAGTCTAGGTAAATATTAACGGAAGACCTAGTCTGACATAATAGAGTGCAATGTGTTTGACGGTTGACCTGTTTAGAGTTCATAGCACGTAGCTGACTTCCGGGAATCAATTAAAGACCTCAGCTTTTGCAATACAAATGAAGGTAGTTTTTTTATTTTATTTTTTTTTTTAATATTCCACTTCTTAATTTTCAATTTTTCCTTTTTCTTTTGGTTTTATATTCAACTGAGTATTTCCAGATAATCCTTAATGTAAAATTTTCTTTTCACAGAAAAGTACATTAAAGGAAAACTATGTTCCCTGGCTTATATCAGTAAGATAAATTGAAAGTCCATTTTATTAAATAAATAAATATTCTTTATTTCAGAGGAAATTTTGAGAATTTTATTCTTAATTCTTTATTCATTATTTCTCTAATATATAATAGAGAGCAATATACCTGAAATAAAGCCTTCACGGCCATCTTGGCCAGAGGTTTCATAAAACAAAATAGAGGATCTGACAGCTTAGTGCTTACATCAAGGCAATTGTAACAGCCTGTCAAATGTAAATTAATAAGTTTGGTGCAGGTTGTTGTTTAACATTTTCACAGAGATTGGAATGACAATATATGTTTATTTTAAAAAAAATAATAATAAAATTATGAAACACGCGCGCGCACACAACAAATGAAATTAGTAATAATAACAATCAAATAAAAATCCTTTTAGGGAGTAGGACAGTATAAATGACAATATCTCGCAGTTAGAAGAGGAACTGCCACTGTCAAGGCCCGAAGATTATGTTAAATAAAAGGAAGGCTGTCCAAGATCTTCCGCCTATATTTTTTTGTCGGAGAAAGAAACTTTCTGTAGTCGCAGTCAAGGGACTGAAGAGTTGGTAACGTCAATTGGGAGGAACCTATCGGTCAGCACAAGCTTGTTACAACTGACCGATAACGATGGTGTCTTCCTGAGAATGCCTTGTGGAATTCCTCATGAGCACAGTTCCCAGAAGTGCAGGTTTTCGATAATTTCGGAGAACATCTTATATCGTTAATATTAGGCGCCGTTCTGCGAACAGAGCTGGTAGTCTTAATTCCAAGAGAATGCGCCATCTGGGTTGTTCTCTGTTTGGGAGGTATGTGCAGCTTGTTGGTGACCCACCGCACCAGCCAGTACTCGTTAGCGTAGATATTCAATTATGGTTGTGGTGGCTCCATATAAGATGGCAGAGTATGTGGCTGAATAAATTAATTTGGACATGAAACGTGAGTTTAGGGTCAAAAGTTATTAGGAAGTTTGGTTTTGATTGGAGATATTAATTTTACTACTTATTATTCTGGTTAAGATTTGATCGTAGTTTCCCCAAATATAAAAATTTTAATGTGAATATGAACAAATATAATACTATTTTGCTAAGAGACTCCCCTCGAAAATGAAAATATAAAAAATCTAAAGGCAGTTGTTGATTTAAAGCATCGTTATCGAGTTATATGACTTCGAACTTTTTCAGATAATTTGTGCAGTCCAATCATGCCGTCTTCCACAGTGCTAATACACATTAATGCTGAAGTGCACTTGGAATCGAGCTTGCGTGACATTTTGTGGATTTTCCACTCACCTAATAATCAAATTGTGTATGTTAAGCACCTATTCAGATGTAAAAGTCGAATCTTCAGTACAGAGTACATTGAAGAGAATATGCAGATGGTCAATGTTATGGTGCAGGATCGAAGGACAGAACTCCAACTGGATCTGTTTATCTCCAGTTTGAATCGCGGAACTCGTTGTAAATGATATATAGATGCAAATCTGATGCTAAACGAAAATTTGACTCATCCCCATTGTTCTTGCGATCTGATGAGTGCATATGGAAGAGTAAATGGATAACATTCAGTAATATTGGTTCCGATTCTTATTGTTGCAAAGCCGACTATTTCTCCTTGTTACAGAATTCCATTCTTCGAGGTTATGGTGAATAGTAATAAACACTCACCGAATGGGATATGGACGCTGCGGAAATTGACGGAAACATTCGGCTGCTGCAACCTTTGTGCGTTTCCTTGATATGTGTTAAATACGTGCGTATTGGCATTCTCTGCTGATGTCAACGTTGTGCTTCACTTTTTGACGTAGCCCAGTGGTCAGGAGCTAGAGTGCACAGCACGCGTTCCTTGAGTGGACCGGGGTTCAAGCCCGTGACTACTAAATACGATAAATATTTGTATTGACGATTTATTGTAAACTCTACTGACTTGGTTGTCGTGCCTGAGTATAAACAGAAAATTTATATTCACTGAAAGGACAGAATTCATGGGATACCTGGATCCTGGGCAACGCGACGCTGTCATCCCTCTCGTGGACGCACCCCCCCGCTTGGCAGGTATATAGGTACACTGCATTCACGTAGGCGGTAATTTGGTAAGTACCGACTTTTAAAGAGGGATGATAGTGGGTACCCGACGCATGGGTCACTCTGTCGCGGAGGTGGTACAGAATTTGCACAATCCCCGTTCGACAGTATCAAGAGTGTGTCGAGAATACCCCATTTCCGGAATAAGACCTCATCGTGGATAGCGCTGTGCGCGACGAAAGTGGTGGATGAATGTGGCCATCGACGACTGTGTCGCATTGTTTCAGCCAACCGGAGAGCGACAGTGGCACAAATCACCGCCGAATTCAACGAGGGAGGTGCCAGAAACGTCGCCACTAAGACTATCAGGCGATCATTAGCCGCATTAGATTATAGGAGTCGCTGACCCACCAGAGTCCCATTGCTAACACCACGACACAGGACTCATACGCCTCAACTGGGCGAAAGAACACGGCACTGGACTTTGGATGATTGGAGACGGGTCTCCTGGTCCGATGGGTCCCGTTTTCAGTTATTTCGAGCGGACGGTAGGGGGCGTATTTGGCGGAAACCGCACGAAGTTATGCACCCGTCATGTTAACAAGGAACTGCCCAAGTTACTTGTCCATCCTTGTAGACCATCTGCATACCTTCATGGTCATCGTGCATCCACAGGGCAATGGACTTTCCAGCAGGACAATGCGCCAACCCACGGAGCTGTGGTGACTAGAACATGGTTCGAAGAGCATTCCTCAGAATTTACCACCATGGAACGCCTCCCCGTTCACCGGATATGAACCCTGTGGAGCGTGTTTTGGATGCTGTGGAAAGGTGAGTTCGAGCTTTGGATACTCTACCCAGGAATGCGACGGAATTATGGACAGCAGTGCAGCAAGCATGGATGGAAATACCTGTGGAACGCTTTCTAGTGGAACTAGTGGATTCAGTGCCTCACCGTGTGACTGCCCCTATCCGTGCGCAATGTGGGCCTACCTGTTACTAGGTAGATACCCATTATTTCTGTCCACTCAGTGTACAATCATAACATATTTCTGTTATGATTTCCTAGTAATAAAACCACAGCAGGATGATTCTTTCTGCGTGACTACAATTGCATAGTTTAAACGAAGTCTTTTTCAAAATTAGCATACATAAAGGAATTTAGTCAATGTTTTTGTTTTTCAGAAAACCCCACAAATTATTACATTGTATTAACAAGGAACTGATTTTTTTAGGGGAAAACTATATTGGTTAACGAAAATGACTTCACGAAATTTTGAAGTTGCATGATCAATAACCCTGCTTTATGACCTTTTCTGTCATAAAGCAGGATTATTGCTCTCACATCTGCGCCATAAGTACTCTTGTGAAGAAATGCAGTGACACTGTAAAGGCCACAAAAGTAGTGTTGTATATGTAAAGTGTTGTGTGTGCAGTATCGAAGGACAGAACCTTCTGACAGTCTGTCTTTTGTCCACAGGACCCATGGTGATACCCTATGTTGCCCGTACACACCGCTAGAGGTAAGCCAGGCTGCCCATTATTCTCTTGCTGGTCTCCGCCAGGGTCGTCTGAACTTCCTGGACGGAGACCAAGTTTAAAAAAAGATGAAGCATACGCTCCACCACGCGAAAGGAGAAGAAAGCCACACAGCAGGAGTATGGTGCTGACGGGGATTTAAGCCACGGATCCTACCCAGTCCAGGGACTTGGTTAGCAATATCATACCCTGGGAAACAGGGTCAGCAGAGGTTTGTGGTTGTCAGTTCCTGGAGTAAGAAAACAAGTCGCCTTCTGGTCAATCCAGTCTGTGCCACGTCCGGGCGTGTGGTCAATCCAGTAGGTATCAAGTCCAAAGATAAATCGATACAGTAGGTGTCAGGTCCAGGGATGAGAATAGACCGGTAAATATACATTCAGTGAGGCAGATCAAGAAACTTTTCAGTAAGCCTACACATCACCGTTGTTTTGGTTTTGTGGGCGAGCGAGCAGAGATTTTCTCCGTTTAAATAAACTCTGTGCGAAACTGGAGAATGCTTTGTAGCGAAGTGCATCATTGATATTGATATAGACTCGTGTCTTCGAGGAATATCTTTTATTTCTGTAAAAATGGTGTATCGGAGATCCTCGTAGCTGGGGCAGTCATAAACGATGTGGTTCCAATCTTAAGTGTGGTGTGTTATCTGCCAGGGCAATTGTTGGGACAGTTACCAGTATTATATAGCTTACCGATATATAGCTCCACATGTTTAGGTATCCGCCATTTATGAGTTGTATGTGGATGAAGTAATATACTGCCAACAGGGCAAGTTATTCCTTATTAAGTGTCGAATATTTCCACATTCCCTTGATTTAATCCCACTCGACTTCTACTTGTATGGCTACCTCAAAGATGTAGTGCAGTATACGGTAGAAAACCAGCCTCTTAAACAATTAAAGGATAAAATTACACGTGCGTGCGAAGCTATACCAGCACTTATGTGGGGAGGACACATTAGTCATTCAGTTCACTGCTGTGAACAGTGTCTAGAAGTAAATGATTCATAATTATGCACCATTTACATGGTGAACCATTCAAATTATAATTTGAATATCTATGCTAGTTCACCATGTGCCGCAAACTATTGTTTCTGTACATATCTGATAATAATAGTTTCTGAAGTTATGAATCTTATTTCCTAAACTGTGTTGACACGTTTAAAGACATCGTGTAATTGACAACGTAGATTGAATAAGAGCACAAAATAAAGGTGGAAATTTCGTCGCTCTCACACACACACACCAATTAAATTTTGGATACACTACAAAGAGTTGTGAGTATTGCACGGCAATTAGCATTTTGGCAATCCAATAGGCTATTTAATGACTAGAACCAGTGAGGAAAGTTCGTTACTGATGGTACCTGTTCCAGTGTCAGTAACTGATCGTTTTCCGGTGGAAGAAAAAAGTAGAATTTGGCTTCAAAACTGGTGAACATTTTAGCGAGTATTTGTTACCGAAACTGCGGCACTTCTTTTTTTTGGTGAGAAAGTGACGCGTGCTCTGTTTCGAATAGGTAAAGACGGAGCATTTCGGAGGCATCATAGATATGTGACCAGATTTGGCTAAAGGTAACAATACAATATTACTTTAAGTACGACATTCAGATATCTCTGGGGCGACGTTGAGGGTGGAGAAAATAACCTCGTTTGGGGCAATATATGGATTTCCTGTGATTCTGTTGATCCACCAGAGAAGTCAGCACTTTGAATCGCAAATTTTTCTTGAGATAGGTTGGCGCCTGATGATGTAATGCGATCAGCTGTAGGCGATTAATTCGACGATTTCTTGCTTAATTCCCCACACAAAAGCATTGTAATTTGATCTAGAGCTTTAAAAATTAGAGGAAACGGTAAAGCTTTGGTCCCAGATGAGGCCCATATCTTTATATATCCTAACATCTTAGCCAGCAGGCCGTTTGCTGAGAGAGCTGCTATTGATTTTTTTTTTTATTTCTTTGAAATGGATTTTGTCCTGTTATTCGTACCTAATTATTATTAATTTCGAGTGCTACAGTTGCGTGTTGGGAAATTGCGTTGCTGATTTTATTTGAGGTGTCTAACGGTTTTAAATTAACAGAACATGATAAAAAGTGTTTAGCTGAAAGAAACGGTTCAAGAGCAGCAGTAGGAAAAGGACTGAAGATTAAAACTCCACTTGAGGAATAAAACTGAAAACTCTGAGTAATGAAAATCCGTGCAAAAATTTAAGGTATTTGTGATGAAGGATGGTTTCTAAGATGTTTAGATTTCTAATTATATTGAAATAGAAAAATGTGTAGGAGTTTGAAATTCTATCGAAAACTGATTTGATATATAAAAATATTATGATTATAAAAATTATTATTATTGTCGGTTTGTTTATCCTATAGGATTCACCCTTAGACAGCCACGGGCTAGGAGGGTAATAACTACATACAGTACTTAAAATTTAACTTCCTGTGCATGTAGTGCGAGCTACTACATGCACAAGAGTTTCAGTATACGTGAGCCCCACCTGTTGAAATATTTACATGAGTCTTATTTACAAATTCTTATCTACAACAACAGCTTATATTCTTAGTATCGTTTAATTTTAATAATGAGAGACATTAAATTTAAATGGAAACGGGTTTTGGGTGGAGTGCTAGCAGGATAAACCTGATGGCTTAGATACTAGACCGTCAACATTATACAATAGTCTCTGTCGATATGGACACCGTCAGCTGGAGCGAGACCTGATATTTGTTATTCCGAGAATTTAGGCTTGGGATGACTAGAAGTATCCTTTAGATCTCCAAAGGTGTTAAGTTTTTCAGTCGACCATCGTGGGACGCTGTTTTTTCCCCCCTTCTGTGACGGTGATAGCATTCAGGCTTAGGCTCCTTAGAAACAATACGTTTGTCATGCGGTCAACGTAAAGTAACTAATATCGATTTTAATCAGATAACATCGCCCATTACGCGAAACCATTAAAAACTTAAGGCATTGCTGTGACTAATTCCGGAACTTATTAGTTTCATCATCAGACCTGTGGTCTGATGATGAAACTAGTTTTTCAGCATCAAACCACAAGTCTGATGATGAAACTAATAAGCAACCTTTCTTTAGCAACCTTTCTCGAGCGGTGATCTGACAGAAGCACTTCGGGGTGGAGGGGGGAGATCGTCTGAAAAACCTCACGAAGAGAGGCATTGCTTTAGGAAACTGTTTCAATTTTTTTATTAACCAGCGTTGAAGTAGTGCTCCGTTTTTTAACATATGTTGTGATATGTTGCTTCGTGGCCTACCTAATATTAAGGGGCTTAATGTACATAGTGTTTGGGGAGAGGCTGCCACCAGCGGTTTCCCACAACTGCATCATAAATACCCTTGTACTCTATAAAAGCCATAAAAAAGAGTTGTGTGTATGTGGTATGCGAACAGATTATGTTGGGTTCTGGCTTTTGGCAACAGGGCCCCAGATGGGACCCCCACGTTGCCTGTACACACCGCTAGGAGGTAAGCCAGGCTGTTCATTATTCTCTGGCTGGTCTCCGCCATGGTCGCCTGAGGGAGTACATGGTGTACGCATAAAAAGAGAGAGAAAGAGAAAAGGGGAGGGGAGAAAGTGTAAGAGTGAGGGGATGTAGTTGAAGTATCTCCCCTAGTTATTGGTTCCACCGAAAACTAGGGGAGATACCTTCTCCACCAGGCAAAAGGGAGAAGGGGTAACCCCAGTGAGAGGGAAGAAAAGCTACCCAGCGAGGGTGCTGGGTGTGGTTACCTGCTGGTGTTGGAGGGGTCTTAAACCACTGGATCCTATCCAATCCGAAGACTGGGTTAGCAGCACCTTACCCAGGATAAACACGCGTTAGCATGGCAAGGTTAATTCCTACCCAACCATGTGACTGGGTTAGCAAGGGGGATCCTACCCTGGATGTTCCAGGGTTAATAGTCCATGTAAGTGGATGTAGAAGAAGGTCAAGTCCGGTATGTAGGTCAATCCAGAGAAATACTTCAAGAAGCTGTAAGCAGTGCTGTAGTCGTAAAATTAGCAGAAGGTATACTCTATGAATGTTGCGAAAAGCAGAGTGTACTGTGCATATCAGGCTTATTAATCGAATTCCAGAGGGTATACCCGTGTGTGTGTGTGTGTGTGTGTGTGTATGCTGTAAATTCAGAAATATAGTAAAAGATGGGAAATAAATCAGAAATAAGTGGGAATGAATAAATTTTCTAACATTTTAAAACAATTAATTTATCAATACATACATATTAAGAAATGATTACTTACATGATGCACATAATATATTAGTACACTTTTAAAAATTATATCGTAAAATATTTGGTTATTTTTTTCTTGTATACTGTGGATTTTACTGTACATCGTTCATAAAAACGTTTCCATTTGTTTAAGCACTCAAGTATATTTTCTGGCACATTTTCTTCACACTGAAGACCTCGACGCAAAGTTTCAAATGCTGCCAACATGTCTTGTTTGAAAGGTTTAATATTGCTGTTGCTCTCATTTTCATCAAACTCATCGTCGGTATTGTCATTAGTTCTTTAAATACGCTCCAAAATGTTGGAGTCACTCGGATATTCAGCTACTATGACATCATTATCAACTTCTAAAAATTTGTCAAGAACAATTTCTCCACTGATCAAACCTCGCTTGGAACTCCTCCCAAGATTGTTCAATATATTGCAGCAGTTCATTCCTCTAATCGCTGTTGATTAACGTTTGCGAAACAATTCTTAATCGTTGCTTCCGTCACACCTTGACTTCACACTTCCGTCACATCTTTGACTCCACAATTCTGATATGCACAACCGAAAATCTATAACAGAATCTATAGGTTGGTTGGTTTCTATAATTTTTTTCAGTATGTGCCTTCGGTAGTGCATTTTAAAATCCTTGTCCCATTGGCTGCAGTTTAGATGAGGTATTCGAGGGAAGAAAACATGCTTTACACTTGTAAGTTTCGAAATTACGGAGTGAAGGTGGGCAAGGCAGTCGTCAACAATCTACGCGATTTTTCTATTTTCTTTCACCATCTTTCTATCGAAATTTAAAATCCACTGTCCAAAATTTGACTTGTCATCCAAGATTTTTTGTTGTAGTCCAAATCTAACGACTTTACTCTTTTGAAACATCGGGGTTGTTTATTTTTGCCTTTACCAAAAGACATATTTGCCATATTTGCACAAAACAAGAATGTAGTTCTCCCCTTACTATTTTTACCAACTAAACATTTATCGCCTTTAAAAGTCAGTGTCTCATTCGACAAACATTTAAAAAATAGATATGTTTCTTCAACTTTGAATATGTCTTTGGGCTCGTATTCATCCATAATTTTTTTTTCCCCCAAAACTGTTTCTTTACAATGGGTATAGTCTTCTTCGATTGAACTGCACTTTCATCAGAAATAACTTATTGGAGTAAGCCATGGCTCTCTTTAAATTTGTCCAGCCAGCCAGAACTGGCTTGGAATGTTTTATGCCCCAGAAAAGATGCGTATTCCATAGCCTTTTATTTTATTAATAGCCCTGACATCGGCATGTTTTGGTCCCAAATCAACTTCATTCACTTAAAAACTGCTTCATCTACATCTTCACAAAGGCATAATTTTGCATGCTTCCGACACGGTCCCGTTTCCCCAAACAGTTTAAAATCGAAACAGTTTTTCAGAATGGTTAACAAACTACAGGCAGGAATACCAAATTTTAAAGTTTTTTTTTTTTTTTTTTTTAAACTCCCCGGTGTACACTATTAAGCACTTCCACTTTTTCACACTACACTCAGGGATTTCCTCTTAGACACTGTAAGGTTACTTGCACAACAGTTATAACAAAACTGAAATTAGGGACCACTTTGTACCTACCATGTACACAGAGACCGGTGAAATTTTGTAAAAGTGTGGATGACTCATTTCTTCGAAACAGCAGATGAATTTCCGGGATAAAGGAAATCACTCTCTCCTAATTCTCTAATAGGATGCTTACAGTAGAAAACAGGTTGACCAGAGCCAATGTGCGCGTCGGGAATATTCCTTAATCTTTGCCAATGGCTGTGGACACATATTAGAAGTTGACCAGCACGACTTTTCGGTACAGTAGTGTATAGGTTGTATAGATTTTACTTCTTCTTTTTAGCCACTGCTGACCCACTTTTGGGCAAAGACCTCTCCCAAAACCTTCCATCTTTTCCTGTCCCGCGAATTAATCCCTTTAGCTCTTAAAAGCTAAAGGGATTAATTCTTAATCCTTTTAGCTCTTAATTCGTACTTTTTTCACATCAGCTTTATTGCCTAAAGGCCAGAGGTGCGAACAATGCGTACCCAGGTATCTCGAAATCAGTTCGTTACAGTATATGGAAATTTTCTTCATTGTACCGAAATTTTCTTCATTGTACGGAAACTGTTTTTAATGTAATGACCAAGGGGAAATCAAAAATGTTCGTTACATAGAAAAATTCGCTATATTGAAGTTTGTTAAAGAGAGGTCCGACTGTGTGTGTGTGTATATATATATATATATATATATATATAAGTATTGCCTAAGAATCTAATTCTAATAAATTTAATTTTTTAATTTTCAGCAAATATTTTAATTATACTGTATTTGTTTTGTTTTTTTTCAAATCTTTCAAAAACCAGAAGGTATACGCTATTTACTTAAAAAAAAAAAAAATCCAGTGTGTATACAGCATATACCCTCCACTGCAACCCTGGCTGTAAGTCCTAGTTAGAGATAATAGTAGAGTCATGTCCGGTTTAAGCCAAGTCCAGATTCGGTTAGCAAGAGTTTTAGGTAAGGATGCCCAGTTTTTTGATACTCAGGTTGGGAGAAAGTTTTCTGTGGCCATTATTGTTCTTCTGCGGGTGAAAAGCTTCCGAGCGAAGTTCGTACAAGCTTTGTAGTACTGTTGGTCTCTTATGAAAAGGTGCTCTTTATTTGTAGAAAGTAGTGTATATCTGTGATTAGTTGGCTACGAAGGTCCTCATAGCGAGGACAGATGTAGACTAGATGATTTCGGTATTCTGTCTGGCCGCAGTGACAGTAGGGATCCGCAGTAATGCTCAGATATGTTAGTTTTTGGTTTATGGGACCATGTCCTGTTAATAAGAAGGTGCTGTATAGACCCGGAAAGAACTACATTTGAAGCTTGGGATAGACAATTGCTATTTCTGGAATAAACTTTTTTGTGATGGATCCCTTGGTGGAGTCGGTCCATCGTGCTTGCCGGATTTGGTTCATTTTGCTAGAGAGAATAGGCTTTTCTTGTTTGATAGTGTTGATGGTATGGTCATAGATGATTGTGGGGATACCGCGGGAGAGACTATACAGGTAACGTAAGTTACTTTTTAATCAGAAGTTTTCTTCCGATCTACCATTTGGATACTCGTCTAGATTCGGTACATAAGTTTATCGCTAAACACTGTCTGATGTTGGACCCAATAAGTTCCGAAGCGGTCACAGCAGTGCTTTCAGTTTTTAATGGATAACGGATGTATCGAATCTAGACGAGCTATTTTGTCCACGTAGTCAACTTATAAACGATATTAGTGACTTTAGGTTGACTACATGGAGAAATGTAGTCGTCTCTAACGCGATTAACCCCAAATGCTGCCACCGTCACTGGGAAGGCCGTCTACTGAAAAATTTGACACAGAATCGACGTCTTTGAAAACTATTTCAATAAAACATCAGTGTCCTAAAATTATTGTTGTTCTAGAGTATAATCATACTGGTGCGCACACACACACTAATTTAAGAATATACAGTATTGGAAAAAAGGTGCAGTATTAAGTCAAGCCTTTCTATGGCTTTATAAGCCATAGAAAACTTAAAACGATGAAAAAGGAAGTAGAAAAAAAAAAAGAGAACAGAATAGGAAATTATTCCTAATGCGAAATTAAATGTAAATAATAGGTAATAATAAATTATATAAATCAAACATGAATTAATGTTTGGACATATGTTAATATACCAGGAGGATTTGGATTTGCGTTGGACATGACATTAATGTAGTAGGAAGATTTGGAATGCCAAATATTAGAACAAAAGGTCTAGTCGGGTCTAAAGAGTGGGAATGTATTAAAACAGTAAAGTACAGAAAATTAGCCATTACAATCTATCGTTTACATTCTGTTCTCTCAATGTACTTTATTTTTTAATACATTCCGATGTATGAATTTTATTCTCGATATGTGTATATTTCCCATTGCCTTTTTTGACATTTTTGTTTGGCTTTCTTGGAGCTTTTATTATTTTAAATCATTTATATATTGAAATCCACTTTATTTAATTATAAAGTTTTTTTCTTATAAGTGGTTTTTAGAGATTTATTTTCTGTTTCATTTTTTCCGTAGCTTCCCCCTTTTCACAGCTTCCCACCGGATTCACAACATTCATTCATTCTTTCATTCATTAATAGAATCTATACTTGCTATTATTACCTTTGTCCAACTGGAAAGTTGATAGAACGAAAAGTGATGATAAATCTCAATTTAAATTTTCGTTCCATGTCCGCCTCATCTCAAGGACAATCAAATATCACAAGCATCATTAATGCTGCTATTTCAGAAGATTTTTAACTCCTATCTAGCCTCAAAGAAATTGCTTCATCTCATGGAGGCACGTAGTGAAATCGCAATATCAGATATCAATAATATGCTTTTCCTCGAGTGTCTTTCGTTAGCATGCTTTCAAAGGAATGAGAAACCAAAGCCATTAAACAACTCATTCTTAGAACTTTGCGTGGTATGATAATTCGTTATTTTTCGACGTAACTTATCATGAACGTGACTAATCAGTTCGGTGACATAATTTAGGAAGTTTAGTATATATACTTTTTTTGTTTGTTTTCAAGGTTAGCCAGCACCGCAAATGCCCTTCATGCTCAAGATCACTTGCGAAATCAACTTTGAGAATTGGAGATGGATAAATGCTTAGAAGTGATAGCTTATTTATTCTCCTCTTACTACTTCCAGAAAAAAAACTCGTTTCAGTTTTGTAATTACCATGCCATTATACAATAAAAACCCAAATTTATGTTTTATATAATAATAATATTATTATTATTTCGGTTTATTAATCTTGGTTTTACACTTTGTACAGTTCGCTTGGCTAGAAGTAAAAAAGTATAACAGATGACACAATTATTATAAGGATATAATTAGATTGAGTTTCATCTATTTACGAGGTAATAATTTAGTTTAACATAATAAAAATTAATATAAGATAATTATTTTTGGTAAATATAGTGTTTATTGGGAAGTTCAAAAGTATAATAATTTTTAAGAAATATTTCCAGTGTCCATTATTTATACCGCAAGTGCGTTACAAGAACCATAGACTTGAAAACAGACAATAGTTCTGGTAACGTGTATCTAGTAGTGCACTGCTTATTTCGTTAGTGGGGTTTTAAACAGTTCAGGATCCTATTCGTCCTAGAAACGGCTTCTGATTAACTCGTAGATGAACTAGGCTTGATGGTGTTAGTCAAAACTCGCAGTACGTTGGGGTACGATGCTGGTCTTCCAGGATATAAACTGATGAGCCAAAACATTATGACCACCAACCTAATATGATGTTGGTCCTCCACGTGCAGCCAAAACAGCTCGTACCCGGCGAGGCATGGACGCTACAAGGTTTCTAAATGTGCCTTGAGGTATCTGGTACCAACACGTAACCAGCAGATCCTTTAATTCCTGTAAGCGTGGTTGAGACGCCGCATATCGGAGTTGCTGTTCCAACACAAACCACAGATGCTCGATGGGATTGATGTCTGTGGAATTTGGAGGCCAGGGCAATACCTGAAAGAATTCCTCATGTTCCGCAAACCAATCTCGAACAATCCGGGCGGTGTGGCATGGCACATTATCCTGCTGAAAGATGGCACCGCCAGAGAGGAAGACCGTTGCGATGAAAAGGTCTACCTGGTGAGCAATGATGTTTAGGTGTATATGTATATTCATGTATGGTGGCCGCTAGGCTTCCTCCCATCCCCACCTGGATGTGCTCTGGAATTGATGTAAAACTTCTACATGGGGCCTGAAAAGTGTGAAATGCAAGAATGTTGTAAAGTGTAATATGTTGTTATTGTTGTATAAGTGTAATATGTTGTTATTGTTGTATAAATGTTATATGTTGTAAGTCAGGCCTCTTTGCCACCAGGGAGAAGTCACCACATGGGCAAATCTCCCTGGTCCCGACCCTGTCACGAGAAGCCGGGCCCGAATCTACTATTCTGTCTGTGTGACTAGCACACCATCCAGCTTTCTACAGGAAACACAACCATCCTAGGTTGATCAGAAATCAACATAGAATAGGGCTCCTGAAGGCATATAATATCAAAGTTTTCATCAATGATGTTTAGGTAGGTGTAGGTGTTAGACGTCAGAGTGCCCGGCACATGGATGACTGGACCCAGGTATCCCATCCCAACAGAACATCGCCCAAAGCACCACCGTCACCGGCTTATTTTCGTCCCACGGTGCATCCAGGTGCAATCACTTCCCCAAGTAAACGACGCACACGTACCCAGCCGTCTACGTGGTGCAACAGGAAACGTGATTCATCAGACCAGACAACCTTCTTCCAATCACTCAAGGTCCAGTTTCGATGATCGCGTGCCCATTGTAGGCGCTGTCGCCGGTGACCGTGGTTAGCATGGGCACTCGGAGCGGCCTGCGGCTACGCAGCCCCATTTTTAGTGGGGTTCGATGTATTGTGTGTTGTTACACATTACTCCCGTCACCAGCATTCTAATTACCAGCGAGTTGCGCCACAGTCGCCCTTCTGTTGCCACGTACCATACGGGAGAGCCTTCGCACACCTCGAGCATCGATGAGCTGTGGTCGTCCAACACCTCGCCAGTGGTTCGTGGGTTTTCCCTCCTCGGACCACTTTCGGTAGGTACTAACCACGGCTGACCGTGAGCATCCCACCAGCCGTGCCGTTTCGGATATGTTCTGACCCAGTCGTCTGGCCATTACAATTTGGCCTTTGTCAAACTCGCTTAAGTCCATTGCCTTTCCCATCTTAAGAACAAGAGTAACACTGATTAACGGAGCTCAGTATCGGGTGTTTTTATACCGTGTCCCGACCCGCGCATGCGCCGTAGTTCATCTGCAGTTGCTTCGATTTGCATTACGACTCGCTGGCCGTAATGTTTTGGCTCATCGGTGTTTGCTTCCTGTATTGCCATCGACCAGCTTGTTGGGGTCAGTTTTCAAAATATTCAATCGTGTTTCCTAGGAACATATCTCTGAGGCAGTTGAGGTTATCAAGTGTCAGCCTATAATGTTTATATATCGCTCTCTAGTTTGGGAGTGGGGAGATACTGGAGGCTGCAATTATTTCATTTACCTTGGGAGAATCCATTTTATTGGTGAGAGGGGTTAGTAAAATGAATGAAGGGCCTTGGGAGAATCCATTTTATTGGTGAGAGGGGTTAGTAAAATGAATGAAGGGGGAATTTTCACTGTTGTGAATAATTCCAGAAATATGGGCTATAATTTTAGCCAGCGAAATGCTGATTACTGGAACAAGTTGCCACTGCAGGTAGTTGAGGCTGGAGAAATTCAGAGGTCAACTGGATTAGTACCTACGTGAGTAGAGAAGCGCATAGTTTGTTTTCTGTTTCTTATTTGCTTTTTCTTTCTTTTATTTATTACTTTTTTTGGCCGGTGCAGCAAAAGCGTGTGGGTTCCTTGCACTGTATGACTAATAGTAATATTCCGAATATCCTTCGTGATTATACGCCGTTGTGATTAGGTTAGGAAAGAGCCGCATGCATAGCAGACTTTTTTTTGGGATGATTTTTACACCTTGGAGGTATGACGATGAATATGTATAATTAATTAATCGATCTTACCTCAAAATTTATAATCAAATTAAATTATGAAATAACACGGATATAGATATTCACACAATTATAATAAAATTACTTGTGACGTTGGTTGAATATGTTGTTGAGGGTTTTGAATAGTATAAATCAGTCTTTTCATGTTAATGTAATCGGTCTTATCACCAAAAATAGACCTGGTGTAGGAAAACAGTTTTGGAATTAGCATCCAAAGGTCTATCTAGTCCACAAAAGTTTTTTTTTCTGATGAAAGATACTTGTTGACATGTGTTATTTATTCTGGACAGCAAAACAATATCTCATTGCACGCGAAACAAACCGCAACAACTGCAAGTTATATGAGGACTGCAGCGTATACAACCATAATTGTATAGCGCAGAAAATTGGAGTAACAGCTACTGCTGCCCGCAGTAAACGAATATATGTTATGAAATTTTCGCTGCTGAATTGGGTAAGCAATAAATAAACACCATCTCCCAAACATTTAAGGGACCTCGCAGCAGAACAACTTCATCTACGGCATTTAACGGACCTAATAACTTGGAAATGACTGATGAATTATCATCATGTGGACATGTGTATATATGTAAAGGATGGCTCCTAGAACGTTTGTTCAACTCTGCCTCGTATCTCTGTGAAGAACAGTATCACTACAAATGGGCCAGATATGTGTGTGACGTCGGTTTGTGTGCATTATGCGTGTGTTCTGTTGTTCTGTTCTGGCCGCTTGGCTACTCAGAAGCATCAGTCACCTGGACAGATGATTCTGGGTACTCGTCCACACCACGTGAAGGTGGGCCAGTCCATGTAAAGCACGCACTGTCTCAAGAGAGACCCTGACTCACCTAATGTTGTCAGAAGGTAGGCCAGGATCCTCTGGGGGCCCATTCCAGAGGGGAAAAAAAAAAAAAAAACGATCATCCATGGTGTTGGATATGGAACCGAAATTATTAAAATAAAACATTTATAAAAATAAATAAATAAATAATAGTAAAAAATATATATATCATCAAAGTATTTTATTATTTTTTTTTTTGGCGGGCTCCAGGGTTTCCCCTATCATCAGTTATCACTTTACTGATGCCACACAGCTGCCAGAAGGATGGTGGTGACACCATCCTTCTGGCAGCTGTGTGGATGACACATCCCGCCACCAACCTTAAGCAGCACGAAATCCCTAAGAATGAAAAGCAACAGACTAAGGATGGCAGATAAATTTATACAAGTATCAGACAGGCGATTTGCCTGTTTTGTTAGACGAAAACTTTACTGTCCACACCTGAAACCGTCTAACTCAGCCATGAATTGAAAAAAAGTTCATAACGTTTCTCGTCATTGACGGTATTTGAACCTGGGCCTTTTCCAGCCGATGTGAGGAGGACGGTGATTATAACCACTGTGCCACCGCACGGATGGTTTTTATCAGGCAGGGCAGAGTAATTCAAGGCTTACTGAATATTGGACTTGACCTTGAAAGGTTGACAGCTGATGTTGCTATAGGAAGCACATCGCGGTATGATTTGCTCTGGCTATTGTTGCCTAAACTATTGTCTAGACTCTAGAGTCTAGAGAAATTATGTTAGGCATTTCAAGGTCACTTTCTAGCGTCCCTCCTCTCACTCCTTTCACTTACGTGAGTCGTGGTACTGACTGATTACGTATAAACAGTACGTTTCTTAGACCAGAAGTTTGTTGAGGAGAGAGGGTAGAATTCTAACATGAATACGTCGCGCAGTGGCTAGTGAATGTCATTGATATACCTGTAGAAATTATAATTCTCTAAAACGTATCTCAGAATCCACAGATTACGATGATGCTAAAATTTCTGAAGTGCCTTAAATCACAAAGAGTATGTAGCTGTACCATGTGTCAGTCACGTTGGTTTACGTGGATGGTTTTTATATAAACATTTTAACAATTTGCAAATTCGGGCTTAATAGTGAGAATGACAAATTCTGATGTATTTAGTGGGAGCATCAAAGTCACACAGGTTGTGTTGTTTTATTGTGAACATTTTATGCCCTAACTGCCATGCCACTAGCAGGGTAGTTCTTTGACTACTACAAAGTTTTATTAAGTTTACAATAAGCATTTATTATGTTTGCAGCAAACTGCCGCCGTAGCCTAGTGGTCAGGCGCGCGGGTGCATACGTACACGTGCCTTGAGTGACCGGGGTTCAAACCCGTGACTGCTGAATACGGTGCTGCTTCTTGTATTCTATCTTATGAACTCCTCTGACCGTTTGGTCGTCCCGGAGTATAAACAGAAAATTTTTTTTTTATGTTAGTACTGTATATGTCATTTCCCTGTAATCCACTGTCGTGAATGGAATTAGTCTCCTACAGTGCCGTATCCAGGTATCATCGTAACGGGAGCATGGCGACAATGCCCAGGTGTCATCGTAAGAGGGAAGGGGTATGGCTATCAGTGAGTTTTTTAGAAAGCAGAAGATGTTAAAAAAAAAATTTAGGATTAAGGAGGGGCATATTGCCCCTTCTGCCCACCCCCGAATACGCCCCTGGTCTCTTATCGGTGTATTACATTTTACTTTTTTCTTTTTAAATGAAAACTCCAAACACTAAAGGGGTTGTCATTTAAAACCCCTTTCGTGGGTTTTAAATGAAAGGATTCTGGTAGGTAAATGAACACTGTATTAAATACTACAGGTATTAGAACCCGTAGTATTTAGTACAGTGCGTGCGTTGAAGGTTGTGAAAATGAAAGAAGATACTTGTTGGCAGTAGGTTGATTGGTTAGTTGTTGAAGCGTTTTAAGCGCATCAGCGACTTAGATGATATTGCTCTATATATATTATGTATGTAAATTGCGTGTGTTCTGTGGTCAATTTGCTGGAAGAAAAACCAGAGTTTTCGGGGAAGGGGGGAAAAAACAAAAAAACATGCGACTCTCGCCCAAGACCGACTAATTTAGCAACGGTGTGAAAAAGCCCTATAAAAATTACTGGCGTCATTGACAGGGTTCAAGGATTCAAACTGGGGTCTTTTCCGCTCGGTTTGGGAAGGACGGTGATTACCAACTGTGCTACCCCACGAGGGCGCTGACATTAGACTTGAATTTCTGTAGATTGTAATTTTCAGGAAATACGTCTGAAGGGAGATTGTTCCAGGAAACGGAAGTTGAAGGAATGAATGAGGAAAAATAAAAGTTGGTTCTGTGAGTTGGAAGTTGGACGCTGATTGGTTGCGTCACATGTTCGGACTGGTTTGGAAGAGACAGGGGAAATTATAGAAGCCAGTTCGGAAGAATAAGTGTCCATGGAAGTATCTATAGACAAGGCACACAGCAGAAACAGGATATCTATGAGACAGAGAATGGTGAGAATTTGTAAGAGATGGGTCATTGATTAACCTAACTGCTCTCTTTTGAATGGAGTCTAGAAGCCTCAGTGGGATTATTGGGGCACGCCCCAGATGTAAGAACAGTATTCCATGGTAGGGTGGGTTTCAGATTTGTACAGACTTCTAAACAGCTAACTACTTTTTTGTATAATTACAAAATAGTAGTCAGCTGTTTAGAAGAAAAGTAATGCCGAGAACGAAAGAGAAGGAGGAGAAGGATGCGGAGGAAGAAATATTTGTGATGTGTTTATGCCAAGAAAAATTAGAAGTCAGGATAATATACGTAATAGAGATATGTGATATGGTCTGGATATCTGAGTGTTATCGAAGATCAGCATTGGAACAGAAGAATCCTTTTTTGCGAGATATAAGACAGGACTAAGTTTTAGAAAGATTCAAATTAACCAAGTTATCTTTGGCCCAGAATTACCTGAAGATCAGCATTTAAGGAATTGGTAGTGGATATTCGAGAATTTGAAGCTGTTTGAGCAGGACAAGGTTTTCAAACAGGAAGGTGAAATGCAGTGTGCTGTCATTAGAAAAACTATGGATAGGATTTCCAGTCAATGGATGAACTTCATTAGTATATAAGAGGAAAAGAGTGGGAGAAAGAACTGAACCTTCGAGAACACTGGCATTAGTGATTTCGAAAGCAGTCTACCATCACCGCAAAGTGAATACCCAATTACAAAAAAGGAGTTGGCAAACCAAAAGATGGAAAAGCCTTTGAAATATCAAGAGCAACTGCTTGAATTTCACCAAACTCTTCCATTGAATTTTTCCATAGATGGGTAACATAAGCCAGTATTTCACCAGTGGATCGCCACTATGGAATCCATACCGGCGATCATTGATCAGATCGAAGGTTTCAAGATAGTTTAGGAGTTGTCGGTTAATGAATTTTTCCTTTATTTTACAAAGGCTAGAAGTAAGTGCAAACGGGTCGATAATTGGACGGGAGGGATTTGTCACCCTTTTTAGGAACCGGCTGGATATGAGCATCCGTGCAGAAGGAAAATCACTAGTGGAATAAAAAAAAAAGTGTAAAAATGGCGACACAGGACAAGGGAAAGCTCAGGAGCACAGGTTTTGAGAATAAGTGGAGAAATACCATCAGGACCTGCTACTTTCTTGTCATCTAAACTGCTCAAAATTCTTTTGACATCCTTTTGAGGGAAGACTACATGAGGCATTGAATGCGTGTACTGGGTAGGATGTGCATTACCAAGATAAATACAAAAGTTAGAAAAAAGTATGTTGCTAGCATGTCGGCTTTATCTTTAGCTGAGGTGGCAATAGAAGTATTGGGTTTTAACAGAAGTGGGAGTATAGATGGTGAGACGTTTCAACTTCGGTCTCATTATGATTTTTTGCCAATAGCTTTGGCAGGAAGGTTGGACAAAATCAAGTTTTCTGCTCTTAGCCTATTCAAAGTATAGTTTGGACTGATTAATACCTGCTTTACAATTGTTGCAAGCTTCGGTTTAGGCAGAAAATATTTGGAGATTTGGATACCATTCAATAGCCAATTGCGATATGCAACATTCTTATCTTGAACAGCATTAGCGTATTTATTGAAAAACCAAGGTTTAGATAAAGGACGAGGTTTGTAAGGTGGAATAAAGGATTGCCTTCCTGAAAAAAAATAATTTCACTGACATGATCTGAGCAAACATTGAAATTAGAAGGTTTAAAACATTAATCCAACCAAGGAAAAGAGCAAAAGAAATCTTGCAGATCATTCCATTTTTCATTCTTGTAATGCCAAACAACACAAGGTCGAGAATCGTCATGAGAGAAAGGCTGCATTTGGAGAATAGGCCATCACTGAGTTGTGATCTGAGGTGACTAGAGGACCGCTCCTTCGACTGTGTACTTGGAAAGGTTGTTTGTGAGAAAAATATCAAGGGCTTTGGCTATGTGGTTAGGATTTTTGTGGTATTCTGGTAGGTAAATGAACAATCTGAGCGAGGTCATTAGAAATTTCACAAGTCTCAACATCTCGACCAGCTGGGTAGAGACTAGAAAACGGAAGCCAACTGGAGTTGTAAACGATAAAATCACAAGGAAAATTACCTAATGGTAGGACAAGTAAAGATTTATTTAATTCGTGGCAGACCTGGTTGTGTGGTAGTTTCGCCACTGCGTAATTTGATTTAATTTTTGATTTTGCTCTTAACAGTATGTTCGATAGCATGAAAAAACATGTCCCTACCTTCTCGGGAAATTCCTTCCGCTACTTCTCGACTCTGAATGGCCACACTCTGTCGTTGTAACCCGAGCATTTAAAGTGGAGATTTGGAGCATCAATTAATATTATTACCTATAGTTGTCATCTGATATCGAGCAATTAATTTTTTTTTTTTTGGTTGTAGAGCAACATGTTGGCGGTCACAGGTTTCAAATTGATGACAGGGAAACATTGTGAGGTGATGGTGAATAGGAAAGGAATACAGCCCCTTCTATCGAGAGAGAGAGAGAGAGAGAGAGAGAGAGAGAGAGAGAGAGAGTGGAGCAGGCTCGTCCAACGGTATGGTGAGTGTCCCAGTCTCTGCGATGACTGTCGAAAAATAATAGGATGACTGTACAGTTGTCCTACACAATTCATATTGTGGATTATAGTAACGTCAAATTATACCTTGTAAACTTACTACAGTTAACTCAAGATAGACTGTTCTTGTGACTCTTTGTAGTATTCTGGTATTCTGGATGCCTGTGATACACTAAAAAGTTACTTCTAGCTACAACTCTCACAGTGACTACTTCTATTAGATGGTAACAATGTTTTGTTATATATTAGAACTACTTTCAGATTTCTACTGCTTCTGAAGATTCTTCTATATGATCCTTGGGAAAGATACTCCAGTGGATTTTCCTTTTGGACTTGTATTGTCTGGTGAACTGTTGAAGTGGTGAACTTGGACTTGCTACTGATTGTACATAGTGTATATATTTGTTAATAGTGAATTTTGCCCTATTAATGGAGTGTGATGGGGTGAAATTTGGTCCATGATATTTGTACTCTTTCCTCAAAGAAGACAGGAATATCCCTAACGAGCTTTCTTTCTTTGCTGATCCTGATACCAGGATGGGATTTTTGGTAAGTTGCCAGGTCACACAACATAACACCAGAACAGAGTATAAAATTTACACACGCACATAACCGGATTTGGTGATGTGCGTGTGGTGTGGCTTTTACAGTTCTTGTGGTGAGGCTGGCGCAAGCCTCACCACAAGAATTGTAAAAGCGGCTAATGAGGAAAACCCTGGGGTACGCAACAACTACACTTACGGTAAATACTTCCTTTGTAAACTTACTCTCTGATTCCCCTCGTATGACTATCTACCAGTTTCTTGATTAGTAGGAATAATCGACATCATATGAGCCATATTCGGAAATCGGCGTCTCAGTTTGCTAACTACCTTAACTCAGATGGTTCTGCTGTTCGAATTAATATCGCGGGTAAGTTAGATTGTATGGTATTAGAACTCAACCTGTATGGTATTAGAACGAAATGCCAATAAAGATAATGAAAAATCACCATTTCGCACGATATCTAGGCAAAATAAGTTAATTTGGAAATGCGAGTTCATTATGTTCTGCAGAATCGGAATTCTCTTATTGTAATTGATTTTTGTGGTATCCCAATTTCCGATTCAACGATTTTTAACTGGCATTCTAGAGGAAACAGGATCCTGCTTAAACATTTGACGTTTGTATTTCATCAATATGTTGATATTATTTGTACATTAATAATCGCAGTCCGCACTATTTTTATATACTAAGCTTATAAATCAAGTTTCAGTTAGATTTCTCATTCTCCCATAATGGGAGATGCATTTCAGACGAACAATGCCTGTGGAAAAGGTACTGTATTTCGAATGCCATTCGATAATCACAGAGACCAGCACTGCGGCGGCGCTATGCAGTGACGCTACGTCCGTAAGTTACTGTGCTCGTGAGAATAGTTGAATATTTAACCTTTGGGTCGATGCCATCGTTACACCCACTATAAGGCCACCGACTCCACTATCGTAAAGGGAATCATACCGTGGTCTCTATTAATATTATCACTTATAGGGCTCAGTCCTATGGGTGATAATATAATAGAGACTTAGTTATCGTGGTTAGTCCAGTGCTTAGTTACGTCAGTGATACTAGACCCGATGTAGCCTCATGGTCAAGCGTGAAAGTGCAGTAATGCACGCGCTTTTGAGTGGGCCGTGGTTCAAGCTTTCGTGATTGCTAAATGCGGATAATAGAATTTATTTGTCAAAATAATTAATTGCAAACTCCTTTAACCGAATCCTGTAATGGTCGTGCCAGAGTATAAACAAGAACATTTATTATTAGAATTTGTGCAATGATCGTATTGCCACAGCTGACATGGTACAGCGGAACACGCTGAACTGTATGGCTTGGTGGTAGATAGCGGAGATCCAGGCCATCCTTCAAACACCGTGTGGTATTGCCAAAATATCACACACACCACAGTCCAGACATCGGACGATTACGTAATCAATGTTGATTCCTGCTGTAGATATCTACACAACGTTTATCACAACGCCTAAGCCATATAATTCATGACAACTGAATAGTATTATATGAGTACCGTAACTAATGGTGCTCCATCTCTCAGTTACCACATTCTTTAACATTTTCGTGCACGACATCTTTGTAGTAAAATGATTACCTTTAATTCTGATGGCATCACAGTGAGAGAACTCTCTGTCGAGTATCGAGAAACTTTTACAGTATTGTACTGTTTTTGCTCACAGGGGAGCGTATCGATTCATAATCAACAAACTGCCCATTCTTGCATATCGGTGAATGGAAGGGCGCCATTCCTTTCAGATGCCATAGCCGAGTGGTCAGTGTAAAAGGAGAGATAGATAGAAAGAAAAAAAAACAAAAAAAAAAAAAAAAAAAAAACCCACAAATAATTTATTTTAAGTGGTAACAACAAATTTAGCGCATTCGGTTTTATTTTTGGAACGCATTTACCTTAAAAATGCATGATCACGTTCACTCTCCCCAAGGAAACTGTACGTTTACATCTGGGGTAATGGTCGTTTATTATGGTCCATCATTGTACTTTTGACAGTGCATAGCGAGTTTAATTTAATTTAATGAAATCCATCGGAATCGAGACATTCGCTTGAAATCTATTTCAGTGCTGAATTAGTCTCTGTGTTATTTATCTAGATATAGTAATTTTAATCCCCCCCCCTCTTCAATTTTGATACTATAAGCGGCCGCATGTGCATTAAATCCGTTACTTCTTCAAGAGGAACTTTATGTAGGCCATTGAATATGCGAAGTGGACTTCACATTCCTCTGTGTTTCTAATATGGGTGTGGGGGGGGGGGGTGAATCGTAATCTACATGATGTTTCCGTATCCGAATAGGATAGGATGAATTGTGCAATATCCTCTCCTTCAGTTCTTCTATGAAACTTTGCCTCCACGACTTCGACCGGAACTCCACTGCATGTTCTCTTGTCGGCTACGTGGTCACGACACTTCTGCCCTTATGAAAAATCTAGGCTTCATGTTGCCAGAGAAAATAGTACTTCCTATTGGGACGGTAGGAACACTTAAGTTTTTTTTTTTTTTTTTTTTAAAGCTCGTTTGCATATACAATATGCGTTGCGATCTGTCTGTCCGCCCGCAAGTAACAACTCGACTCCCAGTATCAGCCATTTCGGATAATCTATTCTACAAACAGAAATCTGGAAATTATTTCTTTTCCTTTTTCCCCCTCGTACAATTTTATGTGTATATATATAAAATTCGTAGTTTAAATGTAGTTTTTAATGCAGTAAGTATTGTTAGCTTTAGACAGTTCGTGAACGATCGTGTTTATTGTTTTGTAAGACTCGTGACGTGGTAGTACTTGTGAAGAGATATATATATAGAGAAAAGACTTAAAAAAAGGATGTACGGGTGGAGAATAATAAATATTATATACATGTAGTTGCAATTAAACCGAACACCTAAGTTTAGAGAATGTAAAACTGTAGTTTTATTAAGTGTTCTATAAAGTAGTTAATTGGTCACTCGTAGTAACTATTATAGGGGATACGGAGATAACTATATTTACTTTTCACTTCTATTAATCACAGAAAAAAAAAAAAAAATTCATTTAGTTAAAAAAAAAAAAAAAGCGCCAAAAATGCAACGCACTGCATGAATTAATGAATTTGTTTTTTAAAAAGAAACTGCCAGAAATGTTTTTATTTTAGTTAGACCTAAAAACAGTAATAGGGATTTTTAATCCCGCAGACATGGAAAACTGATCATAGAATATATGGAGTTGAGAGATATAATATGTTCGCTTACATTGAAACAACCCTATCCAACTCTGCAACATTAATAAATTAGCAACAATTAATAAATTACATAAATTTTAATAATTAGATCAATTAAATAATAAATTACTGAAGAGTGGCACTTTAGTTGTTCTGTCCTCCTTGAGACTTTCTCCTTCTCCCTCCACAAACAGAGAAATAATGAGCATAAAGAGTAATGATGCTCCTTATATATTACGCCATATACCATATAAGATCTCGTAGATATAAGATTTCCCCATCATTTCCATACCTTTTCTACATGTACTTATTATCTCTCTCTCTAATCCGTATCCTTAATTCAGAAACATTACTACCCCATTTTTCCTTTGGAAATTCAATGCTTTATCATCAATACATGTAAAATTATTCGTATATTTCTGTATATTTTTATGACCCATAGTCATCTAAAATTCCTTCATTATTTTCCTTACAGATCTTAAAAAGAGTAAGAGACAGTGCTCTGGTGTCTTGTTTCTTTGCCACTAGAAAACTCAGAATGACTGCAGCACTTTTGTTTATATTATAAATAATTCATTGTCTTCAATATTTTCCAAGGAGTTAGCATTTTTGTCATTTCTGATGCTCCTTGCTTCGATTTTTTTTTTAATTTAAAAATTTTGTCGAAATTTCATCTTATATTCCAGTGGTCTTGATTTTTCTTGAGATTTAGTCTATATTTCACTTTCATTTATATCGAAGCTGTAAAACTACATGGACGTGAGACGGTTTTGTTTTGACGAGGATTATTCAAAAGTGGCAACCTGCATACTAAATTAGCTTGCACAGCCAGGGCCATGCGAGTTAATTGACTTCCCAGATCAAACAGTTAATACTATTTCCTCTACAACTTGAAATTTACTTAATTTTTGCGCCCCTAACAGAAAATTCCATACTTGGGCACGGCCCTGACAGCAGTAGCCGTTTCGCAAGTGCTTGTGAATGGAAAGGTTGTTTTTCAGAACGGAGAAATACAAGTGTGGTGCTGCAGGTACTGAACTATGTTTGCAGAAAACATGCGAACATAATCGGTTGCTCATTGTACTGTGACAACATGGATAGAAAAGTGTACTTGACGTTTGTCAATTGTTCAGCAGATGTTGCACTCATTATTTCTTTAAGAGATGGCTATATGCGATGTTATAGGCTATAAGCGGCTTTTTACAGGCGCTTTTTTTTTTTTTTTTTTTGTACATATAGTTCATAATTTGCAGTAGAACTACTTTTCGACTTAGCTGACCGACTCTAAACCGTGCAGTGTAGTTCACCCACTGCATTAGCTAAGCCACCAGTGCATTTCGTATGTATTCTCCCCTCCCCCATCGAGAGGTGCATCTATGTGGTCTGTGACTGATGTTCTGACAGGGCGAAAGAACCAAATCTCTCGAGCGATTACCGGGTTTCTCTCACCCTTAAAGCTGGATAATATGATGTCCACAAAACTTTAATTTGCAGTTAGTGAACAAATAAAAACCACCGCGAGTGCAGCTATCTTCTCTTATAAGCAGCAACATTTTGTAGCAATATATTTATATCCAAATATATGAATTAAAGATATTTTAACAATGAGTTTTTTATTGTTTTTTTATTTTAAAAATTTGGCCGAAAATCAGTTTCTTAACGCTACTTACTCTGCCTGTAACTATTTGCTCTTCCCAGTAAACTCTCTTCTTTTTTTATGTTAATCTGTAGTGCCTTCTTTCCTTTATTTGGCTTTGGTATTAAACGTTGCATATCAAATGCCACTCTTGCTGTGTATTTTAATACGCGCTTCCTTTTCGAAGCATAAATTACTAAATTTGCAATAAATATTTCCCTATCAATTAATATAATTTTAATAAAGACAGCCATTATATATACGGTAGGTTATTGTATTAGTACTGCTATCTTAGCAACAAGGATGACACACTGACATCAATGTCTTTGCAGAGTAAAAAAAAAAGTAAAAGAAATTGAGTAATACTTTTCTGTGGACTTCAACCGGTTTCCAACCTGAGCTGGAGTTATTTGATTTGTACCTCTTCCTAACCGGTCAGGCTGCCATCATGAAAAGAGCGGAATTTTACATAGAGGATGGAAAATTCCATTCACTAATCAGCTTCAACCCCTGTAGGAGCAGTGTTCTGTTACAGCCAATCCGAAGGAGCAGCGACTGTGACGTTACCATCCGCTCACCAGCCTTTCTCTCTCTCTCTCTCTCTGTGTTCCTTTATGTCAAGAGCACGAGCCGGTTACCGCCAAAGTGTAGTTCACTGATCTACAGCACGCACTAAAGTGTCGTCTGGTACTCCACCGTTTTCGTTCGTTTCCGTGTTCATAATGGGAGTCAAGGATTCAGCTGTCTATTCGCCTTTTGTAAGTTATGCTTTAATTAGAACATATGAAAATGAATATTTTTAAAATGGCGTTTGAAAGAGTATCATTATAATTGGCTTAGGAAGCTCTTTTTATTTTTATTCACTTCGATTTAATTAAAAGAGGCAAAATTACTTAAACCAAGCGATTTAAAATATTTGATTTACAGAATTTCAATTATAAATCATAGCGTTAATTGGTATAAAATCAGATAGCAAAAGATTATTACACGAGGAAGAGAAATTTACGAAGCTCTGTGCCGAAAATTAATGGTTTAAACATTTCAGAGGGGTAGTCTATAAACGTTTTGGACAAGCAGATCGGTAAAATTCGAACCAAAGTGCTGGGGACCGGTTACCACGAGTGGGCGAAATTTTTTTTTTTAAACTAAGCCTGTGGCATATGTATAATTTTATTATTTTTGCGGACCGGCGTAATGAACCAGTACTATCTGGCAGACCACTGTTTTGGGAGTTCCTGCTTAAAAGGATTGTCCTAATTTAAACACCTTTCTAAATTTAAATTTCACAATGCAAAGTTCACGTGTACCAAATGGGAATAGCGATCATTGAAAACGAAAATGAGTACTTTATATACCATTAGAACTGTTTTGCACTTTCGCTAAGGAGTGTTAGTATTGATTGTAAGCTAAAATACTAATCCTGTTATAAGTTTTTAAAACGAGAGAGAGAAAATATTCCGAAAAATTATGATTTCTCTTTAATAAAATGTGCATCGGTAGTAACATATGTTTCGGCTTTATTTTATTTGTTTTATAATGTCATTAATTTTCTAATTGGCATTTATCTACTCTATTTGAATGAATGTGAAAATTTCTGAGCTTCTAAGTTAAAAAAAAATATATATATATATGAGATATTTCGTCAAGTGGCAACAGTGCATCTTATGCTGTTGCAACTTGACGAAATATCCCAGTTTAGCGAATCCCTTCATCCCCTCGGTTGCGCGCAGACCGAGGAAGAGCGTCTATTTTAAGATAGTTCGTAATCATTCATCTCCCAACTGCAGTGGATTCGGATTTAGACATTTAGAAATCCACCCACCCTCAATTTTGGACCAATCTTATTCATTTCCATTGTTTTTTTTTTTTTTTTTTTTTTTGTAAATGAGCGGTTTCGTTGTTACAGCGCAAATCGTATTAAAAAAAAATCAAATTTCTTTTGAATCTGTTATAATCATTATGTGGAGTGGTAGGGTAGAGATACAGGCAAGTGTTTAGGGAAATATTCTATAATCATTTCTGTGATTAAGGAAAGATTTTTTAATAGGCATATGCATTTTAGATTATAAATACATTTTTTGTTCATACTCCTAGATGGTTACACCAATCAGAGAAATTTGGAAAATAGGCGATGCGAAGAATATCATCGTTTTTATGTTGCGTTATGAATTCGGACATTCTGTGTGTGTGTAAATCTGTATTTTACCGACCACTCGATTACCTTAGTGTATGTTATCGGAACATTAAGAAAGTTGTAGTCCCTTCTTTCCTTTATTTTTTCTTTGGTATTAAACGTATTCTCTGTATCTTGTAGTGAACTCCTTTGACCGTGTGGTCGTTCCGCAGTATAAACAGAAAATTTGTTTATTTATATAATTGTATCCTGTAAAATCTAGCAGTTATTAGTTTAATCATTCGTTGTATTTTGTTAAATTACTTTTAAAGAAATAAAATTCATTAAAAGAAGAAAATTATCAGCTTAATGAGGGATATACAAATCTTAAGATCTTAAGTTCCTGTATATGTACACTAAATGCGATTTATTCATGGTTAATCTGATTATGGGTGAAATGCGTCATTGCATAGGTGCGACCTAAAATCATTTAATTTTTGTTTTATTTTATAGCTACCTCTAAAACGATGGAGAGTACCCAATTAAGTTTTGAAGAAAGAAAGGCAATTATAAAATGATTGAATGAAGTTCAGCGTGTTTGGAAATCACGATATGGAACAAAAGCTCGCACACGTTTAACAATTATTCGTTTGCGGGATAAATTTGAGGAGCATGGAACAATTCAGAATAACAATAATTGAGCATATAGCAGGAAGTGGACATCAAGAAGTAATGAAACCGTTGAAGCTGTAAGAAATGCAATCTGGTGCACTCCAAGAAAATCAACAAGACGGTGTTAACAAGAGCTAGGTTTAAACCATACGAGCGTTTTTAGAATGATGAAGGAATTAGTCATTTATACCTCGATCAGTGCATGAAATCCAGGAAGATGATCCGATCGACGATTGCAATTTTGTGAGCAGTACATAAAAAAAAAAAAAAAATGATAAGGCCACATTTAAAATGAATGGCCATATAAATCGTCACAATTGTGTTTACTGGGCCACTGAAAATCCACACATCTCTCTACAGATAGATGCCAATCTACCAGGCATTACTGCGTGGATGTGGCTCTCTTCACGTGGAGTAATTGGTCCCTATCGATTTCACGGCACTTAATGGGAAAAAATATATATATACACTGTATCTGGATATGTTGAGGGATTGTGCTGTATCAAAAATTAGACATGTTTGCAGATACATTGTTATATTTTCAACAAGATGGTGCACCTCCACATTATCATACAGCTGTGCGCGATTATATTGACAATGAATTTCATGATCAATGGATAGGTCGTCGGGGAAGTGTTTTTGAATATCCTCCAAGTCCCCAGATCGGGTTTACAGTCACAAACCGCAATCATTGGAGGAATTGTGAATGAAAATTCAACACGAAGCAGAAAACATTTCACCTGATTTGTGCATTTCAGTATGTAGATCTGTTGAAGATAGATTCCACTCATGCATTAATGATGATGGAGGGCATTTTGAACAATTGAAAAGTAAAGTTTTATCGTTGTAAAAATAAAAAATAATGTTTTCTTTCCTCATAAAGTATAAAAAAATTACATTTGTATATATTGTTCATTAAATATAAATTTTTAAAGTGTGTATACATAATTTTGAAACACCCTGTGTATAAATATCACATTAGCGTTAAAACGGTACAGAAAATGGACTAAGATCTCATTTGTACACCCTGGCCGTGAAGGGCCTTTGGAACACTGTGATTTGTCTATTCCTCAGCAATGGAATCTGAAGTGATGAGTAGTTGCGGAGCACCGGTTGAGAAACTGGTATATATGGTAATTTTTATTGCAAGGTACTGCAAAAGAGAGGCTACTTGAAATTGCTTTCAAGTATTCTCTCTAATTTCAGTGAAATTAATTTCATTTTCACATGGAAAAATGAAAATATTGTATAAATAGAACTGTGCGGCCGAGGGACCTTGACTAGTATTGTTCAGCACTGATGGGTAATATAATAATAATAAAACTTGATAACTCAGGTTTCCTGCTGCCAGAGGAGAAGGGAACCTAGTGGACCTTAGGCCATTATATGCCAAGTATCACTAGTTTCAATGAATCATTAATTTTTATTTATTTATTATTATTTTTTATCATTAAATAATTATTTTCAGTCAAACTAATGATTTTAATACTTTACCAAATTTTTGCAGTATAAGCAATACCCCGCATTGCACTGATAATTGGTACCGAAACTGTTCCGGGTTATGTGAAACCGTGCTGATTGAGGTATAATTATAATGGGTTTTAATTAAATGCGTACCAGAGAAACAGTCTATAAAAATTATAATAAATCTATAAACAGTTTGCGCTTGATAGCTAATTAAAAGGATTTGAAATAAAAAAAATATTGCAAAAATTTTATGAGAGATGAGAAAAAAGCTTTATTGTTTATTTAGGTATTTCAATGGTGAAGTCGTCTCTTTTTCTCTGCATACAAATATTTGTAGCATCGAATCCCATCTTGTAAAATTTGCCATATCTTGATACTACGTTTCTTTTGGATCTCCATTCATAATCGCCGTGTCAAACCCCTGAAAAACTTTCTCCAGTTCTTCTGTTAAATTCTTTTGGTGCCACTTCAGTGTTATCCACTTCAGAATTGTTTTTTTTCTTCATATGCAGTTTGCTCGTAAGTTTCAAGGAGAGTTGCATCATCTAAGTCATTTGCATATGAGTCAGTGCAGTCACGTACATTGGCAGTGTCCAAACTTTTGAATCCCAAGTCTTTTCCAATCTTCACAATGTCTTAAGCAATTGTCTGAACTTCCGATTCAAAACCAATGAAATCATTTGCCAAATGGGGCAAAACATGCTGCCAAACAGAACGAATGTTGTTGGCAGTGATTTCTAGCCAAGATGCAGATATATTTTCTATCGCATTTAAAGGATAAAAATATAAATTGTGAATTGAAAAGTTTTAAACGCTCTCACGTCATCTCTTCAGGATGGAATTAAAGTAACTTTTTCAGTTAAATCAGGTATGGCTAATTGACGTCCCCCAGGGTTCATCTTAACTCTGAAGCAAGTCTATATTTCATGTGAAATGCTATATTTCATATTATGATTGCCATTGATAGTCTGCATCAGCAGGGGGGGTGAGCGGCCCCCCATAGTTATTATTTCTGTCTTCTCCTAATGGGTTTTTCCCCATTCTGGGATGCAGTGGCGGATTTCCTCACAAGCGCGCGCCTGGGGCCTCTTAAATAGAGGGGTCCTCAAATCTCAGGTCTCAAAAAAATAAAAATAAATAAATAAATAAAAATAAATAAAATTGTTTAATTTTTAATTTTTACACTCATCATTATTACCGTTACTCAATAAAACTATAATTTAATATGAGAAGTTAGTAAAGTCTTATGCGAATATCCCTACATATTATATTAAATATCTATGCGAACTAAGTGAATCTGAAGTAGAATACGTATTATCATTAATGCTTAGTTGTGCCATTTTTTCAATTAAACATTAGTTAAAATATGTATGAAAGAATTGCGCAACCAAAATGATTAAAACCGCAACACCAAATCTAGAGCGCGTGCTATAGTAAAAACGTGCGCGTAGAATGCACACTGTAGTGGTACCGAAAATATTTAGAAGGAGGCCTCAAAATTGAATTGCGCCTGGGGCTTCTTAAGTGTTAAATCCGCCACTGCTGGGATGAGTACTGGAACCAGGTGCGTGGTGTGGTTGTTACGTCCGTTTATTTTATTGGCCGAGGAGCTCTCTGACTGTCCTATAGGTGTTTAGGATCGCGGCTTTCTGGAATTCCTAGTATGTTATCTGCGAGGCCTATTGCTGCTAGGTTCTTATGGATGCTTTTTGTGCCATGCCGGTGGTTGGGATGGCCATGACTTGTTCCATATGCCACGTTTCGTTGATTTCCTATATTAGGTCTGTGTGCTTCCTGATCTTTTCCTCGTAGGTTTTCTAGAGGTTGCTGATATTGGGCACCGCTACATCGATCAGGTAGGTAGCCATTCCTTCTTGTCGATGAGGGATAAGTCTGTTCTATTATGCGGGATCATCTTGTCCGTTATTATGGCGCGGTCCCAATATAGTTTGAGTAGAGGTCTCTAGTACCGCCCGGGGTTCATATTTGTAATACGATACACTTTCTTTGATCAACTGGCTTATTTGCCCCAGCTTCTGATGTATTATCCTGGCGACCTAGTCGTCTCTATGTGTGCTCCTGGGTGATCACCTTGCATTCCGTGGTGATGTGCTGGCTTGTTGCTGGACCAGGTGGCATCGTCGACATGTGTCATCTGTTACTCCGGAATCCTTGGCGATGTATTTCCTCTAGTTACTGGGACTGGCCCACTTTCCCGCGGTGTGTACGAATACCCAGAACCATCTCTCCAGGTGACTGATGCTTGTGGGTAGACAAGTGGCCAGAACACAGACCTACACTACTCACATATCTGGCCCTTCTGTAGTGGTACTGTTCTTTACAGAGACACGAGGCGGAGTTGAACTGACGTTCTAGGAGCTTCCCCTTGGTGTTGATTACTTGGTCTTGGATGGCGAGCATGAATCCTTCGGTTTCGGGGAAGAGCCTCCCGCTCGTGAGCTATGCGTTCGAAGCCATCTTATGTAGTCTCGATGGAGGTCATTGTAGTGTCTGCCATGGAGTGCCTTCTTCGCCCATCTTTCTATCTTTGTTTGCATTTGTCTAGGCTAAAATATCTCAGTAGTCCAGTGGTTAAGGCACTTGCCTCTGAAAGAGGTTGACCTCAGTTCAAATCCAACCAAATTATTTATCGGCCGCCGTAGCCGAGTGGTCAGGCACGCTGGTGCATAAGTATATGTGTCTTGAGTGACCGGGGTTAAACCACATGACTGCTAAATACGGTGCTGTCTCTTGTATTCTGTCTATCTTGTAAACTCCTCTGAAAACTTAATGATGCCAATTTATAACTACTTAAGTAGTTGGCTACGTACAGAAATTATGCCATTGCACTAACTTGTACGCTAGTTAACTCCCTACGTAACCTGAGGCTTTAGCCGTAAACCGTTCTGTAATCTACATTACTCCAATATGGCCTTAGTTGCTAATGCTCCTAAAAACCAAATAACAACAACAACATTACTCCACACCATTAGGCATCTCTCATATTTTGGAGTTATATTTCGCATCATTGCAACACCAGGGTACCTACCCACCCGCTGATGAGGAGCCAATAAGCTCCGAAACGGTGTCGTATGGGTGATAGTACTCGCTGAGAATAAGTAACAATAGGCTTCTCCTATGGTGAAGCGTTACTTATTCGAGGTAGTGCAATATCATGGCAACTCGTTGTGAAGATATTCACAATATGAGATACTTAATGATGCAATTGCATGAACTTGTACGCTAGCGAATGAAAGCTTAAAATAAAAGTCAGCAGACGTTTCCCGTCATTGAATTCGGTTGAGACGCTGAGGAGCAGGTCAGAGAACAGCCGATGAACTCTGGTTCAGCTAAGGCAGTTCTGCTCCGGATTATCTGAGACTCATTCTCGTAATTAGATGAGGCTTGAGGAATGTCCTGATATAAAGATTTCTTGTACTAAAGTGAGAAAAGGGATCCGTGGGTGGAAGATTTCGGAAAGGGAATAAATGCAAGTCTTCAGATCAGACATTTGGCTAATGTATGTTCAAAGTACTGGAGATTTGGAAGTTAAAAGAGATAATAACGAGCATAATATGATTAGTATACGGACGATTTATGTGAATGAAGTAGTCTGGTAATATATAGAATTAAAAGCGATAAGAAATAATTGTACTTGGATAGAATGATTATAGTTTTTTTTTTTTTTTTTTAATAGGAAGTTTTAAGTTATAAACGTATAATTGGAATTGAATTGTGAGAAGAAAAAAAAAAATGTTTGTAACAGTAAATGTGCCTTTAGCGAATTTTAAATAGATAATTGATGGAAGTAGCCCTGAAAGAGGATTATGATTGATTTAAATTTGTTATTGAGTTACATCTTAGTCTAATTAAGATTTTTTTTTTTTTTTTAGTGAGGGAGAGAAGCTTGGATATTTCATTGAAAGTTCAAATGTAGAAGTAAAATTGATAATTTAATTGTAACGACTGTCTTCTGTTTATGTGTATGCATGTAAATAGTTTAACTTGTATCATTAACGTTTTTTGGCTCTTTCTGGTGGCCAACTCTTAATTGCTCACGAAACTCACGCATCTTGCCATGTATACATATTTGTAAGTAAAACCACCAGTTCCTGGGATTTCCAGACCACACTGTAGTCAGATAGTATTGGAGGCTTTAGGCTTTGAGGGGAGCTGTGGTCATAATTGTCTCTGTAGCAGTAGTAAGGTGACGAGTGTGTACAGAGAAAGTAATAAGGAAGTAAATTGAGTATAGTTAGTATAAAAATAAATAATCGAGTAAATATCATAAAGAAAACGTTAGAAAGAAAATAAACCCTCCACAACTGCTTTATAGAAAAATATCTCTTAATTTACAATTTAATTATAGACATAATTCGTCAATTTAAAAGGTTTTATTATTACTTTTTAATGGTCAAAAGGTGAGTAGCATTTTACGTAGATTTCTTCCACTTTTATGATTATCTCAAGAAAGTGGATTTTCGCGTTTGTTTAACTTGAAATAAGTTTATTACTAATCTGAATTAGACTATAAAGGCCTCATGCTACGAGGTAGAATGATTCTGAATTTTAAATGAAACGAATATTTTTTTTCTTTCTTTTCTTTTTTTTTTTTTTTTAGGTTGCACTTGTCTTGATTTGTGTAATACTAGTGACTAAGGCTTAAAAACGTGACATATTCCAAAGCTATGAAAATGATCTTGACAATATTGGCTGACTCAGGCTAACGCAATCATATTTCTTAGAAAACGGAATCCTGCTGTGTGCATCTACTTTCGTTCAGTTCTGTCGTAAGTTTACGCATGTTCGATAGCAGGCACCAAGAAGACGATCAATATCAAATGCGTTGCCTGGGAAACGATACTTCACTGCATAGTATAACGTACCACGGTGAAATGTGCGTTCAAGGAAGTGCTGGATGGCGTCCATTATATGTTGGGATTTAAGTGTACAGATTGCCTAGTGAGGGATATTTTTTTTTTTTAGAAATATGGCAGTTGTTGTTAGCGGAACATTTCCTTTACTCTAAATAAATATTATAAATATCACTTTCACAACGTACTTTAATAGTATATATCAGAGGTATTTCTCAATTATTGCTAAACGTTAGCGACCACGTTCAACATGTACTGAGATGCTGTAAGGAGGGGGATTTCAAAGCGTGATTGTAAATGATCGCAGTCGATTGACTATTGGTTGGGAAGTGGAGTTGCTGTTTTAAGAACGCACTGTCCCGATGCGTAATAATTCCACAATTGCGAGGTGTATCTCAAAATTTGTCAGCTTCATACAAAACAGTCGCATTTGTCGCGCTTCCCGAAAAAAAGGATTCGAGTGACCAGCAAGGTCTCTATTATTATTTGTCATTTCTGATTTGTATATGGTGCATTTGTTTATTTGAGTATATATATTTCTATTCGTGCGATTAATTTGGACTAAATAAATGGCGTAATGGTAACTTAATTGACACAGGATATACTCCCCGAATGGGTGGGGGTGAGGGGGAAGGAGAGTTATAAAAGATACTAACCTAATAAATTTTTCATCTCATCCATGTTGGTTACAAAGTATCAAAAAACGTTTGGGTACATGGGAAAAAACCAAAAAAGTTCCCATGTAAGAAAGCCCATTAGAAAATTTGTCCGGGAGGGGGGTATTCTCATCTGCTCTTGTGTAAAAACTAGAAAGTTGAATAAATCGTTAAATGTGGATTTTATTTATTATTATTATTATTATTATTATTATTATTATTATTTTTTTTTTACAATTCTTGCAGTTACAAGAAGGCAGGGCTGTGCCCAACCATTTTAGTACCCGAGGCAAGAATGAAAAATTGCGCCCTACTGTTAATGATGGCAACGTTGGCAATTATTTAATCTTTCTTTTGGCGTCCTTTTTAGCTTTTAACCTGAGGCAAGAGCCTCGATCGCCTGACCCTCAGCACGGCTCTGCAAGAAGGTATATATCTCAGCCCTTTGTTTGCCCCTACTCTTATCTTCTCAGAATTTTAGTGAATCGATATTGCGATTTATTATACAGGGTGATTCAGAATTATGTGCAAAAGCTGCTGGGACATATTTTAGGGTATAAAACAAGAAAATGCTCACATAAACATGTGCCAGATTCTGAATAGTTACAGAGCTATGGCTGAATATTCAGTAATTAATAAAAATAAATAACAAGGTAGTTGATGTAGATAGTGTATGTTACATTTCAGGTGCGTTATATTTTGATTACTTAAATTAATTCAATTTTTTTCTTTTCCTATGAGTAATAGAAGTCAAAAGTAAATAATTATGAGGTTATCAATTAATTACCAACTGATTAAATAATGATTATATAAAGATAATTGTTTTCACTTCACTGTACATACCTTCTAATGTATTATTCACCCCACGTTTTTTGATACTTTGTAACCAACAGCACATGAAATGAAAGATGTATTTCTGGCTGTGATTTGATAAATTAAAACACCGCAGTACAGTGGCGTATCCAGGTATCATCGTAAAGGGGGGGCGGGGGAAACCAGGTTTTTGAGTTTTTTTTTTTAGAATGCCTCTTGTGTTCATTTTCTCTAATTTCAAATTTTTGGTTAAGGGGGCCATATGCTCTCTCTGCTGACGGAAAGCAAAGTGGAGGAGAAATTGTTGAAGTTAAACATAAAAAAAAAAAAAAAAAGGTCCTGGGGTTGGATGGAATCTATCCAGTTATATTGAAGGAGACAGTGAAGGAAGTTAGCAAACCTTTAGCCATAATTATGAGAGCATCCTTAGATTCAGGGGAGGTGCCCATGGACTGGAGATGTGCAAATGTATCCCCAATTCACAAAGGGGGTTCAAAGGGTGACACAAATAATTATAGACCTGCTAGTTTAACTTCTGTTCCGGGGAAAATAATGGAGTCACTGGTTAAAGAAGTGATGCAGGATCACCTAGACAAGACTGCAGTAATAGTTCAGACACGGCATGGGTTTGTTAAGGGGAAGTCACCTTGTTCATTTGTGGTGGTGCAGAACCTCTGCAGATCAGGTCCAAAAAGTGTTGGCAGTCATGTAAGCCTAATGTGGTCTGGGTCCACTATCACCTGTAGTGCTGAAATGCATAAAATCCTGCACCCACCGGAGATAGTGCAATACTTGTTATTTGTTATTTGTTTTTTTTTAGGAGCATTAGCAACTAAGGCCATATTGCTCTGGGGATATGTGGTGGTCATTCCTTGACCTTTCCGCATCCTCTGTATTTGGTGGCCACCGGCTTGAACCCCGGTTTAATCAAGAAGTGTGTGCTATGCACTGTTGCTCCTGCCCACCTGGCTACAGAGTAGTGCAATACCGGGTGGGTGCGAAATGGTTCTGCTGTGAATAGTATAATAAAATGGTAATAATTCATGATTTATGTATTTATTAAATTGATAATGAGAAAATGTACAAGTTACGGATTTGGAACTTGGCTGGCAAATTCATTCTTCTCTGTGTAGCTAACTTCTAGAGCTTCACAAAAAAAAGTGTTCATTGTTTTTGTTATCTAGGGCAGACATAAGTTGTGTGAGAACTGCACATATATGTTGCAATTCTTTTGTCGGTTACAAAATAATTTTTGTTGGATCACAAAAATAAATTTCGGTGCCACAGTTACAAAAAAAAAAAAAAAAAAAAAACAACAATGAAGCTGCTGCACTAAGGGGGGGGGATCATTTGGGAACTGAAAGTGCAAAGAATTTTAATTTATATTACACCTGCACATGTGTGGGTGGGTGTGCAGGTGGGAAGTGTAATAATCTATGTAGAAATATATGTATACATATAGGAGGTACATTCAAAAAGTTCCTGGAATTTTACTATAAAAGTTTATTGAGTGAACAGCTGGGTTTTTTAACTAATCACATTCAGAACATGCACACTTGCTCCATTGACCTTCCTAAGCTTTGAAATATTCTTTTAAATCATGTTTTTTAGAGCATGTAGGACCACGTTGGCATTTTCTTTGATGTCATCTACTAGAGAAACAATGACTCCACAGCTCCATTTTCAGTCTAAGGAACATCCAGAAGTTGGACAGTGCAAGGTTGGGGGAATAGGGAGGCTGCTGCATGACTATGATTTTTTTTTTTTTTTTAACAGCCAAGAAACTGTTAGGCTATAATGACTAGGCACATTATAGCCTAAGCTGCTCTTGCGCCAATAGCTCTCAAAACAACAACAGCCAAGAATTGCTGAACTGTCATTGCTGTGTGACTAGGCACATTGTCATGGTGCAGGATCCAGCCATTCTTCCATTTTTGAGGTTGTCTTCACCTCACATTCTCATGCAAACATGTCAAAACCTCAATGTAGTGAGCAGCAGTAATATTTTTCCCTCTAGTCACACAAACTTATAGTGTGCTATGCCCTCCCTCATTGTTGGGGGGAAAAATCAGTATGACTGATGTTGAATGAGACTTCTTGTGCCATGGGGGACATTTTTATATGCCATTCGGATGATTCCACCTTGGTCTCGGGGTTGTAGATAAACACCCAGCTCTCATCCACAGTGACCACTTTTCTCAGGAAACTTGGATTCTATGTAGATTTTTCGAACAAATCATCTGTGATGGCTTACCTGCAATCCATTTGATTGTCTGACAGCAAGCGTGGAACAAACTTTGCACACATACATACATGCGATGCATCCCTAAATCTTGCATCGGATTGTGTGCACTGAGCTACAGACAGTCCAATTTCATGAGCAATCTCAAGAACAGTCACATGCATATAATTTCACACGAGTTCCTTCACTTTTGCGACAATTTTATTGTTTCATGACATCAAAGGGCACTGTGAGGTTCATCTTCCAGTGATTTCTGTCCATTTTTAAACCAATTAAACCACTTGTAAACTGCTGTTTTCTTCAAGGTATCATCTCCATAAACTTTCCGTAATGCTTGCAGTGTCTCTAGCACTTTTTCCCAAGTTTAAAGAACATGATGTTAGCACACTGTTCAAACTGCAGCATTTCATAATCAATCAGCTATGATGAGCGAAGTGGTCAAGCCAGTTCCCACTTTGACATGTGTACACCAAAGTTGATGTTAATACCCCATGAAGCCTTATGGCCCTAGCACAAACCATTTAAATACTAGTGTGCAATTTTCTGAACTTTTTGAATGTACTATATATATATAAAAAAGATAAAGATGTAATGAAATTATGAAAGTCTTATAAAACCGGAGAGAGCTATAAGAGTTTATGCCAAATTTATGAAATTCATGGAAGACAGGTTATGGATCTGGGAGCTACGGCAAATGCAGAAAGGACCGGAAACCATAATGAATAATAGACAAAAAAAGGTAAAAATCAGTTTATTTGTGTATATGGAAGGGGAGTTGGGCTATAAGGTGTAGTAATCATGGAAGAATAGGGAGAACCTGTAAGTAAAAAATCAAATTACCTGAAATAAAAATAAAATGCAATTAATAATTAAGAACCAAAAGCTGTGGGTCCTAGGACTTTAACTACTTCTTCAAAGGGTTGGCAGCAAAAATTGTAGGAGCCACAGCAATAGACCTCAGGCTTATGCTGCACCAGCCAAAAAAAAAAAAAAAATCCCAAGTTACCCTGAGAGAGAGAGAGAGAGAGAGAGAGAGAGAGAGAGAGAGAGAGACTCATCAAGCCCATACTCACCAGATGTGAGCCCCTGGGGGTAAATTGCTTGGTCTGACGAGTTGAAGTTCCTAGTGCATTACGTTGATGAAAGGCTCAGAATTTGGCGAAAACAACATGAATCCATGGACCCATCATGTCTGACGACTACTGTGCAAGGTGGTGGGGGCAGTGTTATGGTGTGAGGAATGTTTTCTTGGCACACATTGGGTCCATTGCTACTCATAGATTCACGTCTGAATGCCACATTGTACCTAAACATCATTGCTCACCAAGTGCATCCATTCATGTTGACAGTTTATCCTCAGTCAGATGGTTACTTCCAGCAGGATAATGCACTGGTGCACAAAGCTCGAATCACTATGGAATGGTTCCAGGAACATGACAATGACTTTTCTTTGCTGCAGTGGCCCGCTCTGTCTGCAGATCTCAATCCTATTGAACATCTTTGGGATGAGCTGGAAAGGGCTGTTCGCTGCAGGCCTACACCTCCGTCGAATCTCAAGGAACTGCGTGACATACTCATATCTGCATGGTACTCCATTCCTGCACAGCGTTTTCAGCATCTTATTCAATCCATGCCTATAAGAATTCAGTCTATTTTGAAGGCTAAAGGAGGCTCAACACGCTACTAGGTAGGTGTACCTAATAAAGTGGCAGCATAGTACACACACACACACACACACACACACACACACACACACACACACACACACTGCCCTACTATTAATATCTGGACACTTGCCCTTAGACTTAAAAAAAAAAAAAAAAAAAGGGAGCTTTTATTGTGTCATTTAATTTTTTGTGCTGAAATCTTTTGCTTTTATGACGGCCTCCAACCGTTGTGCAATACTCTCAACCAGCTTTTTATAAATGTCAGGTGATATGTTCCTCCACTTAGCCTTTAATGCAGCCACCAGTTTGGCCTTGTTCTTTGGGCGATCTTGACGTGCATGTACCCGACAATCCAATACATCCCAAAGATGCTCGATAGGGTTCAGATCAGAACTCTGGGCTGGCCAATCTAACTTTTCCACATGTATGTCCTCAAACCACTCTGTTACGATCTGAGCAGTATGGCATGGTACGTTATCTTGCTGATACAGGTATGGACCTTCCCTGAAGTATTGCCATAATGTTGGAAGTGCATAATTGTCCAGGATGTCCTGGTATTGCACAGCATTCATGGTTTTGTCAGTAACGAACGGGACCAAGCCAAACCATGAAAAGCAGCCCAATACCATCACATTGCCTCCACCAAACTTCATTGTTGGGATGATACAATCGGGAAGGAACTGTTCCCTTGGCATTCGCCACACCCGTCAGTCTGGCAGAGTGTAAACCTCAACTGATCTGTCCATAGGACTGTTTTCCACTGTTCTACAGTCCAGGATTTGCACTCCTTACACCATGTTAATCGTCATCTAGTATTTGTTGAGGTGATCAATGGCTTGTGAATAGCTGCACGACCATTGTAACCCATATCATGGAATGTCCTTCGTATTGTACTAGTGCTGACATTAATCCCAATACTCTCACAGGGGGTTTGTGTGACTTGAGATAATGGCAAATTATGATGTGCATGCACAGTTCTTCGCAGAATTCTCTTGTCCCATTATGTTAGTTTTCGGGGTTTACCAGGCTGTTTTTTAGCACGTTCAGTCCCATTCCTCTTCCATTTGCATATGTGTCACTAACCGTTGACCCAGGGATCCCCAGAGTGACTGCAATGTCTCGTACAGAATGCTTGCTTATGTGGCATCCTACTATCATTCCATGTTGTGGAAGTCTGTTAATTCTGTTGAACGTGTTATCTTGCATGCCGACATTTGCAATTGTCTGTTTGAAGTCTAGTGTGCATATTTATAGCAGGTTCTGTGATGTGTTGCATGCATAGGACCTGTTTCCCCATTCATGATGGGGTCGTAGCTACCCTTTTTCGGGCCTGGAGCAAAGAACATGTTCAGGCCCCTAGTTAATTAATGAAAATTTCAAAAAACAGGAGACAGCCAAAGACGCCAGGCCCGGAGGCAATTGCCTTGTCTGCCTATAGTAGCTACACCCACTGTCTTAATATTAATGGTAGGGCAGTGTGTATGTGTGTGTGTGTGTGTGTGTGTGTATATATATATATATATATATATATATATATAACACGAGTAAGGAATAATAATCCACGTATCTTACAGTTAGTGTGGAATGATTGGAACATATGGATGATAGTTTTTGATTAAGCTGCTTTGTGCTGTTCTTTGCCATAGCCCTTATTCTGATAAAGTTTTAAGTAAATTCCATATCAATATACTGCTATGGGCAGTTTGTAGTGCTGTTAGTACCATGAACTGATCATAGTGATTGTCACAGGCTGCTCTTTGTGCTGGTTCCTGATACCTACAAAGCTCCAGCTCCTTGTGCTGTCACTTCTGGTATGGGCAGCTGCTTATAGTACAGGATTTTTTCATTGCACCACCTGATGCCTACAGACTGAGATGTGGCTTCTTGATGATTTCTAGCTTCTTTATTCAGTATCTATTGGAAAGCAGTTCCTTTCGTAGATAAACTCCTGGCCATGTTGCCGTGATGAGTATTATTGTTTCCAGTACTTAGCAGCAATAAAGATAATTTATAAAAAGGTGTAGATTGAGGCACATTTCAGCATTAGAAGATTCTGTTTTTTAGTGTGGTTTGCCATTGGTCTGCTGTTTGGTATGGTTTGCTGTAGCCATCTTAATTTATGATGCTGTGACTTTGAAATTGGCTGACAATTATAACCTGGACTTGGACACTTTAATCTGGACTTTGGAATGCTTCTTATATATATGTCTATTTTTGTGTTGCCTTAATGTATCTATTTTTGTCTCATCTTAGAGAATTACTTGAATTATCTCTATATTAGACAGCAGTGTTGCCAAACTTTGGCAGGGACCACCTAACACAATAAATAAATAAATATGTTCACTGCAGCCTAGTGGTTTCTTTATCTCAGGGGCATCCATCCTTTTTAGGCTAGGTTCCAAAACAGATAAACTGCTGAAGGTTGCAGGTTGTGAGGTTGTCTTGGCATGCAGGTTGTGTGCCAAAAGACTATTTTATCTTACCATTGTTTATGCATTTTCTGAAATATAATTTAATTTCTATTCCATAAAATTTTACATTTGTATTTATAGTTTTTTCTTTTACATATAATAATTAAATACAAAAATTCATCATTTATTATGTAATACTCCGTAGCCAAGTGGTCAAGAGCGGGAGTGCAGTAGCAACACACTCTTTGAGTAGACCGGGGTTCAAGCCCCTGACTGCTGAATGCGGTCGATCTGCCAACCCGCACTGGACCAGCGTGGCAGATTATGGTCAATTTCCCTCAGCATGAATTGTTGAGGAGGCTTCCATCCTGCAGTTGGTTGATAATGGCTGCACTTTACTTTTACTAATAATATTCTTATTTTATGGTTATAGTGATATTGCTAAATTCTAAGGAAGGTACATAAAATTGAGAAAGAAATTGAGAAAAATTGAGTAGTAACCAAAACAGATATTTTTAAAAGTCAAAGTGAAACTATATTTTGTGATATGCTAGCTTTAAACATGGGGGATGCATAACAATTGAAGGCTGTCTACATGGCTGAAAGCTGTGCAATGTGAAGGACTGGGTTGTGCATGGCTAGTGGATTGAGCACCCCTTCCTTATTTGAAAATTCTTATTGCATGAAGAGTCACTGCCGATAATCAGATAAAGAGTATTGCTTTCTCTTTGCCTCTGTGACATGCTGTTGTAGAAAACAGTAATTCAATAAATCCAAAAAAAAAACCGACCCTCCCTTCTGCACTTCAGTTGCACTTCATTCTCATCTCTCATTTCATTACTCTTTTATATGCACAAGACTTGAGGCATAATTTTATGTTACTTCATACCTTTTTAGTTTAAAATTGTATTTTGTAAACCCATCCACCACTACAAATGTTGTGTGAATGATCAGTCTGCAAGTTCCAGTCAGTACCTGGAAATTTAAAATTCCCAATTATAAGACATTTTGATTTACTGGGTCATTTGTATGTATAGTTCATTATACTCACACAGTCATTTGGCCTATAGGAGATGCCTACTCTCACTTTTGTTTTCCCAGTAGCTATTTTCACCCCAAACTGACTCAGCACTGAGTAAATTTGGGGTGAAAATTGCCACTGGAAACAAAAGTGAGGGTAGGTATCTACTGTACCAAACTGGCTACCCATGTCAGCTGAATGCACTGCTCTAGATTCTGTATGCATCTTAATTCAGAGCTCCTAATTCATAACTCCTTAATTCAGAGCTCTTAATTCATAACTCCTCCGCCCCTAATCCTTTTGGTATATATTGTGCTTACTGTGTTCAAATTTTGCATTCCCCCTATCTCTAAGTAGCACCATATTTCTGATTCTGTTTGCTAGTGTATACTACTAAGCTATCAGTCTTCCGTTCTTATTAATGGATTTGCTAAGTGGCATCATTCTAGTTATCTATAGCCAAGGTACAGTATCCTTGGCACAGTTGCACTTCATTCTCATCTCTTATTTCATTACTCTTTTATATGCACAAGACTTGAGGCATAATTTTATGTTACTTCATACCTTTTTAGTTTAAAATTGTATTTTGTAAACCCATCCACCACCACAAATAAATTATTCTAACAATGATCTTGACTGGCATTTCTTATTTTAATTGTGATATACCTCTGGAAACAATGATATATAATAAATTTTATATTAAAATGATATTTAAAGTAGTAAAATTAATAGTACTAATTGTATCTGTAAAATTTATGCATTTACCTGTTACAGAGTCATCGTCGTGAAAAGGATAATGATCAACTTGATGATACTAGCCTTTTGTCAAAATCAGAAAAATTTGCAAACCAAAAGGTCTGTAGTACTCCTAGTTCAAAGGCAACTACACCTGGATCTATAAGCTTGTCTGTGCCACTGCCACTTCCTGAAGATTCAGCTTCTACTATTAGTGATACAAGCAGTAGAAATGGAGAAACTGAGAGGGGTACTTGGGGAAGACAGCTTGACTTTTTCCTTTCATGTGTTGGCTATGCTGTTGGTTTAGGGAACATATGGCGTTTTCCCTATCTCTGTTATCGAAGTGGAGGAGGTGAGTGCCATCTCTGTTATAAAAAAATGTTGGTTCTATTTGTATATATAGGGGTTTATATTTTTACTATTCTGTTTTCCTTTGTGTGTGTGTGTGTGTGTGTGCGCGTGTGTGTTTTGGGTAAGTTTATTTTCTGCTCAGAGGTGGTTGCTTCAGGTTTTTCCACAGGTGGTTGCTTTCAGGTTCTTTTCTTTAAATGAAAACCCCATACACAAAAGGTATTTATACTTATAGTACTTAGTACTATTCTTGAGTTTGAAGGCTGAGAAGACAGAAGATACTCGTTGAAATTATAGTTAAATTATTTCTGTAGATTGTAATTTTTGGGAGATATATGTGAAGGAAGGTTCTTCCAGAAAACAGAAGTAGAAGGAATGAATGAGGAAGAGGAAAAGTTGGTCTGTGAATTTGGAGTTAAGACAATGAATGGACACTGACTGGTTATGGCATGTTTAAACTGTTGTGGAAGGAAGTGGGGAAATTACAATGCCAGTTCAGAAGATTAGTGTCTGTGAAAGTATCTCTAGAAAATGTATGGCACAGGAACTGAACATCTGTGTGACAAAGTGGAGAGACTAGCAAGAGATGGGCCATTATTTAATCTGACTGTCCTCTGTTCAAAAGAGCATAGAAGGTCAAGAGAGGATATTATTACCAATATTCCATGGTAGTCATATTGGGGTAATTCCCACCTAGTTCCTTTCTCACGCTTCTAGACTATTGAATAGTTGTTTAGAAGAAAATTAAGAGACTGAAAGAGAAAACCCAGATTTTTGGACACAGAAGAAACAGTATTTGTGATGTGCTTATGCCAAGAGAGAGTATTGAAGTCAGGATAATCCCTAATAGAAATATTTGATCTTATTTAGAAATCTGAGTGTCATAGGAGCAGTAGACACTTTCTTGCAAGAAATGATAGGACTGAGTTCTAGAGGGATTGAAATTGTCCAAAGATGAGTAATACAGTATATCACCAGTTGATTAATACTGATAGAATCCATATTGGCAGTCATTGATCAGGAAAGTTTTGAGATAGTTTGAGAGTTGAATGTTGACAAATTTCTCCAATACTTTTAAAAGAGTATTATTATTAGCTATATGGTGCAAGGAAGCCTGAGGCTTATGCTGCACCAGCCAAAAAAAATGCCCAAGTTACCGAGAGAGAGAGAGAGAGAGAGAGAGAGAGAGAGAGAGAGAGAGAGAGAGAGAGAGAGAGAGAGAGAGAGAGTCAAAAGTAGAAAGGAATCACCAAGAAAGAGAAGAATGATGATAGCCCCTGGGGTTAATAAGTAAGTGCAATGGGGCAATAATTGAAATGGGAGGGTATGTTATCCTTTTTAAGAATTTGCTTCCTACTCTTGACTTTCAAGAAACTGGACATCAGGTATTGTAAGCAGGATGAACACAGGAGCTTTTTTGGGCCAAACAAGTGAAAAAAAAGAAGCAGAAGCGCTTCCTAAAAAAAGGAGAAAAACAGGAGATTCAGAAAAAGCTGGAGGTTTTTTCAAGTCCACATTGCACTAGAAATTAAATTTTATTGGAAAAAATCAACCTTTTATGTTAATATAAAGCATAGGGCTGTTTTCCAGTACAATATGCTTATAATTTTTCTGTTTGGATATTCTATTATACATCATCTTTATGCTGATTTTAACAATAGTCTTGATGTCTAGACTTGGTCGTCAGGAGCATTTCCAAAGCTTCACTAGAAACAGAAGATCTGAACTCAGTTTTTGTTTTTTAACCTGGATGAATATTCTTTCACACTTAATGTTGTTGTGAGGAATTGTTAGAATGCCAAACATGACTTCGGATAATTTGTTATATTTCAACTTCCTTGTGCAGTTATCATTTTCTAACTAAGAATCATTGTGCATCAGTTCTTTTTTCTTTCTTAATAACATTTGGTTGGTTTTCATACTGAAAATGACAGAACTAATTCTACAAGACGTCTGTTGATCCATCTATTTCTTTATCTTTAATGACACCAACAAGTACTGGAAACTTGCACACAAAAAATTTGAACTTTGAAATTGATGCATTGCGAGCTGATGAAATTGGTGCTACCTCAGTGTTTATAAGAATACTCATTTTCAATGGGAATTTGTGGTTCCCAACCAAAGACAATTGTATATCAACTCTTTTTTTCTTTCATAATAGTGTCTTCTAGGTTCTCACACTGAAACAGGGACTTGTCCATAAAAAAGTTCAACTTTGAAAATGATGCATTACCAACTGATGAAATTTGTATACCTTAGTATTTATAAGAACATCTGTTTTCAGTGTGCAGCTTGTGCACCATGGAGTCATATGCAGTTATGAAGTACTTCTTAGTTGAAAAAAAGATTACTGTTACCATTTGGGTAGCAGCAATCTTAGAATAACATAACATTTTGTATAGCATCAAACTCAGGTTAGTTGTTAAGGAAAAAAGATGTAGGGATAACTGTACAGTCCAACACATTCTTTGAATAGTGGAGGTAGGTTGCTAGAACAGCTCATTGCTGATTATTTATCCAATTGTATAAAGCAGTGGTTAAGCCACATCGGAAATACTGCATACAAGTTTGGAAGTTCATTTTTAGTGAAAGGAAAAAAAAAAAAAAAAAAAAATTATTTGAATGGGTGCAGAGAAGTGCAACAAGGTTAGTTGGGGAGACAAAAAGGTATTCTTAATAAGAGAGACTGGTTCTCTAAATTGTTACGTTTGGAACTGTTTGAAATGTGTAAGACTTTAAAACGATCTGAGTAAACTAAATGCTGATGAGATCTTGACTCTTCTATGATAGTGTGTAAAAGAGAGAACACATTTAAATTGGAAAAAGGAAGGTTACAGAATAGACAGGTAGCAATTCACATTGAGAGAGAGAGAGAGAGAGAGAGAGAGAGAAGAGAGAGAGAGAGAGAGAGAGAGAGAGAGAGAGAGAGAGAGAGAGAGAGAGAGAGACAGAGAGTAACTGATTGTTCGAAATTAGCTTCGACCAAGTTTTGTGGAAGTGAATAGTTTGAATAAATTAAAGAGTGTTTGGACAAATTACTAAAAGCATAGAAAAATGAAGTTGGTAAAGTGTTTTTTTTTTTTTTTTTTAAATATACATTGCTTCTTTTCATCATTTGAAGTATAAATTATAATGTATCATTATAATTTATATTTCAGTCTTTGGATATTATTTGATAGCTTAAAATTTTAATAAATTCACTGAATTTTGTTTAGGATAAATATTAAGAAATTGGGGATTTTTATTAAATTAGTTATAAATAATGATGGGGTGGCATGGCACCTTTAAGTACTGTAAGAGATTAATTTCAAGTGCTGTAAGAAAAAACGAAGGAAAAAAAGTAGATTTAATGGAAAGTAAAAAAATAAATGAATAATAAAGAAAGGTAAATAATGAAGTTTTTAACAGAGAAGTAAAAATATCTGCTTAATGTGAAGGATAATCAGTTGATATTTTAGCAGAAATAAAACATTTCCTATTCCATCACGTCTCTCTTTACTTAAAGTAAAGAGAGATGTGGTGGAATAGGATTTCAAGAAGAGCTGAAAATATCTAACCTTTTCTATGGACATTTTCAGCCCCTGAGGAGTGAAGAAAGGCAGTGTTCTTGAGAACAGTATATGAGTCAGTAGAGTGTTTTTAGAATTTTAAAGGACATAAAGTGGTAGCCCTGCATACCTTAGCTGTTGTATGCAATTCAGGAAGATGATTGATATATGTAATTATCTAAGTGGTAATGTTACAAGAAAGGCAAAGGTGGTAATTTTTAGAATGTAAATATATGGTTATATGAAGCCACATTCAAACTAAATGGGCAAGTTAATCATCACTGCTGTGCTAGCATGTTGGGCTAACAAAAACTCTTATCTTTTCTTTTGGAAAGATGTCAATCTGCCATGGGATTGTGTAACTGTGAGATTATCAGACTGTTACTGTCAAAGTTATCTTGAAATGTTAATGAATTATGCAATCTGTACAGTAATAAATGTTTTCAGATAGGAATACCACCTATCTGGATATAGAATTTTCTGAGTGGTGGATAGGTCATCAAGGAGTGCTTGCGAATATCCTCTAGTGTGAATATCTTAAAGATAAATTGTACAGTTAAAAACTTGGAACACTTTTAGACTTGTGGTAGCATTGCAGTAGGAATTGCATAAAATTGCAATTGAGGTGTGTGCTACTGTCAATCAGATGAGAAAAGATACCATTCATGCCAGTGGTGGGCATATTGAACATTTGAACTAATTTTTATTATGTATCATATCACATTTCTACCTATAACTGTGTAGAAAATTTGAGTTTAGGCCTACTTAATGTTTAAAAGTTTTTATACATTACTTTGAATTACCCTGTTTATTTATATACACTATATTAAAATCAGTTTGCGGCATAAAATAACATTGTGCATGTATGCACACCCACCCATGCACATGCTCATGAGAATGCACAGTGGCATTTTTGACTATATTATCAATGGAATGGCATGTTTTACTGTAACTTTATTCTGTATTTCTGTTCCAGGTGCATTTCTGGTTCCTTATTTATTGTTCTTGGTAATCTGTGGAATGCCGTTATTTTTTTTGGAACTTAGTTTTGGTCAGTTTGCTAGTCTTGGACCAGTTGCTATTTGGAAAATATGTCCTCTTTTTAAGGGTAGGTATTGTTTGTTTTTAATTATGTGTTTTATATTTCTAAAATTTATATTTAACATGACATTCATTTAATACATAGTTTAATATTTATTTATTCTATAGCAACTGTATATTAAATCTGTTTTTTTACTTGCAAGTGATTTAAATTTCAAAATAAGTGTTTTGATAAAAACATTATCAAAGCATTTCTTTTGTAATGTATATTGATATTTATAGTTTTTATCATTTACCCTTAAGGCATTGCATAAGGAATCTAGACACATTATTTTCCAAATTTTTGTTAGGTTTTCAAATAAAGAAAAGAGAATAATTATCTTTTCTTATATCTATTTATTATATATCCTCTTAGTACTTTCTACATGTGATTATAGTCAATGGGGTAATCCTAACAAAAAAAAAAAAAAAAAACATATAATAATAATTATAATGAAAAATATGAGATTTTCTACTAACAAAGTTAATATGCAACTGAAATGTAATTTAATAAGTAATTTAAAGTATCACAAGTTAAAAGACAAAAAGACAAAGCACTTTGTGTCACTGAGGGAATAAATGCCATTGTTATTATTACTATTATTATTAGCCATATGGTGCAAGGAAGCCTGAGGCTTATGCTGCACCAGCCAAAAAACTTTGAGTTACCCTGAGAGAGAGAGAGAGAGAGAGAGAGAGAGAGAGAGAGAGAGAGAGAGAGAGAGAGAGAGAGAGAGAGAGAGTAGAAGGAAATCGAATTTTTGAAATGTTCTACAGCTGTGATATTAAACAACTGTGTAGCCTAAATCAGATTAAATAATTTCTGTTATTGTCAGCTCTGCAAAGCATGCTCCATAAACTTTTCCTGCTGATATTACTGTATAGACATTAACTTAGGGATTATCCCTGTTATGCCCAGTTAATTTCTTCTTGGGGGATTCCCTCTCCCATATCTGCAAATTGTGCCAGTTCAAGAGATGAAACTTGCTCCAACAGCTGAAATGTCATGAAATGCCAATTGTTAGCCACATTAGCCACATTTTTGTGGAACTCTGAACAGAGGTGATACTGTTTCACTTTGTTTATGGGTTTCAATTGCTACATAATTTATAACTGATAAGCATGGATACAAATGTACTTTCAAATGACTTGTTAAACTTGTTTTGGATATGTTAAGTTGCCTACTAGCATGCATTACCAGTTTTTGCAGACTATACAAAAATCATTATTTAATGTTTTCAATGTGTTTTCACTCACAGATCTGCTAATAATTTTTTCTTTACAGACTTAATGATGATTCATAAGAACACTTTATCAACCGAGTTGGTAAAGTATTTGTTGGTATCTGTTTTATGAAAAACTATCGTCTGAAATCCTTCTCTGGCTTTTTGCCATTTTTTTCACTACTGAGGAATTAGTGAATGGATTAGTGCCTTTGCACCATGTTTTGTTCGTAGTGAACTGCCAAAGTAGATAATTGGAATCATTTAAATTGTATCTCATATTGTGAATACCTTCACAATGAGTTTCCACAGTATTGCACTACCTCGAATAAGCGACGCTTATGGCAGATACTACCACCAAGATGGCACTGTTACAACACCAGAGTTGCAACATCAGGGTACCTGGTATTGAAACTTGTTTGAGACTTGTTGGCCTCTGTTGTTGCAACTGGTTTGAGACTCTCCTCAGTGAGGAGAGGCCAACAAGTCTCAAAATAGTGCTCTCTGGATGGTGGTATCTGCTGAGAATAAGTAACATTAATCTTCTTCATTGGTGAAGCATTACTTATTCGAGGTAGTGCAATACCATGGAAACTCATTGCGTCACGATATGAGATACAATTAAAATGATGCCAATTACCTACTTTGGCAGTTCATTATGAACAAAACATGGTGCAAAGGCACTAGCCTGTTCACTAGTGAATTGTATACATAGTCTCATGCTTGATGCAAAATAATCACTTTAGTTTTTACTACTGAGGAATGCACATTAAACTGCAATGTAGGCACTATATTGAAACTTTTGAGCTGATTTTTCCAACTGAGACACATAGTGTGTATACACTCGGTGTATGTGTACACACATACACTATATATAGTTAGAAATGGAAAATCGAAAATTATTTAAGAAATGATGTAACATTATATCTGCATTATATCAACGGATGCATAGTGTTACACCATTTGATAAAAATATTTTGAATTTGAAGTTTTGTTTCTAACTTTGTAATTCTACAAGCTATCATTACTGCATTGTGCATGTAGGCGTTAGTATCATATGCCTTTTCAGTCTGCTTGTACAAATTCTTCAGTCATTTTCTACTTTATTACCCGGGTCCTGAGCTGGATATCATCATTCTTCTCTTTCTTGGTGATGCATTTTTACTTCTGACTCTCTCTCTTTGAGGCGCCTCCGTAGCCAGGTGGGAAGGAGCAGCAGTGCGTAGCACACGCTTCTTGATTAGACCGGGGTTCGAGCCCGTCACCACCACCAAATATGGAGGATGCGGAAAGGTCGGGGAATGACCACCGCATATCCTGGAGCAATATGGCCTTAGTTGCTAATGCTCCTAAAAAAAAAAAAAAAAAAAAAACCGAGACCAAAAACCAACCTCTCTCTTTTTCTCTCTCACTCAGGGTAATGCGGGAATTTTTTTTTGACTGGTGCATCATAAGCTTCAGGTTATCTTGCACCATATGGCTAATAATAACATACATAGGATGTTCTGCAACATATTTAGTCAACCTTTGGGAGCTCATTCTAGAGGTGATTTGGAGCAAAATATGTCCTATAAACTATGGGTAAATTTGATACTGCTATTGAATCAAGCACTAATGTAACAGTGAATATAGAACCAGTTTTAAATTAATCTTTATTTTAGTTACTTCAAATGTTTAAAAGTATATTGAATTAACCTTCAGTTTATTATTAACAACTTAAAAGTTTACAATTAAATTCAATTTTAAATGATTACCTTGTTACAATGGAGCAATGCCAGGCATTGCTCCATTCAATATCCCTGTGGCATGCATACCAGTTCGTTTGACAACAGTATCTTTGTTTTATGGCATCTATCAACTATCACTTTATTCCCATTTTTCAATTCTAAAAAATTAGAATTGAAAAATGACGAGAAACAGAAACAGCATTTGCTGGTATGCTCAAATTTTAGGAATCTGGTTTGCATGTTGATGTATTTAATACAACTGACCTCTGTTGTGTTTCATGGATGTTGAAAATTATATCTAATGCCCCATGTGAATAATGGGATTCATATAGAATTCATGTTAGAATGGTTTGATTTGGGGCAGCAGCTACTGGCAGGAAAACCATCAATCACGAGAACCATTTATGCATTTGGAAAGTAAAAAGACACTGGCAGTATTTGCTGGAAAGGTTGGTAACTGTTATTCAACTTTTGGAATCTTGTAATTTAGTTTTTAGAGGCCACAGGGAAACATTATCCTTAGATATGAAATTCAGGAATTTTTTTTACATTTAGTGAAATTAATTTATAAGTATGATATGTACTACATGAGAATTTCCATCATATAAATGAAAATAACTAAAATAAATATCAGTTTATTATGAGAGAGGGTAGAAAGGGTACGTCCAGTCTTATATGCTGTGAATGACATAAGGCCAGAGGGGCTTACATCATAGAGATAAAACAATAATTAACAATAAACACTATAACAATAATTTATATGTGACTCACATACATTGAAAAAACAAATTAGAAAATCTACAATATTAAATACTGTAATAACATTTACGACAGAAAACAAAGGAGAAAAATCTATTGTATTAACATAGAAAATGTACAAAAGGAGAGCAGTTGCATAACTGTGGTGGGTATACCTAAGAAGGTTAGGAACATTCTCATGTATTCCAAATTTGCAATGTGTGTATTAATATTTAGCTGGAGTTTTTCTTCTCTGATTAAAAACAAAAAAAACAATTCTTAAAATACCTTGAGGTGCAAAATATTCTTTATATATGTTGTAAATGATGTGAACATATTTACATATTTGTTACATGTACCTTTTTTACTTTTAAAGAATACCTTTATCATTTTTTGTGGTTTTCTGCTTTTGTTCTCTACCATTTTAGCTGTGTCAGTATTGAATTATATTATTGTATTATTTTCTGTCTTGATTTATGTTAAAGTCACTAACTACCATGAAAATTGTATTAGGAAACTTTTCCAATTGATGGTGGTGGTTGTGGAAGGGGATAAAAACTGATTATAATATGAAGTTTTTTTGTTCCATATTTATATTTATGTAAACGCAGGTATTGCAGTACAGTGTTTGGGGTGCTAACCTAGCCTCCCCTTTTCCACACCCTGTTTACAATATATTCCTGAGTTTTTCAGAAAAAAAAAAAAAAAAAGGTGACAAACTGTGATGTACTCTTTTTACTAAGTGCAGATCTGGTAATCCTATTTACAAATAATGGATTGTTGTTATTATTATGACTTTGTCTCCTTATGGGATTTATTATTATTATTGTTGTCATTATTATTTCAGTAAGGTCAAATAGCATCTGTTATAATTTTTGGAGCTCTAAATTTGTGTATAGTTAATTTAAAAAATAAAGTGACTGTAATTTACAATTTTATTACATAAAATAATAGCTAGACAAAATATAAAACACACACACACACACACACACACACACACACACACACACACACACACACACACACACACACACACACACACAAATTGAAGTTGTTTGTAAATATGTGTTTTCCCCCCCGAGCTTGCCCTCAAATACAAATACTTATATCAGTCAAAAAATCTTGACATGAAATCAAGTTTAATATTAATCAGAATTAAATAAATTAATTTTAAATTATTTAATTGAATAATAACTTTCACTGCCAAGTTCAGCTCCTTTACTACTATTGTGGCATAGTAGTAAATCTCAATATTATAAGTATTGACAAATTTGTTGGATGCTTTTCATTTCATATTCAGATTTTGTTGGTATTAGGTACAGGGCTGTCAACTGCTATAAATTTATGGGCTTAAAAAAAAGTTAAAATTGTGTATGCTTAGAAAAATATTTTGGTGCCTAAAACTGCAAAGAATTCTTTACAGTTTCATATTTATCTTATTCCCTTTATTAATTCTTGAAAGAATTAAAGCCATTTTTATTAATGGAGGCAGATCAAAAATGTGAAATAAAATGACAAAAATGTGCTGTGGTAGACTTGTTTAACCTTTCCTGGAGTAGCATGTATGTATGTATGTATGCATGCATGCATGTATATATATATATATTTTTTTTTTTTCCTGTGTGGGTCCTAAGTAATATATTTCCAATAATATTTCATAATGCTTCAAAGTATATTACAAATCTTCTGATAACTGTGTTTCTAAGGATTGTAGACCTATTTTATAATGGATAGTATAAAAATGATTTTAAAACTGGAGGAGGAGGAGACTGCCTGTCAGCCACTGTTGTCCAAGTTTGCATTACAAAAGCTGAAATTTTTTGGAATCTAGCAGTTGAAATTGAATGAAATGATATGAAATTGAATGAAATGATATGTAAAGAGATGTAGAAAGTAATAATATAGGAAAAAAATGAGTAATGGGCAACTAGGTCAAAATAAGAATAATTTAATATTTAAAGGCAACTAGGTAAAATTATGTAGAAAGTTCATGAAGTTTTCATTTTTATGGATTTTCAAAATTTTGTGAATAAATTCTCTCCACAGCCCACGAGTAGCAAAAATCTGACTGCTTGGAGCCCAAGCTTACAGAGTTGTGCCAAGCCATTTTAGTACCTGAGGAAAGAATGAAAATTTTGCGTCCCCTAAAATATATTTATATATATATATATATATATATATATATATATATATATATATATGACTTATTTAAAATAAAGCAGAGCATCAGTTATCCGGAATAATTGATGTCAAATCTCTTCCGGAAAGCCAAATTTTCCGGATTATTGACTGGAAAAGTTTCAAGATAATTTTTCTGGTAAGATTAAATAAATGTAATCTAATTATTTAATTGAATAAATTTAATCTTATGATTAAATTAAATAAAAAAAAATTATAAACTAATCTTTGAAAACAAACATCCATCCAGGCATTTTTATGATTTTTTATACAAAACAGGAAAATTAGAAAGATTTTTAAATGCTCTCAGTTTTTTCAACTTACCAATAACGAGCACGGTCAATCTGCTTTCCCATGGCATTTGCACACACAGCAATTATAACTTACTGTTTTCTCATCTTAAAACCTGGTACAGGCATTTCTCTTTTAGTGGCTAGGGTTTTTCTTGGTAATGCATTCCATAATAAGCCCGTCTCATCAACATCATAAACATTTCTTTCTCTTAATTTGCTATAACTGAAGCAAATTTACTTTTAAAGGACACTGCTGCCTATTTTTTTGCAGTAAGTTTCTCACCTTGAATATTTAGTTCATGTTTATTGTGTCTCAGTTTAAAGTTTTTCAGCCAACCTGTGCTTGCCTTAAAATCTTCATTACCTCTTAATTTTCGATTAAAATCCAGTGCTTTTTCACACAACATTGGGTTCACTCCAACTTCACTTCTGAAGAAAATAAAACAAAAAAATAAATAAATAAATAAAGTCCACTCTCTAAAGCGACATTTTCAGGTTTCAGTATTGTCTTTTTCCTTCTAGATCCTCCTTCACTATCCATAATCGACACAAATTCTGTTATAGCATTGGAATTTTTCTTTATGTTGTAAATTGTTGAAGTCCCCACATTAAACCACTTTGGAGAGATTTCCTAAATTTTCACTTTTTCTAATTCTATTAATTATATTATTTCTAATTCTATTAATAATTTACATTTTTTGTTGCAATGTTAAAACTACGCATTTTATTTTCATTCACATTTTACCTTAAAAATTGAGAAAAATAATAAATCGAGCAGTTTCGGGCCGATATTATTCTTACCGAATCAGCTAAACTAATCTGAAATTCACTCATGGTGTCCGAGAAAACCCAGTAATCTCTGTGATATTTTTCTAAAGCATGTTTCTGAAGATTAACAGAATTCTAGGTGTTACAACCATAAAACAATAATAATTTCCAATTTTCAGTTTATTGGGCTTTTTGTTTGTACAATCAGTTATAAATGGGTAGTAAACTCAATATTTTGCTTATTATAATCAAAATTCAATTTACTACCATGAATAAAAAAAAAAAGATCAGCCTTTCAAATTATTCTGGATAACCGATGTTCTACTGTACATTTCTGGTACACGTTTTAATAAAAATAAAAGGATGAGAAAAAAAAAAAAAAAAATTAAAACTGTTTAAAGTGATTTTTATTGTCACAAGCAATATTTATTATAAATATATAACATATTTATTTATGCATCATTCATTTCAAAAATAATAACAATACTATTATAATACTTGAAACAAACCTTTTGTCAAAAATATTACAAATTAGAATAATTTAATAATATTTCTTTAAATAAATTAACAATAATATATTGTAGACAGACACATGGCTTTTATATGTACAGATTACAATTTTATTTTGCGAGCTTCAACTGACGGAAAGTCATTAATAATTTTGTATGGGCCTCTTAATTGATAAAATGGCCATATCAGATAATTTTGATTGGCTTAATGTTGACTGTTAATAGTTTTTAATCAGTTTCATCTTGCTGAAACCTCTTTCACATGATGCAACTGTCACTGGAATTGTTAAATACACCGGGTGGTTATAAAACAAGTTTCCCTATTCAGGAGACCATAGTGTCAAAATGGTTAGAGTTAGTGCTGTGAAAATCAATGGGTATGTCATATGGGGAAGTGATTTGTAAAAAAATATTTCAAATTTCTGCCACCAGGGGAAACGGCGCTGTACATATGTAAAAGTTGTCATTTACTTCAAGACACGCTGCTTACACAAATGACATCCTGTTAGATAAAAGCAGAAAGGCCAGTGCTACTGTCAATAACCATTATGGCTCTTACAAAAAAGGAATGCACTCTTTTAGTAAAACTGTTCTACCAGAATAATAGTAATGCTATTGTAGCAGTATGTGAATATCAGAAACTTAAAGGTTTGCGTAAAGGACCTTTGATGTCAGTGGGGTTCCAAAAACCAATAAAGAAATTTTAAGCGACTGGGGAGTTAGGTATAATTCCAGGCAGGAGACAATCACGTATTGAAACGGAGGTAGTGGATGAAGTGGCAGTTGCAATGGCCTCCAGGTCAGAATGCGAAACACTACCAGTCAGTAGTGCCAGAGGTGTGTCAAGAGACTTGAACCTTCCTCGGGCTACTGTATGTAAAGTGCTTCGAATAATTTTACACTGGTTCCTGTACAAGATTCACGTAGTGCAGGAACTAAAGTCTTGTGATCAGTAACAACGAATAGACTTTGCTCTATGATTTCTGGCTTGTATGGAACGACATTACATGTGCTTGAATGATCTTGTGGTCTGATGAGGCACATTTCACCCTTCATGGGGCTGTAAATACACAAAACTGCCGAACATAGGGAACTTTCTATCCATCTGTTGTGCACGAAAGACCACTACAAAGTCCATACATTACAGTATGGTGTGAATTTGCAGCAGAGTAAGGTGCATGGTAACTAGTGCACGGTACTACACTCTTCTAAGAGATCATATTATTCCCGCTCTGCAAGAAAGGCAATGCTTGGAGACCGTAGTGTTCATGCAAGATGGTGCCCACCCCTCCCCACGTTGGTCAACATTTGGAAATGATCGCATCATTTCTAGAGGCTTTCCGTAGTTCTGGCAAGTCTGATCACTAGATCTCAACCCCTGTGATTTCTGGCTATGGGGATACCTGAAAGACAGAGTTTACCATGGTGGCATACAGATGCTTGTCAATTTGAAAGCAAGCATTAAACAGCATGTAGCCAACATCCCCAATGAGGTGCTATGCGAAACAGTCGCATGCAGTCCTCCGTTTTCAGGATGTCATCTCAAGCAAAGGAAAGCACATAAAACAATATCTGTAGATTTCTAAGTTCTGATATTAAAATCTAATCTTAAGTTAAGTATTCCATCTCATGTCTACAATGCCCATTTCTCCCCTGGTGGCAGAAATCTGAAATATTTTTTTTTTTCTCTACAAATCATTTCCCCATACCCTAAATGATATACCCACCGATTTTCACAGCACTTTCTCTAACCATTTTTAAACTAGGGTCTCCTGAATAGAGAAACTTATTTTATAACCACCCGGTATTCTTAATGTCACTTCCAGGTGATTCTAACAGTTCATATTCATGAATAATTTTCAAGAGTTTGGTCTTGAAAAAGCAAGATGATAAATGGACTGGAATAATCAAAACATAAAATTGAAAATGGCAATTATTTAATCTTTATTTTGGCTCCACTTTCAGCTTTCAAAATGAGACAAGAGCCTCGTTCGCCTCAGCACGACTCTGCATGTTCGAGAAACTCACCCCAGAATAGGTTAGTCATGCACACTGACATGTTGGGGTGTTTAGTGAATATGACTGACTTCTCTTATGACTTCCACACTTCCTGCAGTAGTGGCAGTGTTTATTTTAGGTATTACATACTACTTGTAGCATTTTGAGCTGACTTCATATTATGCACAAATATATCTAAAAAAAAAAATTGGTTGTTTGTAAATTTTTCCTATCCTGTCCATAAAAGTAACTTTAAGCAGTTGGCAACCCCTAGTTGGTTATTTGTTACTTTTCAGTCTTCAGCTTTTTTTTTTAACAGTGTTAACTACAAATAATGTATTATTTATTCTAGGTTTAGGCTATGGCATGATAATTATCTCTGGTATTGTGTGTATATACTACAATGTGATTATTGCATGGACACTTTTCTATACATATCAATCATTTGCTGCAAATGTACCTTGGGCTACCTGTGGAAATTGGTGGAATACAAAGAATTGTGTTGATAATCATGAAGATGCCATTAATTTGAATAATAGTAGTCACTTGATTAATGGTACAATTGGTTATAACGAGATAGAAAATAGTACTACAGCAATTGAAATTACTGGTGCCAAGGTGACATCTAGTGAAGAATTTTGGTTGTGAGTATATTAGTTTATTGCTTAATTTTTTTAAAAATGCTAAGTTAACATTTTAGTGTAATCTGTATTCCTGCATTTTATAAAATGGGTGTCAAACTTAGAAGTGCATGTAAATCGTGAAAGTGGTTCTTGGGGTGTTCCAGTTTTTTTTTTTTTTTTATATGTAAACGCCAAAACACAAGCGGTATTAGGAGCTATAGTACTTAGTACCGTGCTTTGGTTGGAGGTTCAGAACACGAAAGAAGATATTTGTTGACATTGGACTTGAACTTCTGTAGACTGTAATTTTCAGGAAATACGTATGAAGGAAGGTTGTTCCAGAAAACAGCAGTTGAATGAATAAACATGAAAGATGAAAAGTTGGTTCTGTGAGTTTGCAGTGGGACAGTAAATGAATGTTGGCTGGTGGCTGCACATGTTCAAACTGTTTTGAAAGAGAGAGCGGGAATTATAGAGTCCAATTCAGAAGAACAGTGCCCATGGAAGTATCTGTAGAAGAGGCATGCAGCAGAAACAGTACGTCTATGAGACAGCGAGTGGAGAGACTCTGTTAGAGAGGAATCATTAATTAACCTAACTGCCCTCTTCTGAATCGAATCGAGAAGCCTGTGAGAGGTTTTGGGGGCACCACCCCAGATGTGGGAACAATATTGCATGGCAGCGCAGATTTGCGATTTATACAGAGTGAGCAGCTGTCTGGAAGAAAAGTAACGCCGAGAGCAAAAGAGAAAACCCCAAGTTTTTTAGATGCAGAGGAAGCAATATTTTTAAGTGCTTGTGCCAAGAGAGATTAGAAGTCAGGATAATCCCCAAAAGAGATATATCATTTTGCCTAGAAATTGGAGTTTCACCAAAGATAAGCATAGGAGCAGAAGAATCCTTTTTCCGAGATATAAGAGAAGACCGAGTTTTAGAAGGGTTGAAATCAATTAAGTTGTCTTTGCCCCACTGGAGAATTACCTGAAGATCGGCATTTAAGGAATTGGTGGCAGATTTTCGACAAGTTGAAGCTGATTGAGCAGGGCAAGGTTTCTCAAAATGGAAAGTTGAATTCAATATGCTGTCATCAGCAAAACTATGGATAGGATTTTCAGTCAATGGAAGAAGGTCATTAATATTCAAGAGGAAAAGAGTGGGGGGAAAGAACTGAACCTTGGGGGACACCGGCATCAGTGGAGAAGTTAGAAGACATAGCGCCATCTACCATCACCCTCAGTGAGCAATCAAAAAGAAAACGGGATAACCAATTACAAAAAACAGTTGGCAAACCATAAGATGGAATCTTGTTTCGAAGACCTTTATGCCAGACATGATCGAAAGCCTTTGAGATGTCAAGAGCAACTACTTGTGTTTCAGCGAACCTTTCCATTGAATTAGTCCATAAATGGGTAACATAAGCCAGAATATCACCAGTGGATCGACACTGACGGAATCCATACTGGCGATCGTTGATCAGATGGAAGGTTTCTAGATAGTTTAAGAGTTGGCGGTTAATTGATTTCTCCATTACTTTAGAAAGAGTAGAATTGCAGTGGGACGATAATTGAATGGGAGGGATTTGTCACCCTTTTTAGGAACTGGCTGGATTTGAGCAAATTTCCAAGCAGAAGGAAAAACACATTTGGAATAAGAAAATGAAAAAGGGCGACATAGAACGGGAGTAATTTTTCGAGCACAGGTTTTGAGAACATGTGGAGAAATGCCATCAGGACCTGGAGCCTTCTTAGCATCAAGATTCGTCAAAATCCTTCTGACATTCTTTTGATGGAAGACTACAGGAGATATTGAATGGAGCGTGTTGGGAATGGTGGGAGGTGTTTTCTCAAGATCATTAATACATGAGTTGGAAGAAAAATGGGATGCTAGCAGGTCAGCTTTATCCTTGGCTGAACAGAACCATCTGGTTTGGACAGAGGCGGGAGCAGAGATGGGCAAAAGTTGCGGCCAATAGCTTTGTCAAGAGACCAGAATGCTAGACTACCATTAGGGCAAGAAGCAAGTTTCTACTCTTAGCCTGTTCAAACTCTAGTTTGGACTGATTAATAACTGCTTTACAATTGTTGCGAGCTTTGGTTTAGGCAGAAAATGAAACTGAAGAATTATAAACAAGCCAATTATGATATGCAATATTCTTCTCTTGAACAGCCTTAGCACATTTATTGGAAAACCAAGATTTAGATAAAGGATAAGATTTTAAAGTGGAGTGTGGGATAAAGGATTCCATTCCTGCAAGAATAATTCACTGACACGATCTGAACAAACGTTGACATCAGAAGTTTTGAAACAGTAATTGGACTAAAGAAAAGAAATCTCGCAGGTCATCTCATTTTGCATTGTTGTAACGCCAAACAACACGAGGTTGGGAATAGCCATGAGATAAAGGCTCCATTGGAGAAGAAACACTCACCAAGTTGTGATCTGAAGTGCCTAATGGACCCCTCACTTCGACTGTGTACTTAGAAGGGTTGTTTGTGAGAAAAAGATCAAGCGTGTTTGCTGTATGATTAGGATTGTCCGGTATCCTTGTAGGTAAATGAACAATCTGTGCAAGGTCATTAGTAATTTCAAAAGCCTCAGCATCTCGACCAGCTAGGTCGGTGTGACTAGAAAACGGAAGCCAGCTGGAGTTGTGAACATTAAAATCACCAAGGAAAATTACCTCACTGTTAGGAAAGTTGGACTGGAGAAAGTCAAGTTGCAAAGAGAGGAAGTCAAAGAGCTCCAAGTGATTAGTGGAGTTGGGAGAACGGTAGAGACAACAGATGAATTTGACACAATGAGGTAGAGAGATTTTAAGCCAGAGAAGATCAAAGAGAGGAGATTCCAAATTGCCAAGTCTCTGACGGGGAATATCAGAACGGACATATGCACAAGTACCACCTTTTAGGCGAAAGGAATCATACAGCAAATAATTTGGTCATCTGAGATGAGCAGTAGTTGAATCAACTGATAACTGAGATTCTGTTCGAAAAGTATGGGGTTTTGCAGACTGCAAGTGGATAGGACATCGTTGAGATTAGAATTGAGACCACGTATATTTGTGAAATGAATTAGAAAGTGTTTGGGAGGTTTAGATCTTTTCACAGATAAGCTTGCTCTATTAGTTTGACAATTCATTGTGTATTCAATGGTAAGAAAATGTAGGTGGGACGTGCTGTATAAAGTAATGAAATTTTTGGATATGGCATACACATGGTAAGAATATACCCAGATCCTTGACATAACATGGCCTCGAAAATGCCCCCTGCATACAGGGGCTCACATCTATTGAGTATGGGCTTGGCAAACCCAGGGTCCTGAGCTGGATATCATCATTCTTCTCTTTCTTGCTTTCTTGGTGATTCCCTTCTACTTCTGACTCTCTCTCTCTCTCTCTCTCTCTCTCTCTCTCAGTAATGTGGGAATTTTTTTGGCTTGTGTAGCATAAGCCTCAGGCTTCCTTGCACCATATGGCTAATAATAATACACACTACTTGGACTCCTCCAGTCACTATCTGGCAGAGTAGAGGTAGCAAGATTATACACTAGCTGATCCAGAAGCCTCCAAGACCAATAGGTTTGGTCCGGTGTACTAACTAGTGGCCGGCCTGTGAACACCGTTTTAGAGCTGTATGTTCTCGAAATGTAAGGAATATTGGATCTTGCCACGACGTTCATCATAACCTCAAAAGTCATCAATCATACTGCATGAGGGAAGAGATGGGGAAGGGTTGACTGGAACTTAGCTCTAGAGACTAAACACGGGTTCCACCACTTCAAGCCTCCAATAAGCAAAGTGGTGGTATTGCACCGGTTGAGGAGTCATCTACCACCTAGTACTGCCTGGTAACATAGAGGGGCGGCATTTCTCCATGTGTTGTGGGTGCCACACTCGACCCCTGCTTACTTTGGTTCACACCTGGGTGGTCAACCATCATGTACTTGTGCATGGAGGTTATACCCACAATTACTAACAGTCCCACCATTGTGAAGGTACAAGCATAGGATTTGGCTGTCACAGACCATCCGGACTTTGCCGAAATTGGGTCCACTTGACTTGAGTGTCACCCGAATATCAGTTTCATCAGTGTTTTAGACTCCCAGGTAGCAAGTACAGCTTGTCTGGCATATCTGAGAGAATGTCTGTGACAACCTCAAGGACCAAAGTTGGTAATGTATACACAACATGTCAGCTAGTATTAGTAAAAGATATGGTAAATATTTTCAAATATTGGCCCTTGAATATAAACAGTTTTCTGATTATCAAAGATTTGTATAATTTAATAACTTTAAGCACCACTATTTATTTTCATATAGATATATCACAACGCTGTCAAGACTCAGTATAGTTAGGGAAGGACGATATGTGGTTGTTTTCCCTTAAGGTTATTATTATATTAATACCACTCTTATACCATGTGAAATGAATAATATATTTTATTAGGCTGTTCACTTACATTACTATACATTAAAGTGACATGACATTTCAGGTATCTTACTGATACCCCATTATCAGACCATGGGGACCATGCCGTTGGAGATACAGAAAAATAGGAAAGGTTACAAAAAATATTTTACAATATTACAGTTACAATTACCAATGCTACAATTACCAAATTTTTACAATTACAATTACCAATACTACAATTACCAAATTTTTTACAATTACAGTTATAATTACCAATATTACAATTACAGTTACAGCTATCAGTATTACAATTTGAAGATTTTGATTCTAAAGTATTAAGTTTTGAATTGCCATGACAATAGAAAATAGGAAATCTAAGGTAAATGCAAAAAGATGAAATTCTTACCTTCTAACAGACTCCTCTTGCCGATGTTCCCAGAAACCTGATGTGCATACAGGCAAGAGGTGCTACCAGCAGTTAATTTATAGGTGAGTAATGAACTCCATTAGCCAATAGGATAGTGCTAAGTTTTTATCCTAGATCTGTGGTTCTTCTGTATTGCAGCCTAACCTTTGCTTCCATACTCTGGACATCAGGGAAATGTCACTTTAATATATAGTAATGTAGGCGAACAGCCTAATAAATTATATTATAATTTCACATGGTATAAGAATGGTATTAATATAATAATAACTGTCAAGAAGCTCCTAGATGTAAACAAGAAAATGCTGTTCCTTTTCACTGCATGTTGTAGTAGTAGTAGCATGTGATGCAAGAAAGCAAGTGTTATGAGCTTATGCAGCATCAGCCAAAAAAAAAAAAAAAAAAAATTTACAAAACAATTCCCTCTAAATGTTTGTCCAGTTCCTCATTAAATTTATTTAACCTATCAAATTCCATGACAGATGGAAGTTTTTTCCAGCAATTAACCACCCACTGGCTAAAGGAAAATTTCTGCACATCTGTTCTACATCTGTCTTTCCTCAATTTGAATTTATGCCCCCTCAGTTCGTAATCTGAACAAGTGGAAGAATCCCATCAGAATTCAGCGTGCTCAACCCATTAAAGGCCTTATACATCTTAATCAGATCACCTCGCAGGTGTCTAGTCTGCAGCCGCTGCAATTTGCAGAACTTAAGCCTCTCTTGGTAAGAAGATCCTTTCATTCCCCTCACCAATCTTGTTGCCCTTCTCTGTACATGCTCAAGCAAATCTACATCCTTCCTAAAATGAGGCCTCCAGACCTGTACGCAGTACTCAAGGCGTGCCTGACCATTGCCTTATACAGAGGGACAGTCACCTGCTTTTCCCTGCTAGCAAAATTCCTGTATATCATTGACAATACCTCATTACCTGCCCTGGCAGCTTGTCTGCATTGCTCAGAAAACTTCATATGTGACTGCATAATTACACCCAGGTCTTTTTCATTTTTTACCACCTGAAGCGTAGTACCACACAGTTGGTATATTTCTCTGGGGTTACTTCTACCCATATGCAGTACTTTGACAAATGCAATGTTAAACTTCAGTTGCCACTTCTCAGACCATTTGCCCAAATTTTCTAGATCCTGATGCAGTAGCACACTGCCAAAAACAATCCTGCCAACCTTTGTATCATCTTCAAACTTTGACACTAAGCATGATATACCTTCATCAATATCATTGATAAATATACAAAACAATAGTAGACCCAACACTGAACCCTCTGAGACTCCACTAATAACTTTACTCCACGAAGAGCAGCACCCATTGATTACCACTCTCTGTCTTCTCCCACTCAACCATCCTTTTATCCATTGTAGCATCTTACCCTTAATACCATTCTTCTCCAATTTGTACAGTAGTCTTCCATGCGCAATGTCAAAAGCTTTCCCGAAATCCAAGTATATGATATCAAAATTATTTTTTGCATCCAGTTCCTTTGTAACCACATAATAATATCCAATCAAATTTGTCAGACAAGACTTTCCCTTAACAAACCCATGCTGTGTCTGAATTATTGCTGCAGTCTTGTCTAGATGATCCTGCAATGCATCTTTAACCAGTGACTCCATTATTTTACCCGGAACAGAAGTTAAACTAACTGGTCTGTAATTACTCATGTCACCCTTCGATCCCCCTTTGTGAACTAGGGATACATTTGCACATCTCCAGTCCGTGGGGACCTCTCCCCTGAGTCCAAGGATGCTCTCATAATTATGGCTAAGGGTTTGCTTAGTTGCTTTGCCGCCTCCTTTAATATAACTGGATGGATCCCATCCACCCCAGGTGCCTTTCTTATGTTTAACTTCAACAATTTCTCCTCCACTTTGCTCTCAGTTATTACAAAATCATTAAGCACCCTGCTACAATTTGATATCCTTCTGGCATTTTAAAACCTTAATAACTCCTCATGTGTGAATGTAGATGCAAAATACTCATTCAGTTTGTTTGCTATCTGAGCAGGATCATCAATAGTTGAACCATCGATATCAAGTGGACCAATCAGATTCCACTCCTTCCTTTTAGAGTTTATATAAGTAAAGAAATCCTTGCTGATTTTCTTAGCATCCTTTGCCAAAGATTTCTCATAATCTGCCTTCACCTGCCTAACCTCCTTTGTGATTTGATTACAGACTAGCTTATATCTGCCATAGGCTTCTAAGTCACTTGATAATTTATATGCATCCCATGCATTTTTCTTCTGTCACGAGTCTCATTAGTTTATTTGACAACCATTTAGGCCTAAACCTTGAACAATATTTCTTAATAGGTATGAAACTTTTAGGAGCTTCCACAATTAATTCCTTGACTGCTTCCCACTTAGAATTTGCTGTTGGTAACATCATCAGTTGATCCCACTGTACAGAATTTAAAAACTGTCTGAGACCACTGTAGTCTCCTTTTCGGAAGCAAACACCCTCCTTTCCTTTACCCCTGATGTTAATTATATCTTTAAGTAAATCCCACATTAGTACTCTGTGATCACTGCCACCTAGTAGTTCCGTTATCTGCAAATTCTTAATACACGAATGATCACTGCTGATAACCAGATCAAGAGTATTGCCTTCTCTGGTTGCCTCTCGAACATGCTGCTGCAGAAAACAATCATCCAATAAATCCACAAAATTCTTACTAGTGTGCGAGTGACCAATCCACAAGTTCCAGTCAATATTTGGGAAGTTAAAATCCCCCATTATAACACATTCTGATTTACTAGCCCACTCTATTTCTCTGTACAATTGTTCATTGTACTCATTCGAGTCATTAGGCCTATAATACACTCCTACTCTTATTTTTGCTTTAGCAGTGCTTATGTCACACCAAACTGACTCGACAGTGTACTGTTCATCTATATCAACTGGATGCACTTCTTTTGATTTTATGTTTTTCTTAATTAACAGCATAACCCCTCCTCCCTTCCTATCCTGTCTAGCCTTTCTGTACACGTACTCCCCAAATTCCAATTCTGCATTTCTAATATCTGTGTGACACCACATCTCTGATATCCCAACAATATCCGCCTTTGATGTCTTGACCAACACTTCAAATTCATCAAATTTATCTACTATACTTCTAGCATTGGTATACATGCAAGTATACATGCACCTTTTCTTATTCGTAGTTACCCTAACACATCCCATATACCCACCTGTTGCACGATGACTGCCATCAGTCCCTGAAACACCCAGCACCCCTTGCTCCAGGCCGCTGCTTATTCTAATAGAAGTAGTGCAAGAATCATCTTCACGTCTGCCTATGGCTACTTTTAACCTTTTAGTCTGTGAATCCCCCCAAATAGAATCCTAAATGCAGTGATGCGTATTATGCTATATATTTTTACGTTAGAGCTACATAGTTACCACAATTAAAAATTTGAATTCCCTGCCACACTATACAAAAACAATAGCTGCAAGATTCAAACGAAACAACGGTCTTACGTATATTAAGTAGTAAGCTACAAAAACTCTTATCTAAATTAAAAATAAAATTACCCAGCATAACTAGAACTATAAGGCTACGTATAAAGTATAATATAAAATAACCATTAGGTAAATAAAATGGCAAACACTTATTGCTTTTTCGGAGCCTGTAATTTACAGCTGTAATTTTTAAAGAGAGTCAGCGTCCTCTTTTTGTACAGTAATATTGTATTCTATTCTGTAATCTGCTATATTCTGTTCATTTTGCCACTTTCCCACTATATAGAAAGGTACTCTTTGATACTTTTCATTTTGCAGCCTTTGAGATTCAGCAGTACAGCATCATTTCTATTTTAATATGACTCTTGTTCAACACTGTAAAGCTGAAAGTTGGCAAAATTTGGCATCCTAACAAATGTTTGAGTGCTACCTGTGGTTTTTCTCATTGAAGTTTAAAGCATAAGTTTAATTAAAACTTTTTTTTTTAACTGATTAATTAGATTTTTGAAACTTAAAATTGAATTTTCAGATTACATTTTAAAAAAAAGAAGAAAAAAAAAGTGTTATAGATTAATGCTGGATACATTTTATGATAATTTACCCATATTTTATTAAATTTCATTGCATTGTATAAAATGGGTGTCAAAACGCAAACAAGTAGTCTGTACTACTTGTAGCATTTTGAGCCACCTTTGTATTAAGCTCAAATATATCTTTAAAAAAAGTTGGCTTTCTGTAAATATTTCTTATCCTGCCGAGAAAAGTAATTTCAAGGAGCTGGCAACTCTTAATGGGTATTTGTTTCTTTTCAGTCTTCAACTTTTTTTTGAACAGTACAAATAATGTATTATTTTATTCTTGGTTTAGGCTATGGTATGATAATTAGCTCTGGTATTCTGTGTATATACTACAATATAATTATTGCATGGGCACTTTTCTATATTTATCAGTCATTTTCCTCAGATCTCTGAATTTCAGTGTTCTTTCATTGTATTTATTTTAATATGCTGTCATTTGTATAATTTGCTATTTGAAATTGCCATTATTCATGTTCTTTCACTTGAAAATTTGCCTATTAAAATAAAGTCCTCTTTTCATTTCACTTTGAAATACATGATAATTGATTATGCATATCAAAATTTTTAATGTAGTAACAAATAATTTGACATTGAAACATATTAGTTCAGACATTTTAATTAATAACCATACATTATAATGTTTGAAACATTTCAGAACACTCTTGTTCCTTTGTTGTGGAAAAATAATTTAATTAACAATAATACTTATATGTAAATGCACCATTAAAAAGAGAAGGAAGAGGGGAAAAAAAAAACACATACACTCACATATATATACAGACACGTATAATGTCCAATTGGCATAATTACAATGGCATTAACGTTGCACATAAGTAGTCATTAAACTATAAGCTAAAATCTAACGTATTATGCATACTAATAATAATAATAATATATATATATATACACACACAAACTAAAATAAGCAAAAAAGTTCCGGTGAATATTGGGCTACAAATGAACCATTTCCGAGATAATGCACATTTTCTGTTAAGATCCACCACTGACACTGACTATGGGAGCACTAGTTTAGCAAAAAGCTGTGAATCCTTTGCTAAGGGTGGTTTTATTAAACATAAGATAATACATTTTTAATTTTTGGTTTCAACACCTCAGGATTTTACAGATGTTACAAAAGGTGTTTGAAATGCTGTCCTTGCATCTGTACGCAGCTTTGTAGTCTTATCTGCATTGAGTTGCAAATCCTCTCAGGCATTCCTGGGTCATTTCTGATTTTCTGAAAGGCTCCTTCAACCCGTCGCTGCAATTTCTCAACTGTGTTAATGTCAGAAGTGTACACCAAGCTTTTTACATGACCCCAGATACAAAAATCCATAGGATTTAAATCTGGTGATCTGGGAGGCCACATTACAGGCCCACCTCTACCTGTCCACCGTTGACCATACCTTCTAGTTAGATACTGAGTCACAACTCAAGCAAAATGTGCTGTTGCACCATCATGCATAAACCACATCTTCTGGCATTGCTGAAGTGAAACATTATCATCATCAAGGTGGATCCCAACTAGAAATGTGCAATATCTCGAAAACGATTCATATAAGGACCAATGTTTACTAGGCTTTTTTTGCATATTGTAGCCTGTACAGTTCACCTTTAAATTATTGATCATCACTTTTGAAACTCCTGTATATAAAGAGGTAAGAAGTTCCAAAAGGTGCATAGCAGCTTTCAAATATAAACTGACAGTGCCTTGAGCTTATCGGTAAATAATACAGTATAGCTAAAGTAGGACTTGTGTCTTTGTTATAGATCACAGGTAAAGAAAGACCCAATCTTACGAAAAGGGACTGATCTCTCAGATTGTAAGCTTACTATGGTAAGCTACCTTATGCTGCATCTACTAATAAGTAACACTTTTCTGTGAAGAGAAGTCTGACATTACTTATTAGTGTACAGTTTCTTTCAACCCAAGATGACATTTGGTTCAACTTCTTGGTGGAAGGTCAGGCAACTCAATAAACTAACTCATCCCCCCCACTGCTCCAACCAAGATTGGCTAGTCTCAATTAAAAAAGGACCTTAGAAATTCCTCCAGTCATCAATGGGAATTTAACACAGACCTCTCCAAATGAGTGAAAGGTATCATGCTGACTAAGCTGCCACATGGTACTCGCAGTATACAAATTCATATTTTGGGAATTTTTGTTAATCTCTGATTCTGCTATGTAAATCTTTCTGACCTTGGCTCCTTGCAAACTATTTTGATGTGTGTGATATTAATAGAAAAATTAATAAACTGGTATTTTTATTTGTTTATTATAAATAAAACACCCAACAAAATCTTAGCATAAGTTTGATATTGGCAAATACCTTGCTTTCAGGAAGTAAAAACTTGCTTGTCAAAATACTGTTCTACACTTAATTTTATGATGTCATGTGGCCACCATGACATGTAGTTGCCAGTTATGAAATTAGTTTTTTCCACCTGTGCTGCATAATTATTTTACTGCGATGTATTTTTAGTTTTTATGCTCAATTTAAATGAGTGCATTTTTGATCTTATTTCCAGGTTGGCAGTGAACCATAAGAATGTGAATGTTTGGGGTTGGATGTTAAGACAAAAATGTCTAAAGTATTTACTGTTTTTTTTTTCAAACAGAAATCATTTGATCTAACAACATAATTTATAATGTTCATCTCTACAAAAAAAGTGGATGGAGTGGAATTTTATGTGTTTTCCCCTTCCAATTTTATTAGCTACTTTTGGAATTTTATTCCTGCACAAGTGGAATATTTCCTACAAACTCTTATATGTGAGAAGACATTGTGCCACTCCAAAAAATTAATTAATATTGAAATCAGTAATATATTATCATTGAGCTCATTAGATGTAGATTTTCATTAGAAAATTATGATTTGTTTTTCAGGAACTATGTCCTCCAGTTGAGTCCTGGTATACATGATTTGGGTGGAATACAATGGCCCCTAGTTCTCACCTTGTTTATTGCTTGGATTGTTGTTTTCCTTTGTTTGCTAAAGGGTGTTAAGTCATCTGGAAAGGTAATACTTTTTTTAATGTCTGCACTACTATTAATTGTGCAATGTTATATAAATGCAAAACTGCATTTACAGATAAATATAAATAAATATTCTGTTTTAATTTTCAGCCAGTTTTTATCATTCAGATTATAGCATTGTAGCCATGATTACCTGAGTCATATCATCTGCAGTTTATCACCAGGCAACTTTGCTTTTGATGTGATATATATACAATTGAGTGCTATTGTTTTCCTATATGCAAATTGAAAAATTAGGCTTCTCAGTAGAAAATCATGTAGATTAGTTGCTGTTTGTTTGTTATTTGGTTTTTAGGAGCATTAGCAACTAAGGCCATATTGCTCCGGAATATGCAGTGGTCATTCCCTGACCTTTCCGCATCCTCCATATTTGGTGGTGACGGGCTCGAACCCCGGTCTAATCAAGAAGCGTGTGCTACGCAGTGCTGCTCCTTCCCACCTGGCTACGGAGGCGCCGTTGCTGTTTGTAACATTTTGTTAATGGCATTTAAAGCTTTCCACCGAGAGCAGGTAACAAATTCACTGCCCCATTGAGATTTAAAATGGCTTAGTAGTGTATATGGATTTAGGAAGTGTCACTAATTCTTTTTGACAGAATTGCAAGTTGTGCTAATACTCGTGCTACTAGCTGTTAATGCATGTTTAACCCTTTGTGGTCTGATGCTGCGGCCACCATGACATCATAAAATTCTGCTTCCTGTCTGATGTTGTGGCATCCATGATTATTATTGTTGCCAGCTATGAAATTAGTTTTCCTGCCTGTGCTGGGCATAATTATTTTACTATATATAAACAATACAAAAAACTTGACCGATGTTTGTATTCAATCGTTAACGGTAGGCAGCAGTCATTTTTATTTATTTTAGAAGTCACTGAGTATATTACACTCTATGTGAGAAGTGTTGAAAGTATTTAGGCATGGCATCAACATCTTGTAAAAGCCTTTTTGATGAAGAAATTGTTAGAATGTTCTGATTCAGGATTTGAATGAATGGAAGGAATTTTTTGGTGTTAATATGGGACTAAATGAAAATATAAAATAATACTGATTTGTAGAATGGACACAAATAATTTTGTTTTTTAAGACTGCATTTAGCAGGAAGAGATTTCTGCAGATATCATGATCACCCAACAAAATAGATAACAAAAAGAATTTAAAGTAGGGGATCTAAAGAAAAAATATATTCGATTATCGGAATGAAAAGTTTTATGAATATTTTGTTTTAAGAAGAAATATTTCAGAAAAAACTACTGGTTGTTTCATTGATAGAATTTCATTCAAACATTATACTCCTCAAAAGCTAACAAAGTGGGCCTTTGTGTATTTATTTTAGCTGACTCAGAAACAGGTTATCTGTCACATATTGTGTTCTATATTTTGAAAAGCCTGCTAGTGATAGTTCAATAAGACCAGATTGACTTTCACTTTAAGGGTTATGCTTCAACTCATCCAAAAACTACATAATTTTAACATTAGCATTAGTAGAGGCATAAGAATCTACAGATACAGGAACCACTGGGTGGCAGTGATCACAGTGTGCTGAAGTGGGATTTACTCAAGGAGGTAACTACCATCAGGGGTAAAGGGAAGGGTTATTGCTTTCGTAAAGGCGACTACGATGGTCTGAGACAGTATTTAAATTCTATACAGTGGGAGCAACTGATGATGTTACCAACAGCAAACTCAAAATGGGAAGCATTCAAAAAACTTATCTTAGAAGCTACTAGGCTTTACATACCAACTAAGAAATATTGTTCAAGGTTCAGGCCTAAATGGATGTCAGATGAACTAATGAGACATATGGCTGAGAAGAAAAATGCATGGGATACATATAAATTAACATGTGACACAGAAGCCTATGATATATATAAGTTGATCTGTAACCAAGTTACAAAGGAGATTAGGCAGACGAAGGCAGATTACGAGAAATCTTTGGCAAGGGATGCAAAGAAAAACAGCAAGGAGTTCTTTACTTATGTAAACTCTACAAGGAAGGGGATGAATCAGATTGGTCCACTTGATATCGATGGTTCAACTGTTCGTGATCCTGCTCAGGTAGCTAATGAACTAAATCAATATTTTGCATCTACATTCACACACAAGGAGTTATTCAGGAAGGGGAATGCCATAGATGAAGTAAACACTGGCAGTAAGCTAGATGATCTTGTAATAATTGAGAGTAAAGTTGAGGAGAAATTGTTGAAGATAAATACAAGAAAGGCACCTGGGGTGGATGGGATCTATCCAGTTATATTAAAGGAGGCAGCAAAGGAAGTAAGCAATTCGATAGCCATAACTATGAGAGCTTCCTTGGACTCAGGGGAGGTACCCACAGACTGGAGATGTGCAAATGTAACCCCAATTCACAAAGGAGGATCAAAGGCTGACACAAGTAATTATAGACCTGTGAGTTTAACTTCTGTTCCAGGAAAATTAATGGAAGCACTGGTTAAAGAAGCACTGCAGGATCATCCTGACAAGAATTTAGTTATAGCTCAGACACAGCATGGTTTTGTTAAGGGAAGGTCTTGCCTGACTAATTTGATTGGATACTATGATGTAGTCACAAAAACATTGGATGCAGGGAATAACTTTGATACTATATATTTGGATCTTAGAAAGGCTTTTGATACTGTTGCACATGGAAGACTGCTGCACAAATTGGAGCAGTGTGGCATTGGTGGCAAATTGTTGCTATGGATAAAGTGATGGTTGAGTGGCAGAAAACAGAGAGTGGTAATTAATGGACATTGCTCATCGTGGACTAATGTTATTAGTGGAGTCCCTCAGGGTTCAGTGTTGGGTCCATTGTTGTTTTCTGTATTTATAAATAATATTGATGATGGCATATCAAGCTTAATGTCCAAGTTTGCAGACAATACAAAGGTTTCATGGTTGTTAAGGACACTACTGACGCTATGCTGCTGCAACAGGATCTGGAAAGGTTGAGCAGATGGGCTGAGAGGTGGCAAATGAAGTTTAACTTTGACAAAAGTAAAATACTACATATGGAAAACAGCAACCCCAGAGCAACTTATCAACTCTGTGGTACTACACTGACAGTGGTAGAGAATGAAAAGGACCTGGGGGTAATTGTGTAGGCAGATATGAAGTTCTCTGAGCAGTGCAGACGGGCTGCAAGAGTAGCTCATTGTGTCTTATCAATGATATACAGGAATTTTTCTAGCAGGGATAAGGAGGTGATTATTCCCTTGTATAAGGCAATGGTCGGGCCGCACCTTTGAGTACTGTATAAAGGTCTGGGGGCCTCATTTCAAGAAGGATGTAGAGCTGCTGGAACGAGTACAGATAAGGGCAACAAGGTTAGTGAACGGAACGAAGGGTTGCTCTTACGAAGAAAGGCTTAAGTTTTGCAAATTACAAGTGTCTGGAGACTAGGCACCGGCGAGGTGATCTGATAGAGGTGTACAAAGCCTTGAATGGTTTGAGCATGCTCAATGCTGATGGGATACTGCCTCCTGCTCAGAATAATCACCTGAGAGGGCATAAATTCAAATTGAGGAAAGACAGATGTAGGATAGATGTGCGGAAATTTGCCTTTAGCCAGCAGGTAGTTGGTTGGTGGAATAGACTTCCATCCCTTGTTGGGGAAGTTGAAGCCTAAATAAATTTAAGGCTGAGCTGGACAGGTATTTTGGATGAACGGAGGGGTGAAGTGGAAGGGGTTTTTTTTTTTTTTTTTGGCTGATGCTGCATAAGCTTGCTTTCTTGCGTCATATGCCTATGCTAATGATGCAAGAAAGCAAGCTTGTACAGCATCAACCAAAAAAAAAAAAAAAAAAACCAACACTCCCCCTTTCACCCATCCATTTGCTCTAAAAATTTGTCCAGTTCTTCTTTGAATTAATTAAATCTATCAACTGTCACAATGAGTTTGTTCCAGCAGTCAACCACCTGTTGGCTAAAGGCAAATTTTTGCACACATCTGTTCTTCAACTGTCTTTCCTCAGTTTGAATTTATGCTCCCTTAAAGGCCTCCATAGCTGAGTGGTCAGGAGCGGGAGTGCAGTAACACATGCTCTTTGAGTAGACTGGGGTTCAGGCCCCTGACTGCTGAATACGGTTGATCTGCCAACCCGCACTGGACCAGCGTGGCAGATTATGGTCCATTTCCCTCAGCATGAATTGTTGAGGAGGCTTCCATCCTGCAGTGGGTTGATAATGGCTGCACTTTACTTTTTTTTTTAAGTACGTATTCTGAGCAAGAGGAAGAATCCGATCAGAATTGAGCTTGCTCAAACCATTCAAGGCCTTATACACCTCAGTCAGATCACCTTGCAGGTGCCTAGTCTTCAGATGCTGCAATTTGCAGAACTGAAACCTTTCTTGGTAGGAGCAATCCTTTGTCCCCCTCACCAATCTCATTGCTCTTATTTGTGCCTGTTCTAGCAACCCTATATCCTTTGTAAAATGAGGCCTCCAGACCCTATATGCAGTACTCTAGGCATTGCCTGACCATTGCCTTATACAAACAGATAATCACCTCCTTATCCCTGCTAGCAAAATTCCTGTATATCATCGACAAGACCCCATTACCTGCTCTGGCACCTGTCTGCACTGCTCAAAAAACTTCATATCTGATTGCATAATTACCCCCAGATCTTTTTCATTCTCTGTGAAGGTACCCCTGAGTGTAATACTGCACAGCTGGTACATTACTGTGGGGTTACTGCTACCCATATGCACTACTTAGCATTTGTCAATGTTAAACTTCAGTTGCCACCTCTCAGCCCATTTGCCCAACTTTTCTAGATCCTACTGCAGTAGTGTCATTACTGTTGTAATTTAAAACACTACTACACAGTATTGAGGATAGTGGATTTCATTTATTCACCGAGTGATTTTTACACTAGTATTCAACTAGCAGACGAACTTCATGAGCTAAGTATACACCTGAGAGGCACTGTTATGGAAACATGAAGATTACCATTGTGAAGATAACAAAGAAAATTGAAAAGCATGGGATTGTTGGTTTTTGATAAGAGAGTAAAGAATAGAAAGACAAAACTGTACTTATGCTTTCTGTTTCACTTTTTTTTTTTTATAATAACTGAAGGCAAAGTAAAGAGGGAGAAAAGACAGTCAGTATTTGTGAATATGCAAGAAATATGGGTACTGTAGGTAAAGCTAACCTTATTATGCAAGTTATTTGTTCAGTTAAAAACCAGTGAAATGGTGGGTGAAGTAGCTGTCTCAGATCTGAAAAGTTTCACCTTGGTGAAGGTTACAGCTCCTTCTCAAAACAACCTTCACCACAAACAGTTTTAAAAGAAGTTGCTTGTTCAGCTAGTAGAGGCTTGAAATATGAACATCCTTTTTAAAAAAAAAAAAAAAAAAAAAAGAAACAAAAGAAAAGAAAAATAAAGGCTGTCAAGTTTAGATGCAGAAGACAGATAACCATGATTTGTAGGAGAACTACCCTTGTGCAGTTCTGTGCTGCACAGAAACATTCCCACTGTTCAGAGTTCTCTGCTTTGTTGTTCTAGTCTGAGGCATGACTTCAGTTTTAAATTTAAATTGAAAATAGACGAAGAGATATGAAACTACAATAATCACAATATGCTGTCTATTCTCAGTTTGTGACACTATCTATATTCATCCTTTGCTATAAAATTGCATTATGTATTTTGTTATATAATTAGCTTATAAAATCATATTGTTATAGTATTAATTAACTTTTATGGATTTTTATAAAAGAATGATGTAAAGAATATTTATACCGATGTAGTGAACATAATGACAGAAAAATTCTCTCCTGTTTTATTTTTGTGTAATTTCCTAGGCCAAATAAGAAATAAATAAAAAAAATAAAATAAAATAAAATAAACAAATAAACATAAATAATGATTACACTATTAATTTGAAACAAAAAGATAACAAATGATTTTTAAGTAATAAAAGAGTCTACTTAGCAGAGTTCAGAAATGGCTTCCATGCAGTAGCTAGCACATTCACACTGATTCTACATGAATTTCTCTACTTTATCAGTTATAACCATTTCCATCTGGTTTTCATTTGATTTCAGTTCTGTAGTAGAGCTACTCATATATCAATTGCTCTGTATTTGCAGATAAGTGCAGAAATATTGTTGCATTATCATAGCATTTCTTTTTACCAATTATGATTCTTGTTATTGTCATTTTTGTATTTGCTGCATAAAATTTAAACATGAGTTAAGTTAGATGTGACCTTATATTTACCATGAACAAATAAAACTAATATTACACTATCTTGACTCCAGGTCGTATATGTATCTGCAACTTTTCCTTACATTGTATTGGTGATTCTTATGATTCGTGGAGTCACTCTTCCTGGAGCTTGGGAAGGAATTGTTTTTTATCTTACACCAAGATGGGAACTACTCATGTCCTTTAAAGTAAGTATTTAAAAATTTAAATCTATTGTATTTAAAGCAAACTAACTTGAATATGAGTTCTTTTTATGATTTTAAGTAATTGTTTCAGCAGTTAAATTTATAAACACTCAGATGTGCTGTTCAAATATTTTGTTTACAACTTTGGTGACAATATATTTCTTAATTTGAACAATTTTTAAGTGGATACTTCTGTATGCAAGGTCATTGTTAAAAATTTTCCAAATAGTATGACTTTATTTTTGATTGAAGCTGTTATATATGCTTCAGTCAAAGCAAATCTGATATGAAGAATGAAGCATGTCCGAAAGTCAGGCATTCTTCATTCTTCATATCAGAGCTGGCTTTCCCTCTGCACGAATGGCTAACTGATGTGTCAAATTTTTGCCGATGGCATTATAGGATACCCATTTTTTTTTTTTTTTTTTTTTAATAGCCCATGAGGATATCCTGCACACAGAGGAACAAAAGTTAAACTTTTTTTTTGTTAGTTGTTACTGCATTGGCTTCTGTGGCCATAATGCACCTCCCAAAGTTTTTGCATTTATTCTGATCCAAGCCTGAGGTGGGATTCAAACCCACGACCTTTGGGTTGCCAGGCAGGCACTTTACCCACCTGGCTAGCCCAGTCGGCAAAAGTTAAATGTTAGGTTTCCTAAATGTGATATGTAGTGTTACATAGAGGAAACATTATATATCTCATATATAGGTTGATAAACATTTGACACTGTTAATTGTAATCACTTCACCATTGAAACAGTGCAATGTGCTGCAATGCTGTGAAATGTGGCAGTAATGTGTGCGAAAGATGAACCAGCCAGACTTTTCTCACATAAAACAGGTTTGATCAAAATAAAAAGGATCACTAACTGTTTGTGAATTTATTATACAATGCAGTGCAGAGCCGAATGGAAATAAAAATAACAAGATGCAGTTAAAATAGGTTTAATGTCAAAATACGTACAGTAAACGGTAATACAAAAGAGCTTTCGGGCAGTATGTTTCCCTTTATCAGTTTTAATGGTTAATCTAAAAGTCTAGAAATACAGAACCTGTGTGTGTGTGCGATGGCAATCATGTATGGTGAACTGTGTGTAGCAACAATTAGCTGTTAGAAGGCAAAGCTTGTGGCTGTGACATGTGGGAATGTTGTGATTGCCAATGTTTTTCAGCCATAAGGATGGTTGCTTCAGTAATAGGATGGACACGACATCCTCTGTTTCTGTTAAAGGAAGTATTAGAGCACGAGATGTGCAGTAACTCCAACCAGGCGTGGTGCCGGTAACGGCAGGACTGATCGACAACCATAACATCGTGGCGTGGATCAATGTCATGTTGGGTTGACCAGAAGTGCTGCCGAGTCTACGTAGCAACTAGTGCAGTCATGACAAGAAATGCGGTAGCCTAGTCCGCTCCGCAGTAAGGTGGAGATTTTAATCCCATGAGATTTTAAGACCCTAGAAACCTGCTGTGATAGGTTCGGGTAATATGAGATAAAGGCAGTCAGAGTGATGTGTGGCTACCCCACCAGTACCCTAGATAGGTGCAACCTACAGGCCCGTGACCATGTAGCGACCCACAGGACCGTTCATGGTAATGACTCCGCTGTGACTACCTTTATTATTGCATAATCCTGATGATCTCTCCCACCAATTAATCCGGATTAGCAAGGATTTACTGTATATATATATAATAAAGACAAATGTATACAATCAGCATATTGGGTAGGAGTGCTCACCTGTCAAGTGTAATTACAATGGAATAAATTGAGAATGCCTGCAAAGTAAAAGCAGATTACCCAAAATTAAATAAAATTTCATTATGGTTGTTGGGTATTTCTGCTATAACTAGTAGTGCCCCAGATCCATAATCCAGTTTAATAAATTAATATTTTTTCATTCTTTTTTAGATGTTCAGTTTCATCACTACAACCTATTATTTTTATTTATATTATATATATAGAATAATATGTAATATATACAGGTTTGGAAACCTTATTTTAGGAAGGACATGGCTCTGTTGGAAAGGGTGCAAATGAGTAACAAGATTAGTTAGGGGCACAAAAGGGAGGAAAGTCTAGTAATTCAGCAGCAGGAGGGGGGATAGGGGGATAGGGTAGGTTTGCTAGTGCACTCTAATGCAAACTATTGGTAATTAGCAGCGAATGGTAGGGCTATCATGACGCAATCACTGATTCATGTCATGCTTTGGAATGATCGTTCAGAGCTAGTACCATATACTAAAGTTTACCAAAAAAAAATTTTATGTACGAAAAGGTCTCTAATGAAACTATCAAATTGATGCTTCCATTTTTTTATGCAAGTTTAGATATTTCTGCATAGTGAAACATGATGTAAAATTAGAATTATTCAAAGTTTGAGAATGAATTATATGTAATCTATATCACAAGTTTATTGGGTTAACATTATTAATCTCTTTAAAATTCACCTTAAATTGTTACAGTCTTTAATTTTTAATAAGGGATCATATTATATTGTGGGAATTTAATACTAAGAAAAATTCCTTCACTGTCTTCCTCTTATAAAATACAACTTTATTCTGGATTTAAAGTGTACAGAATCATTGCAAGTGTTTTGGATAGATTACCTAATCCTTCTTCACTGATGAAAATTAAACGATAAATGAAAATAGTAATTTTCATTTATTGTTTAAATTAAAATAGTTCATTAGATAATCAAAATATATTAGTAGTTGAGATGATTTGGCAATCTCTTTTAGTTTTACTGTTCTGATTATTCTGTTGTTCTATTGTTGTGCTTTTATTACTAAGGAAGACAAGAGTAATGTTTGAATGTTTATCCAATTTCTGTAATACATGTTCAGAATCAAGTCATAATTTTTGAAAATAACAGATTTACAAAAAAATCTGTTATTTTCAAATGCATCACTTGTACACTATTAGTATAATTGTCATATGAAATCAGAAATGTTTGAAATAAAAGCAAATACATCTTTGTATTTATCTAATTACATGAAATTGCCAAAATAAATGGCAAATTGCTTCATTCTTAAATAATTTCTTTAACTTACTGTACATTCAATTATTACTGTTATTGTTATTATTTTTTTAGGTATGGGGAGATGCTGCTACACAGATATTTTACTCTGTAGGGGCAGCATGGGGGGCTGTTCTCACCATGGCCAGTTATAATAGGTTTAATAACAACTGCTACAGGTAATTTGTTTTATTAAATCATTCAATCATTATAAGTATAAAATAAAAAGTTATATATTTGAGTTTCCAAGTAGTTACTCCTTGTGTGTGTGTGTGTGTGCGCGTGCGTGCGTGCGCACATGCTCGCTGGGACACAAATTATGGCTTGAAAAAGTAAGAATTTAAAATCATGGTGTAGCTGCCATGGGCTTTATTAATTACAGCAGTTCTGTGGGGTACATACTCAGTAAGGCTGTTTTGTATAAAGCACTTTTCAGAAACTTTTATGTACATACTTTGAGAACTAGTTTTGAAAGAACTTAATAGAACCAAGTTTTAGTTTTATTGAATATATTTTATATTTTTGTAATTTCAATTTAATTTTATCTAAAATTAATTGTGGTTTCTGTTAGAAGTAGCAAGAACAGAATGACTCAGGAAGATGTGGTTTTTTGTGGATGGGCAGAATTGCCATTGGTGATTCTAAGTCATGATCTTGTTTCTTATATTCACAGTTTTGCATTTGAGTGAAACCTCCTCTAGCTAATGGCGATCTGTGTGTTTGATGTAGGAAGTTCAATGAACTGAAGTTAAAAGGGTCATACTGTTGTACAAGGTGAGACTAAGAAAATGGGTAGCTGCCTTGGAAAGTAATAAATTTGCAAGCTTGACAGTTAGACAAATGTCCAGCACTATAACATGTGATGCTCTCCTAAAAGTTTAAGGGCTCCAGGGCTGCATCATTAGAATAGTTTGGTTCTAAATGAGGCAGTTTTAATGGGGAACTGATTCATTAAAGAAGTCAGGGATATAGTATATTAAAAAAAAAAAAAAAAAAAAAAAAAAAATGGAATAGAACCGTAGAACCAGAGTATTTCTTTTTCCTACAATACCTGACATTACATTACTAGTAATCAGTTATCAGTTCTTAAGGGTATCAGGTTATGCACATGAGAACTAATGATATAAAGAAAAAACAAATTGAGAGCTTGGTCATGAAATATAAGTTCAGGCTGGGAATATGCCACAGAATAAGTCAGAATGTTGTTATGTCTGTGGTTGTGTCTGAGAGCAACTCTGATGGGCTTATAACAAATTTTTTTCAGCATAGCTTTCCCTAACAGAGCATGTTATTTGTTACAGGAGTAATTTTTGTTTGAATTTATTAGAAAATTAATGAGTTATAGAGAAGATATATGGTATAGTCAGTGGCATAACTACCATGTAGCCAGGCAAGGCAATTGTCTCCGGGCTCTTTAGGGGCCCAGCATCTTTAGCTGTCTCCTCTTTTTGCAATTTTCATTAATTAAGTAGGGGCCTGAACATGTTCTTTGCCTCCCAGCCCGAAAAAGGGTAGCTACGCTACTGGGTATAGTAGAGGATGTAACCCCTTCCCCTTTCCCTAGTTATACTTCTGTGTAGCTCATTAATTCTCTAAAAAGGAGAATTAGAAATTTTGGTTAATAAATATGGAATTAATTTGAATACAGGAGGTGCAAAGATCTTTGTTAATGCTTTAAGGATTCAGGAAATCTGTCAGTTGGAAGAGGGAGGGAGGGAAACCTCTTGCAAAAATAGAGAAAGATATGAGATAGTGGATGAATCAAAGCTACATTTGTACTTTTATTCAGAGAACTTGTGTGCAAACCATGAAATTTATGAAAAGTAACAGTAATTACTAAATAATTATAGGCTACGGGGAAGACTTATTTAAGTAGCTATAAGGAATGTATGAGGGGTAGTATTATTTAAAAAAATTATACTACGCTGATACATCTAATGCAAGGGTGTTGCAAGAGTAATGCACAGATTTTTTTTTTTTTTTTTTTTATGTGAACCCCAAACACGAGAGGTATTAGAACCTATAGTACTTAGTACCGTGCTTGGGTTGGAGGTTGAGAAGATGAAAGAAGATATCTGTTGACATTGGACTTGAACTTCTGTAGATTGTAATTTTCAGGAAATACGTATGAAGGAAGGTTGTTCCAGAAAACGGCAGTTGAATGAATAAATGAGGAAGATGAAAAGTTGGTTCTGTGGGTTTGAAGTTGGACAGTAAATGGATGTTGGCTGGTGGTGGCACGTGTTCGGACTGTTTTGAAAGAGAGAGCGGGAATTATAGAAGCCAATTCAGAAGAACAGTGCCCATGGAAGTATCTGTAAAAGAGGCAAGAAGCAGAAACAGTGCATCTATGAGAAAGCGAGTGGAGAGACTCTGTTAGAGATGAGTCATTAATTAACCTAACTGCCCTCTTCTGAATGGAATCAAGAAGCCTGAGAGAGGTTTTGGGGGCACCACCCCAAATGTGGGAACAATATTCCATGGCAGGGCGGATTTGCGATTTATACAGAGTGAGCAGCTGTTTGGAAGAAAAGTAACGCCGAGAGCGAAAGAGAAAACCAAGTTTTTTAGATGCAGAGGAAGCAATATTTGTAATGTGCTTGTGCCAAGAGAGATTAGAAGTCAGGGTAATCCCCAAAAGAGATATATCATTTTGCCTAGAAATCGGAGTGTCACTAAAGATAAGCATAGGAGCAGAAGAATCCTTTTTGCGAGATATAAAACAAGACTGAGTTTTAGAAGGGTTGAAATCAACTAAGTTGTCTTTGCCCCACTGGAGAATTACCTGAAGATCGGCATTTAAGGAATTGGTAGCAGATTTTCGAGAAGTTGAAGCTGATTGAGCAGGACAAGATTTCTCAAAACGGAAAGTTGAATGCAATGTGCTATCATCGGCAAAACTATGGATAGGATTTCCAGTCAATGGAAGAAGGTCATTGATATACAAGAGGAAAAGAGTGGGGGAAAGAACTGAACCTTGGGGGACACCGGCATTAGTGGAGAAGTTAGAAGACAAAGAGCCATCTACCATCACCCTCAGTGAGCGATCAGAGAGAAAACTGGATAACCAATTACTAAAAACAGTTGGCAAACCATAAGATGGAAGCTTGTTTAGAAGACCTTTATGCCAAACACGATCAAAAGCCTTTGAGATGTCAAGAGCAACTACTTGTGTTTCACTGAACTTTTCCATTGAAGTAGTCCATAAATGGGTAACATAAGCCAAGATATCACCAGTGGATCGACACTGGCGGAATCCATACTGGTGATCGTTGATCAGACGGAAGGTTTCTAGGTAGTTTAAGAGTTGGCGGTTAATTGATTTCTCCATTACTTTAGAAAGAGTAGAAGTAATTGCAATGGGACGATAATTGGATGGGAGGGATTTGTCACCCTTTTTAGGAACTGGCTGGATATGAGCAAATTTCCAAGCAGAAGGAAAAACACCTTTGGAATAAGAAAGTGAAAAAAGGCGGCAAAGAATAGGAGTAAGTTCAGGAGCACAGATTTTGAGAACAAGTGGAGAAATACCATCAGGACCTGGAGCTTTCTTAGCATCAAGATTCATCAAAATCCTTCTGATATCCTTTTGACGGAAGACCACAGGAGGCATTGAATGGACCGTGTTGGGAATGGTGGGAGGTGTTTTACCAAGTTCATTAATACATGAGCTGGAAGAAAAATGGGATGTTAGCAGGTCAGCTTTATCCTTGGCTGAAGTGACAACAGAACCATCTGGTTTGGACAGAGGTGGAAGCAGAGATGGGCAAAAGTTGCGGCCAATAGCTTTGGCAAGAGACCAGAATGCTCGGCTACCATTAGGGCAAGAAGCAAGTTTTCTACTCTTAGCCTGTTCAAACTCTAGTTTGGACTGATTAATAACTGCTTTACAATTGTTGCGAGCTTTGGTGTAGGCAGAAAATGAAACTGAAGAATTAGAAACAAGCCAATTACGATATGCAACATTGTTCTCTTGAACAGCCTTAGCACATTTATTGGAAAACCAAGGTTTAGATAAAGGATGAGATTTTAAAGTGGAGTGTGGGATAAAGGATTCCATTCCTGCAAGAATAATTTCACTGACACGATCTGAGCAAACGTTGACATCAGTAGTTTTGAAACAGTAATCCGACCAAGGAAAAGAAGAAAAGAAGTCACGCAGGTCATCCCATTTTGCATTCTTGTAATGCCAAACAACACGATGTTGGGAATAGCCATGAGATAAAGGTTCCATTGGAGAAGAGACAATCACCAAGTTGTGATCTGAAGTGTCTAAAGGACCTCTCACTTCGACCGTGTACTTAGAAGGGTTGTTTGTGAGAAAAAGATCAAGCGTATTGGCTGTATGATTCGGATTGTCCGGTATTCTTGTAGGTAAATGAACAATCTGTGCTAGGTCATTAGTAATTGCAAAAGCCTCAGCATCTCGACCTGCTGGGTCGGCGTGACTAGAAAAAGGAAGCCAGCTGGAGTTGTGAACATTAAAATCACCAAGGAAAATTACCTCACTTTTAGGAAAGTTGGACTGGAGAAAGTCAAGTTTCAACGAGAGGAAGTCAAAGAGCTCCATGTGATTAGTGGAGTTGGGAGAACGGTAGAGACAACAGATGAATTTGACACAATGAAGTAGAGAGATTTTAAGCCAGAGAAGATCGAAGAGAGGAGATTCCAAATTGCCAAGTCTCTGACGGGGAATATCAGAACGGACATATGCACAAGTACCACCTTTGAGGCGAAAGGAATCATACAGCGAATAATTTGGGCATCTGAGATGAGCAGTAGTTGAATCAACCGATAACTGAGATTCTGTCAGAAAAAGTACATGGGGTTTTTCAGACTGCAAGTGGAAATGGACATCGTTGAGATTAGAATTGAGACCACGTATATTTGTGAAATGAATTAGGAAGTCCTTGGGAGGTTTAGATCTTTTCGCAGATAAGCTTGTTCTATTAGTTTGACAATTCATGGTGTATTCAATAGTAAGAAAAAGTGGGTGGGACATGCTGTATGAAGTAATGAAATTTTTGGATATGGCGTACATGTGGTAAGAATATACCCAGCTCCTTGACATAACGTGGCCTCGACAATGCTCCCCGCATACACACTACTCGGACTCCCTCCAGTCACTATCTGGCAGAGTAGAGGTAGCAAGATTATACACTAGCTGATCCGGAAGCCTCCTAGAGAGTTACCAATAGGTTCGGTCCGGTGTACTAACTAGCGGCCGGCCTGCGATAACCGTTTTAGAGCTGTACCCTCGAAATGTAAGGAACATTGGATCTCGCCACGACGTTCATCATAACCTCAAAAGTCATCAATCATACTGCATGATGGAAGAGATAGGGAAGGGTTGACCGGAACTGAGCTCTAGAGACTAAACATGGGTTCCACCACTTCAAGCCTCCAATAAGCAAAGTGGTGGTATTTCACCGGTTGATGAGAGTCATCTACCACCTAGTACTGCCTGGTAACATAGAGGGGCGGCGTTCCTCCATGTGGTGTGGGCACCACACCTCGACCCCTGCTTACGTTGGTTCACACCTGGGTGGTCACCCACCATGTGCTTGTGCATGGAGGTTATACCCAGTATTACTAACAGTCCCACCATCGTGAAGGTGCAAGTAGAGGATTTGGCTGTCACAGACCGTCTGGACTTCGCCGAAATTGGGTCCACTTGAGTTGAGTGTCACCCGAATATCAGTTCCATCAGTGTTTTAGACTCCCAGGTAGCAAGTACAGCTTGTACAGATGATATGAATTTGAGTTTCTGGTCATGTTAGGTAATGCAATATTATAGGGTTAACTGAGACATGATGCACTCCTTAGTTAGGGAATAAAGAACTTCATTATGGTGAATATAATGTGTTGAGGAGAGATAGGGAGTAGAGAATGGATCATGCTTTTTATTAAAAGCTTCCTGAAAGTGACATGGAGTCTGTTCAAGTCTGGGAATGTTAAGTTTTTGTTGTATGAGATGACTCACAGTAAAAGAAAATTTGATCTTGTGATACTGTGAATAGTCAAATGACTGCAGGAGTGGGATAAAATCTCTTTAGGTACTTGAATGGGCAATTATGAGTACCTCATCATAGGTGACTTTAATTTACCTGTTATATACTGGAAATTGATGACCAGCAGTACACCAAGAGGGATCAGAGTTTTTTTTGAACCAGTGGAATAGTTATTATTTATACCAACATTTCAGAGATAGTGCATGGGATGTTAATGTCCTTGAATGAGTCCTTACTACAGATCAAATTTATATCAAAAATATGATTGTGCAGGAGTTGATGGCAAGTAGTAACTATAATGTGAGTAATGTTCAGATAAATTTGGTGAAAAAAGGGAAAGGATTAAGCTATTTTTTGAGTCTGAACTGAGATGATTGTTTTGTTATACAAATGCATCATGGGAAATTTATAAAGGAGTTAATTTGGACACCAGAAACATTGCATCCCTTGGAGAAGTACCACAGAAGAATACCAAAATGGATGACAAGAGCTAACAAGATTGATTGAGAAAAATAAAACATATAGATAGCTACAGAGAAACACAGAACACCAGTTCATACATAAATTGTATAAGAATACAGGGCAAGTCAAAATTATGTACACACATTTAACAATCCATAATTTGTGAATTAGATGACCAATCTGTATTATTTCTTTTTTTCAGATTGGCAGAAACCCATGGAAATGATGGAGAACATGAAATTTTGATGAGAGAAAGGCAATTCTTAAATGGTACTGGAAATTTGAAAATGTCATGGAGGTTCAGCATGCATGGGAAAGACAATACAGAACAAGGGCATCCATGTCTAACAATAACCTATTAGAAGTATCGAAAACATTGAAGCTGTCATGAATGCAATTGAATATTCCCCTTAGAAGTCAACAAAACTGTGTTCATGAGAACTGCAGTGGAGTCAGTTGAGTATTATAAGAATCTTAAAGGTCATAAATTCAAAGCCTTTTAGATCTCAATTATTGTATGTTTCAATCCATCAGGAAGATGACCCTGATGGATTGAATCATCACAACTGTATTCACTAGGCCAGTGGAAATTCTCACCTTGCCTTGCAGTAAGATGTTAACCTGGTGGGATAACTGTGTGGATAGGAATTGCCTCTTGTGTGATTATTAAACCTTAGAGATTCAATGGCACTGTTATTGGGGAGATGTATCTTGATATGTTAAGGTATTATGCAGTACTGAATATTTAGGCTGGTGTTTTTTCAACAGGATGCTGCACCACCACATTTTCATACTGCTGTCTGTAATTTTCCAGACAAGGAATTTCATGAATAATGTGGATAGTTAACAGTGGGAGTGCTTTTTTGAATACCCACCAAGTTTCTCAGACTTCAGTCCCTTAGATTTTTTTGAATGGGATGCCTGAAATATAAGGTGTATGCTCAAAATTCAAAACATTGGAAGATCTGTGGATAGTGATACAGAAGGAAACATGCGAAATTTCAACTGATTTATTCAATAGAGTGTTGAAAAAAAAGAAAAAAAGTTGTTCATGCATTCCTGCTGAAGGAGAACATTTTGAACATCTTAAATGAGTTTTCTTTTAAATAGAATTCAAACACGTAATTCTGCTGATAAAAAAAAAAAAAAAGTATTTAAATATAGATTGTTAAAGCGTGTATGCGTAAGTCTAATTGACCCTGTATATATAAAAAAAATCAATGAATGAAACAAGCTGAGAATAATAAATCACCGACACACAGAGAGAGAGAGAGAGAGAGAGAGAGAGAGAGAGAGAGAGAGAGAGAGAGAGAGAGAGAGAGAGAGAGAGAGAGAGTGCTCTAAGAGTGAGGATAGTGAGGTATACTTATACATAAATCAGATAAAACCCTTATAAGAGTGAGTAACAGAGAGTGGTAATCAATGGACACTGCTCTTCGTGGACTAATGTTATTAGTGGAGTCCCTCAGGGTACAGTGTTTGGTCCATTGTTGTTTTCTGTATTTATAAATGATATTGATGAAGGTATATCGAGCTTAATGTTCAAGTTTGCAGACGATACGAAGGTTAGCAGGGTTGTTAATGCCACTAATGTCAGTACGCTGCTGCAGCAGGATCTGGAAAGGTTGGGCAGATGGGCTGAGAGGTGGCAAATGAAGTTTAACATTGACAAACGTAAAGTGCTGCATATGGGAAGCAGTAACCCCAGAGTAACATATCAACTGTGTGGTACTACACTGACAGTGGTAGAGAATGAAAAGGACCTGGGGGTAATTGTGCAGGCAGATATGAAGTTTTCTGAGCAGTGCAGACGGTTTGCAAGAGTAGCTCGTGCTGTCTTGTCAATGATATACAGGAATTTTTCTAGCAGGGATAAAGAGGTGATTATCCCCTTGTATAAGGCAATGGTCGGGCCGCACCTTGAGTACTGTATAAAGGTCTGGAGGCCTCATTTTAAGAAGGATGTAGAGCTGTTGGAACGAGTACAGAGAAGGGAAGCAAGATTAGTAATGGAACAAAGGGTTGCTCTTACGAAGAAAAGCTTAAATTTTGCAAATTACAGTGTCTGGAGACTAGGCACCTGAGAGGTGATCTGATTGAGGTGTATAAATCCTTGAATGGTTTCAGCATGCTCAATGCTGATGGGCTTCTTCCTCTTTCTCAGAATAATCACCCGAAAGGGCATAAATTCAAATTGAGGAAAGATGGTTATAGGATAGATGTGCGGAAGTTTGCCTTTAGCCACTGAGTGGTTGATTGCTGGAACAAACTTCCATCTGTCGTTGTAGAAGTTGATAGCTTAAATAGATTCAAGGCAGAACTTGACAAACATTTGAAGCGAGTGGATGGGTGAAATAAGGGTTTTTTTTTTTTTGGTTGATGCTAGGATTGTCAACGGGAAGTCTTGTCTGACCAATTTGATTGGATACTATGATATGGTCACAAAGGAACTGGATGCAAAAAATAATTTTGATATCATATATTTGGATTTCAGGAAAGCTTTTCATACTGTTGCACATGGAAGACTACTGTACAAATTGGAGCCGTATGGCATTAAAGGTAAGTTGCTACAATGGACAAAAGGATGGTTGAGTGGGAGAAGACAGAGTGGTGATCAATGGGTACTGCTCTATGTGGACTAATGTTATTAGTGGTGTCCTTCAGGGTTCGGCGTTGGGCCCATTGTTGTTTTTTATATTTATCAATGATATCGATGAAGGTATATCAAGCTTAATGTCAAAGTTTACAGATGATACAAAGGTTGGCAGGATTGTTAATAACAGTAATGCCAGTATGCTGCTGCAACAGGATCTGGAAAAGTTGGGTAGATGGGCTGAGAAGTGGCAACTGAAGTTTACCATTGACAAATGCAAAGTACTGTATATGGGTAGCAGTAACCCCAGAGAAATGTACCATGTGGTGTTATACTCAGGTAGTGGAGAATGAAAGAAACCTTGTGGTAATTTTGCTGTCAGGTATGAAGTTTTCTGAGCAGTGCAGACAGGCTGCCAGAGTAGGCCATGGGGTCTTGTCAGTGATATACAAGAGTTTTGCGAGCAATGATAAGGAGGTGATTATCCCCTTATATAAGGCAATTTGTCAGGCCACACCTTGAGTACTGTGTACAGGTCTGGAAGCCTCATTTTAGGTAGGATGTAGAGTTGCTAGAACGAGTATAGAGAAGGGCAACAAGACTGGTGAAGGGAACAAAGGGCATGCTCTTATGAAGAAAGGCTTAAGTTCTGCAAATTGCAGCTTCTGGAGACTAGGCACCTGCGACGCAATTTGATCGAGGTGTATAAGGCCTTGAATGGATTGAGCAGGCTTAATGCTGAGGGGATTCTGCCTCTTGCTCAGATTACAAACCTGAGGGGGCAACTGAGGAAAGACAGTTGTAGACTAGATGTGTGGAAGTTTGCATTTAGCCAGCAGGTAGTTGATTGCTGGAACAAACTTCCATCTGTTGTTGTGAAAGTTGATAGCTTAAATAAATTCAAGGCAGAACTAGACAAACATTTCAGATGAATGGATCAGTGAAATGGAAAGTTTTTTTTTTTTTTTTTTTTTGGCTAATGCTGTATAAGCTTGCTTTCTTGTATTATGTGCCTCTACAAATGCTAATGCTAATTCTAAGATCAAAGCAGTGGAATCATAGATAATTCTACCGAAGTAGATGAGCTGAACAAGTACTCTCACTTGTTTTATTAATATTAATTTCAATTATTTGCACTTATTTTGTCTGAGGTAATTTTCCAATTGTCTTGCATTTATTGGCTATGTAGATAGGATGAGTTGAATAAGTCATATTTCAACTTTATAGTGAATGCCAGTCTCCCTACTGCAATTAATTTAAATTTGCTCTTCGAAATTCTGATGAATTGGAAGAGCAAATATCAAATATGCAAGTTCTCCAGAATATTTATAGCTGTATGCATTTCCTCTTTAAATAAGAGAAATCTAGGATAATTTTTTTCAGTTGCACAATTTTTAATAAAACTTATGTATATAGAGCAATTAAATATTTTTCAATTATGAATGATTGTTTGATTTATTGACAAAAACCAAGCTTGCTCGAGAAGAAGTTTATAAAGTGGGAGTCATTTTCTCATAGTGTAATTATATAATTGGAGGATGTGTGCTAATAACAAATTTAGGAAAATTCTTTATGGTATCATTTATAGTATCATTGCTGCATTTGTTGCATATGCACACTATTTTATTATACATATATGTATATGCAGTACAGAAGTGCTAAAATTGAAACATATTTGACAATAGAAACAAGGTAAAGCATTTTTCAAAGTTTATCATTTATCAAAGTTTATTTATTAACATGTATTCAATGAGAACTGATGTTTTCATTGAATCTGTTGTTTGGATTCCACAATTAGTTACAAATATGCTTGGACTTGTAATTGATAATGCCCATCTTAATATATTGGAAACCATTTTTTCAAAATTTAACAACTAGAATACAAAGTTTAATTGCAAAAATCAAACTTATCAACCAAAATGATATACTCGTCCAATTTGAGCACTTCTGTACAATATTGTCTATCATATATAAAAAAAAAAATCATTTATACAATAATTAATGAAACAGTTTAAGATTTGTATAGTCTTCCCAAATTTCATTAAGATTGAACCAGTAGAAATCCTAAAATTAATATTTTGTTTTGTCTGTCTGTCTGTCTGCAGATAATAACTTGAGTCCCAGTTGATGGATTTTCATGAAATTTTATATTTCATTCATTTTAGAAGATTTTTCAAGCTTTCTCAAATATCATTAAAATCAGACTAATAGAAATATGACAATTACTATTTATTTTTTTTAAATACATATCACATAGGCTACCAATATACTGTATATAGTAGCTCTTTATTACTGTTTTTTTTTTTTTTTTTTATTATACTTTCCTATAGCAACTTAACGAAAATAATAAATAATTATATATTCTTTGTTTACAGGGATTCCCTTTTAATTCCAATGATAAACTGTGGCACTAGTATTTTTGCTGGGTTAGTTGTCTTTTCTATCATTGGCTTCATGGCATATGAAACTGGTCGTCCTATTGAGGATGTAGTGTCTCAAGGTGAGAATTCTGAGTTCTTTTGTCCAGAAATATTACTTATTATTTAAGTAATACAAGTATTTCAATATGTAGTATTTCTTAAACTAATAATATTTGAGGGCAGAAAGCCCCACAATTATGAAAAATTCAAACTATAACATTAGTTAGTGCATTTGTCGACCTAAGAAGCCTAATATTGTGTAAACAACTAATGAGTAGTAAATAGGTTCGAAACAGTATTGTCTAAGTGGTGGTACTCAACTGAAAATAAGTAATAGTAGTCTTTTCTAATGGGGAAGCATTACTTATATGAAGTATAAGAAGGGCAACCCATTGTGAAGGATTTCACAATATGAGATGTTACAATAATGATGGAAATGCACTAACTAATTCTGAACCTATAAAAATGAAATTTTTACCTTATTTCTAATAAATTTTTAAGTACAAAATGTAACTTACAGTAAACCCTTGCTAATCCAGAGTGGGGGGGGAGAGGTCATCTGGGTAAAGTGATAATCCAGATTAGTGAAGCAAAGGATAGCCCTAAAAGACAAATAAACTTAGAACACAAATAAATGGAAAATTCAATGATATAGGTAGTGCTGATGAAAATAAATTTTAAAAATATCACCGTAGAGCCTTTATTTAAAAACTATAAAAAGACAATACATTTATCCATCAATAATGGATAATGTATTGTATTTTTATACATTTATCATGTGCCGCTGGCGTCGCATGTGAATACCACATAATGCCGTTTCTTCCAGCAACCCTTCTTTTGCCTTTTTTATTGTCTGTCTATTTGATACACTGCTTTTAGCACTCCCCACATCGAATTTCAAAGGAAATGTCTCTATAGATTCTTTCTGTTTTTTAATATCTGACACAGCCAAATGCCAAATTCTTCAGCATTTTTTTTTTTCCCAGTTCTATCACTTTTAGCTTGTTAATGATAGTTAAAGTAAAGTGTTTTCTTTTTATTTCACTTTTTAATTCTTTAGAACCCATAATTATATAAAATATGTTAATTTATATACATATGTATAAAGAAGTGATATAAGAAGTGACACAAATGGAGTGATATAAGCAATAACATTTGTCCGACTCAGAGTCAACAACGATACTGAACAACACACAAGACAATCTAATATATATTCCATCTCCCACTGCACAGTCAATCAGCTTGCAGTGAGAGTTACTCATCAGCCTTCCTAAATCCCATGTGTCTTTCAGAGTACTCAACTGTGAAGAGAATTTTTCATATTTTGATCCGGATTAAACTGTAACCAGATTAGCAAGGGTATTTGTATTTGCAATTGTATTTTCTGAGAAAAATGTTTTTTAATGTGAGAAGTGTTTAACAGAACTGCGGTATATCCTGTTCAGTGACTTATCTAGACATAATGCCTGAATCATTGTTTATCTACAGTCAGTCTGAATTGGCATGTGTTGAATAGGTGTGTTATGTGTTTCATGAGATTTTTAAACAAGTGATTTTATTGAGGAGCAAATTTATATCACGTTTTGTTTCAAATTAGGGGAAAGTGGAACAGAAACCCATAAAGTGCTAAAAAACAGCTTTTAGAGAAAATGCAATGTGTTGTTCAAAGACTTTTAAATAATTTACGAAGTTTAAAGAGAGCTGCTTGTCAAATAGAGATGATACTTGTTCTGGCTTCCCTTAAAATTCTAAAACCAATGATTCAGTTTTTTATGTTCACGATCTTAACAGGGTTAGTTGATGTTTTAACTATCTGTGAAGTTGCTAGTGAAATTGGTTATTTGTTATGAGTCATGTCATTCAGTTTTAAAACAAGATTTGGAAATGTGATGCATGTCAGTCAAATTTGTGTCTCACATTCTCAATGAAGCTCACAGAGAGGTGCCTCCGTAGCCAGGAGCAGCAGTTCGTAGCATAGGCTTCTTGATTAGACTGGGGTTCGAGCCCGTGACCACCAAATACGGAGGATGCGGAAAGGTCAGGGAATGACCACCGCATATCCCTGGAGCAATATGGCCTTAGTTGCTAATGCTCCTAAAAACCAAATAAAAACAACAACTCATAGAGTGGCAAGTTCTTGCATGTTAGGATGTTTGTCAGTGTACTGTTGCTGACCACCCTTAGTTTCTTCTATCATTGCTGGTGATAAGTTGTGGATGAATTATTACTGAACTGTTATTGGAAACAAATTCCCAGTCCTTTGATGGACAACTCTGCCTTCTCTAAAAATGAGAATAAAATTTTGTTACCAAAATAAATGAAAATAAAAATAAAATTTTGTAAACAAAATAAAAATTACAAGTATTAATAGGGGAGTTTTAGAAAATGACTTGTGAATGTTACGGTTTAAGCTATGAAGATGAGAAATTAAAACTGGAACTGATGACAGAAATTTCTAGACATGTAACATATTAGTCTAATACAAGTTAAGGTAAAGAGATTTGAAAACATAGTAAAAAGTGAGTAGCCTTAAAAGAAAGCAAGAGATTTGAGATAACACTTAAGCAAAGTTTCACACAACAGCTTGCAGAAAAATGAAATATAGATATAAAATCAAACTAGTGGCACCTGTAAATAAATTTTCAACCAGAATCTAGCTAAGAGTAAAAGACATGTTAAGTGAACGTAATAAAGAATGGAAAAAATAATAACTTACATTGTAGAGATATATGAGGAAAAAGGTGTTAAAACAACTGTATAGAAGACAAACTAAAACTAAAGATGCATGCTAATGAAATCTAAATATAAAGTTATACCATAATGGCACCTAGTAATAAAAATTTTCAAAACTAGAGTCTAGAAATTGTAAATGATATATAGTGCCATTTGGCAGCTTTAAAAAGGTAGACATGAGAGAGAGAGAGAGAGAGAGAGAGAGAGAGAGAGAGAGAGAGAGAGAGAGAGAGAGAGAGAGAGAGAGAGAGAGAGAGAGAGATGCATACATTGCATAAAGACATCATACTAAATGTAGTCATAAACTGTTTAATGTATGTTGCATACATAATGTACAAGCCTAGAGTAAGAAATGGAAAATAAGGTGAGATATAAGCATATGTAGTGGACCCCTGCTTTACGATATTAATCTGTTCCAGAGAGACCATTGTATCATGAAAATATCATAACGCGAACCGAATAACACATTGTTTTTTGGTAATTCATTCCAAGACCTTGGAAGTTGAAATTTTTGCTATATAACTGAGCTATTTATCTAATCTCTAAAAGATGATTTTTTATAATGGAAATTTTACCTATTGAGTAAAGCACAACACAAAAAAAAAAAAAAAAATCATCACTTCAATTAAAGGATGCAAAAACGAAAACATGTGGCCAACACATCTACAAATGCTGCTATCGGCTGAGAGGAAAGACCATGTGGTCCAGTCTGAGACAGTCGTAAGCCCATCCCATCATAAAATGAAATAAATAGCCACCAGTTAATGTGATCACTGGTTAGTAGAATCAGCCACTGTATAGAATAAAATTAAAAAAAAAAAAAAAAAAAAAACAGTTAGATAGTGATTTCTACACTACAAGGCGCCTCCATAGCCAGGTGGGCAGGAGCAGCAGTGCATAGCGCACGCTTCTTGATTAGACTGGGGTTCGAGCCTGTGACCACCAAATACGGAGGATGTGGAAAGGTCAGGGAATGACCACCGCATATCCCCGGAGCAATATGGCCTTAGTTGCTAATGCTTCTAAAAGCCAAATAACAAACAAACTACACTACATTTTCATCGTTATCATGTGTTTGGTTATAAGAATACATTTTGAATGCTTTTGTGATATTTTTCTGAAGCACATTTCTGGAAGTCACCACCATAAAACAAAAACAATTTGCGGTTTCCGGTTTATTGAGCCTTTCTGTTAGCACAATCTATTATAAACAGGTAGTAAACTTGATCTTATTGCATTTGCGATAATACTGATATCTGGAATTCTGTGGATTTTACGTTATTATGGTGAAATGTGTTTCCCCTTCAATCATATAAAAAATATAAATAATTTTTCACAATCTTTTCTTCATTCCTGTTTTTAAGCGTCGTAAACTTGTTACTCCATATTTCACCTGTGTGTATCACGTTAGTTGAAATTTGTGCATGCCATGTTCTTTGTTATTGACTGACTGCATTTCTTTTTTACTGTTTTACAACCTCCCCCCCCCTCCAATGTAAGTGATCAGAAATGTCAACTAGTGAGTATGTACGTATTACAGTATTTATTAAGCTATGTATGTAAGCATAAATTTATTTTTATTTTGCTAACCTGTAAGTAAGTTAATGGTTTTGAAAAAAAAAAATTATGGTTGATTATGTTAAGAACTTTACAAAAGTGATAATTTAAATAAGATAACAGAAAAGAATTGGCAATGAGTTTTAAAAAAAAAATTTCAAGGTTGGAAATAGCAGTATTGTAGTTATTATATAAGGTAGCAATTCTAATTGGGAACTAATGACATTATAATGGACACTATTAGAAAGATTGGAAAATCAATGGGAATAATTAACTTCTTAAAAGAGCCACTTTTATTATAAAGATCAATTGAAGTATGATCATTAACAATGCTAATGTTTAGGTCCAAATAATTAGTGGTGTTGTTACAAGAATTAATTTTTTCTATAGTAAGTTCATGAGGATACAAATGGCCAAAATCCTTAATAAAATTTGAATAATTGATTACACAAAGTTTGTCAATATATCCAAATAACAGGATATTTTGAGGAAGAGAAATTTTGGACCAGTAAAGTTATAAATTTGCAATAATACAAGAAGCAGGGCTACCCACAAGAGTACCTTTGATCTGTTGATAGATCTGAAAACCATCAAAAATGTAGTTATTAAAGATATAGAGATTAGTCCAATTGTTCCAAGTTGGATAAATCTAAAAAGTGTGCTATAATAACACTAAGTTTAAGACCAAAAAGTATATTATGAATCAATTGTACATTGATAATATCAGTATCCCATCGATTAAGTAAAAGAGTAAAATCACCTACAGGTTGGAAGGAGCAGCAGTGCCTAGCACACGCTTCTTGATTAGACCGGGGTTCGAGCCCGTCATCACCAAATAGGGAGGATGCGGAAAGGTCAGGGAATGACCACCGCATTTCCTGGAGCAATATGGCCTTAGTTGCTAATGCTCCTAAAAATCAAATAACAAACAAACACAAAATCACCTAAATTAGATTTGTTTCTATTTTTGTCTTTAGGTTTTTTATAAGATCTAACAGTAGTAGTTTTAGAAAGATATTTAACAATCTGAAATTTATAATAAATGCGTGTATTAGATTTATGATTAGAGAAATAAATTGGTGGTTGAATTTATTATTAAGATCATAAGGATAAATAGATTCATATTTAAGCATAAAGATTTCTTTCTGTTTTAACCTCAAATTCAGTTGAATGAATCTGTGTGAAAACTGAAACATAAATATTAGAAAAAATATGTGATTGAAAATTCAGTCTCATGTTCAGTGATATTATTTTTAAGTTTATTGTAGCTATAGTTATTGATATCAGAGCTATGTAAATTAATCCTTAAAATGTAAATTATTACTTGTTTGTCCAATATATTTAATGTTGCAAGTTCTGCAGGTGATCAGGTAAATGACATTATTCAATTTACAAAACAAAAGATTAGTGTAGTAGTAGGATTATCAGTATAATGCTGTGAATGCATATAGGGGCATGTGAGGCAACTTTATTATTATAGTTATTAAATTTGGTAATAAAATTGCTATTGGTAGCAGCTGTAATTTTTTTTTTTTTTTTTTTTTTATGAAACCCCCAAACACGAAAGGTAATATTCCTACATCTAGAGTGGTGCCCTCAAAAAAACCTCTTTCAGGCTTTTAGACTCCATTCAGAAGAGAACAATCTGGTTAATTAATGATCCAGCTCTTATAATATGCCTCCACTCTCTGTCTCATATACACATTTTGTTTATGTTGCATGTCTGTCATACTCTGGGCAATGTTTTTCTGAATTGGCATTCCTAATTCCCCCACTCTTTTCCAAACCAGTCCAAATACAGCTGCAACCATTAAGTATCCATTTATTATCCAACTTCACACTTTCAGAACCAACTTTTGTTTTTCCTAATTTATCCTTTCAATTTCTGTCTTCTGGAATAACCTTCCTTCATGTGTATTTCTCAAAAACTATAATCTGTAGAAATTCAAATCTAATTTCAACAAGTCAAGTGTCTTTGGTCTTCTCAAACTTTAACCCACGAACACTACTTACTGCTATTGGTTCTAATACCTTTTGTATTTCGGATGTTCATTAAAAAAAAAAAAAGGGAGGTCTTAATCTACTAGTATCTACCAATAATAAGTGTTGCCATTTCTTATCTGTGGTTCGAAGTAATTTTAGACACAGTTTAAAATGTATGGCAACATGAAAATAGCTTTTGAAATTGGAGTAGATTACACCTTTTCAGCCACTGTCCAATTTAGGCTTGTTTGTTATTTGGTTTTTAGGAGCATTAGCAACTAAGGCCATATTGCTCTGGGGATATGCTGTGGTCATTCCCTGACCTTTCCGCATCCCTACCATATTTGGTGGTCACAGGCTCGAACCCGGCGCCTCCGTAGCCAGGTGGGCAGGAGCAGCAGTGCGTAGCACACGCTTCTTGATTAGACTGGGGTTCGAGCCGTTGACCACCAAATACGAAGGATGCGGAAAGGTCAGGAAATGACCACCGCATATCCCCGGAGAAATATGGCCTTAGTTGCTGATGCTCCTAAAAACCAAATAACAAACAAACAAACAAACGGGCTCGAACCCCAGTCTAACCAAGAAGTGTGTGCTATGCACTGCTGCTCCTGCCCACCTGGCTATGGAGCCTCCAATTTAGGCTTATAAAATCGAATGTTCTCGGGAATTGAGATTCAGAATTTGATGACATTGAATTAATAAGACATAAATAGATGTAGAAGATATAATTATGTAAAAAAGAAGTAATAAGGAGTTTTTTACAATGTTTTTAATGATTTTTTTTACAATGTTTTTAATGATTTTTTTACAATGTTTTAAATGAATTTTTACTATTTAAAAAAAAAAATTGATTTGATTTTTGATATTAATTTTGCTCTATTGGATGCCAAATCAAAATAAAGAACAAATTAATATGAATTTAAATGAATTTATACAAAATTTATAATTTTGCAAATTCTTAAATTCCATAAAGAAACTCAATCCACAGAACTAGTTGCTGGTGGGGAAACTCCCTCCTCAGGGCATACACATGTTCAGTTGACTCACTCCTTTCATGAGTGAGTCCATTGAAACTGTAGCAAGACATGCCTTTTTTTTTTAAACTCAAATATGTAAAAATATATGCATGCAATTAAGACTGGTGATTCTTCCTATTATGTTTAATCCTTTAGAATATGCTTATTTTTTAATTATGGTAATTTAATGCAACTGTTTTAATGTAATGTAGCTTTATATATTATTTACTTTTGTCTTATTTTTCAGGTCCTGGTTTAGCCTTTGTGGTATATCCAGAGGCAGTTTCACGACTGCCTTTGTCACCACTTTGGGCTTTACTTTTCTTCTTCATGCTTTTCACTATTGGTTTAGACAGTCAGGTAATCACCTGTCTCTTTTCTTTCTATATATTATAGCACATGTCCAATCTGTTATAGACTTCTTTCTTTTACTAGTAATATGCTCTGCATAATTGACTGCAAAAATTAATTTTGAAATTTAGATATTTGGGTAGATTTTATTTTGAAATAAATAATTTTAACTACAACTTCTGGTACTTTAATTTAAAAGTAAGCTGTGAGACTGAGAATTAGTATTAAAAAGTGCAGTAGGTACCCCAGGACTCTGTTTGCAGCACTTGTGCATAAACAGTTTGAGGTACTGTTTATTTTTTCATTCCTGTGTATGCCATGGAGTACAAGGTAAAATTATATCAGAAAATCACAGGAATGGTGTTGTATTGTGAAGTTTACCATACCAAAGGCTTGTGTCTCTTATGTTTGGCTCTATTTGAAAGCATTAGTTTATATTTGACCCATATTAATATAATTACTGTTGTTCAGTTAACAAAAATAATATAAAATGTTATATATCATCAATCTTTTTATGAATTACTGATATTAAAAATTTATTTAAAAACTATTTATATTTCTGAAGCATAAGAGGCACATAATTAAATTTATCTGGAAATAAAACCTTTGTCAATGAACTGAACAAAATCAAAAATATTTTACATTATGTGTATGTCTTCTTTTTTAATATTTTGATCTGGAGATTTATAATCTTAACCGTTTGAAACTATGAATGGAAAGTATGTGTGGTTTTATGCATGTTCATAATGAGTATACATATATAAATATGCTCTCTCTATATATATATCCCCCTTTCTCTCTCTCTCTCTCTCTGTATGTATATATATATGTGTGTGCATATGTATATATGTATATAATGTGTGTATGTAAAATGTAGGGCATGTGTTGATAATTAAAAGAAGACATCCATTCTCTAAAATTGGAAACCTTTGGAATGATGAACTGATTAATTTATTATTTTTGGGATACCTGTGGCACTTGCTGGTACACCTTCTCAGACACACCATTTCATTGTTTGAAGTAGAAAGCAGAGTATATTCTGTACAGAAAGAAGTCTTTATTAATAATATCTCAGGCCACACTCTACATATGTATATACACATATCTGTATATATGCACACACACACACATCAAAATTTTCTTGTAAGAATTGCTTTCCCTAAAATTTTAGAGTATTTATAAAACTAAAGTGTCTGTATTTTAAAAGTAAATTCTTTTAATGATACCTAAACCTTAAAAATTCTTTTCAAAAAGAAATAAGTTTGGAATAATAAACAAACAGAACAAAAACATGAAACACTAGCAGTGTGGCCCTCTATTTATTAATGACTGGTGCATTTATGACTGCATATTATCTAAGCTTCAAAAAAAGTAATCCTAGAAATTTCAGACGGTATGACTTCTTTTTACTGGAATTAGTTTGAAGTTTACCAAGGCAGTAGTGCTACTGCATGCATTTTGCATTCCAAGTAAAGCTGCTTGAAAAGAAAAGAAAAAAAAAAAGTTTACATAAATATGAGAGGTATTTGAAATGTTTCTGGCCTATCCTAGAAGGAACGAAGCAATCTGAAAATTGAAAATGAGCATTTAATTTTTTAAGGGTTCATATTTACTTCAATATATTTACTTCTAATTGTTACATATTTGATGCACATTCCTCCTTTCTTTTCTAGATCCCTCTTATATAGAATCCACTATTTTGGTCCTCTAACCACTCCTTAGTGAATGAACAACATCATTATTGTCTTAAAGTGTGTTTTTTCAGTGCAGGAAATATATGTTAATCTGAAGGGAACCATATCCGGAAAATTGGGATGGGTTTGGCAACAATTAATTCATAACTTAAATCTTTGATTATATTCATGGATATCTGTACCTTGAGATTGGAATGATTGTTGTATAGGAAGAAGATCCCTTTGGAACATTTTAATTGCTCATGAAATTTCATTATCAAGATAGAATAATATTAATTTGTACTTAATTTGCAAGGATTTGCTCTTTTGAAGGTAATCAGTGAATATCATCCCTTCTTTGTCCCCAAAAATGTTTCCATCACTTAGAAGCTGATGGTGTCCTTTGAAATTTTATGTAAAAAGATCCTTCATGATGTCAACCCCATGGACTGTTGTTTCATCTCTGAACTGTAGCAATGAATTCAAGTTTCTTCCATAGAGTAAATTAAATGCTGATGGCATTCTAACCCTTTGTTAGACGATACACATAAGGGGACATATTTAAATTAAAAAGGGATGGTTGTAGGATAGATGTGCAAAAATTTGGTTTCATGCAGAAAGTGATTGATTGTTGGAACAAACTTCCATCTGGTATTGTGGAAGTGAGTATTTTGAATACATAAATAAAGAAGAATTAGACAAACTATTAGAGGGGATGTGTGGATGAGGTGAGTAGGTTTTTTTTTTTTTTTTTAACCAACAGATTCTATATATATATATATATATATATATAAGCTTGCTTCTTTGCATCATTTTCCACCACTAATATGCTAATTAGTTGACAAGCTTATTTGAATTCTAGGAAAATTTTGTAATGTCTTTGTGCAGTTCACCTGCTGGCCAAATAATTCAAAGAATTTGATACCATTTTGCTGAAGTTTTTTTAATGCTCACTTTTTTAATGCTCACATATCCTATGATGACAGACTCATCATAGGATATGTTTAGTGTCTTTGCTATTATAACCCAATCCAGTTGTCCTATGTTGCTAAATCCTATGTTACTTCATCTGATAATATTTCAAAATCTTCTAATGAACAATGTGAAAGTTAAGGTAGGATGTGCAGACCCATTCCTTGATGGTATTGTTCGATGCGTGATCATTGTATAATGCCTCTATTATATAATTGTGGATTTGCTTCCTAGATTGTCCCTTCAAAAAAGGAGCTTTACATTTCTGCACAACGTTCTTCTTTTGCAAAATTATTGGTTTTGTAGACATAACACTTTTTATAAACCCAAAAAGAAATAATATTTAAATACAGCAGACACTCGATTTACCACGATCGTATAAACCGGGAAGCGGATTAACCAGGATCGTATTAACCAGGAAGCAGATTAACCGGGACACTTCAAGACTCCAAAGTAAAAAAAAAAAAAAAAAAATCCACCGGAAATCATAAGCGACAAGAAGCACCATTATACGTCGTGATTGGGAGATGAATGTACCTACAGTAGACTTTCAGAATAATGGATGGAACCTTCGGGAATTCAAGGTTGCCGTTATTTCGATTTTTCCGTTATTTGGAAAGTTTTGTTTTTAATATATTTAATGCAGAAATAATGAGGCTAAATAAGAAATAGAGAGATTAATAATGTAATTTTACTGAAATACGTTAAAGGCTTTAGCGTCAGGCTGCGAGAGATTTAGACAACGTACAAGTTAGTGCAAATGCATCATATTAGTATGCAGCTAAACTCTGAATTAGCAAAAATATGCAAAGGTGGCATTGTTTAAGTTATATCTCATATTGTGAATACCTTCACAACGAGTTGCCATGATATTGCACTACTTTGAATAAGTAACGCTTCACCAAAGGAGAAGACTGTTGTTACTTATTCTCAGTGGATACCAGTTATATCTCATATTTACAATATGAGATATAACTTAAACGGTGCTGCCTTTGCATATTTTTGCTAATTCACAGTGTAGCTGCATACTAATATGATGTGTTTGCACTAACTTGTATGTTGTCTAAATCTCTCGCATCCTGAGGCTAAAGCCCTTAACATATTTCAGTCTTAATTTATATTATACACCATCAGGCATCTCTCATATTGTGGAATTATACTTCATAACTGTTTTGTCATCATTGCATCACTAGGGTACCTACCCACCCACCGAAGAAGGGCCAAATAGTCCTGAAATGGTGCCGTCTGGGTGGTGGTATCTGCTGAGAGTAAGTAACAACAGTCTTCGCCTTTGGTGAAGCATTACTTATTTGAAGTAGTTCAATATCATGGCAACTCGTTGTGAAGGTATTCACAATATGAGATATAACTTAAACGATGCCACCTTTGCATATTTTTGCTAATTCAGAGTTTAGCTGTATACTAATATGATGCGTTTGAACTAACTTGTGCGTTTTCTAATGCAATTTTATTAACTTCATATAAAAAACACGAACATGTTGACTATCCAATGTTATATTCTGCCATTAATAAACTTCTACTTTTGCCCCGTTCTATTTTCTTTATTGTATCAAGTTTAGTCTGTGGGTTGCACAGCGGTATCGTCACTGGCCTCCCCACACCAGGTGGAAAAGGCCTGGGTTCGAATTCCATCGATGACACAAGGAAATTTTATAGACTTTTTTTCACTCTGTGGCTAAATTAGTCAGTCTCATGCATAGATAGCAAGGTTCCCCCCCCCCCCCTAGAAACTGGGATTTTTCACCCAGCAAAACAGGCAAATCTAGCAGAGAACACACACAATTTACAGACGGTACGTGAATTAACATGCAGGGTGATCCTGATGTAATAGTTTGGATTATATCAAGTTTGTCACTAAGCTTTAATGTTGTTCTTTTCTTCTCTGTATGAGGTTTATTAACTCTAGGAGCCATACTGAAGGGTTTTTAATTTAAAATTAATGTAAAACAGTGGTATAATCCATGATATCAGTGCAGAATTCATTTTCAAAATGTCTAATGTACACAAATGCAGTAATCATGTGACTTGCTGTTTTCTTTTTTTTTGGCACTGCAAGGCATCTGCGCTGAATGTAAACATCCTATCTTGATGTGTTGCTAGCTTGAATGTTCCTTTATTTGGGGCTGTTATTTCGATAGTCTACTGTATTATCCCACAACCCCTGCTGTCTTCACACCCACCACCCAAAAAACAATGGAAAGAGAACAAATGTTTAGTTTGTTTTAATGCGGCTCATGTATTGTTGTGTTCCATTGCACCAAAAAAAAAAAAGACTTTTTTTTCCCCTTATTTATGTCAAGTGCGTCAATGTTTTTTTATAGTAAATATATTTTTTTTTGGTTCAGAAATCGTGAAAATGATGGGTAAAAGCAAAAGAGTTGTGCTTTCAATTGAACAAAAACTTTAAAATTATTCAAAAATTTGAAAACGGTGTGGTAAGTTTCTCATCTTTCATCTATCGCCATATTTTTTAGGTACATTGCGAACATTTTTCGATATTTTTGTATTAACTGGGAAATCGATTATCCGGGATTTTATTTTTGCCATCTATCCTAGAAAATCAAGAGTCTACTGTATTTTGAATATAAATGTTATGTAATTTAAGATTTTCATATTTATTTTGTTTTCGAATAGCAAAACAGGAGACAGGCAAGAAACCTCTCAAATATCACTTTTATATAAGTGTATAGCCTCAGGAATATTTAGAGAAAACTTCTTTTTATTTTAAACTTAAGTTTATATTGTACCTACACAATATTAAACAATAATAATAAATATGGTAATACATAGTGTATTCTTACTATTTCACTATGCAGAAAGAAATGCATCAATCAGGATTAAATCTTCTTTGTCTTAAGAAATAATTTGTGGAAAGCAGTTGGAGTGTTTTTAAAATTAGCTTTTGATTAATTTCGTTCTTTAATATTGTCAGACTTTTTCTACAGTCAAGATCATTTAAAATAAAAATGCAGTTTAATAAGCTTCTAATTTCAGTTTCTGGTAAAGTAAAGTAAATGAGTAAAATAAAAGTAAAGTAAATGAGTAAAATGAGTAAAATATTGAGTAAACAAAATTTGCACAGGCAAAATTTAGATAACATAAGTCATACCAGATTTTATAATATTCATTATAAATTGATTAACTTCACTGTATAATTTTATCAAGTAAGCTATTAGCATCAAGAGTAAAATTAGTATTATCTCTCTCTCTCTGCTCAGACTTTTTTTTTTTTTTTTTTTACTTTTTCATCACTAACTTCCTTATCCAGTGAATTATTATAGTATTTCATTTCTAGTTGGCTCTTTTATTAATCATGCTCTTTAAACAACAGCAAAAATCATTTTGAAGGAATGTTAGATAGGGCTATACTTCAAGAACTCTTCCCAGCCATCGGTTATTTCTTCTTTTTTTAATTCTAATATTGCTATACATTGATGATATTAGGAAATGTCTGTAGCTGTAGGCCATATTTATCTGATAATTCTCACAATGCCTTATTAATGAACTCATGTCTAATCAGGTTAGCTGAACTCACCTTGTATCTGAAGCCTCACTTTATCTTGAGCTTAACCCAGTTATGTCAGTTGACCTGTCATCACTAAAATGAAATCTCTGTTACAGTTAAACCTCCCAAATCTTGGCAATGTTGGGACCAGAGATACACGCCATATCTTTGAATTTTCTGGATTTCAGATGGTCATATTATAGTCATGCAAAATAAAATAAAAAATAAATACTTTATTTCTATACTCAAAATTTTATTCTATGTTGAGGAAAGGGTAACACACATTGAAAAGTAATAGACTGTAAAGTACAGTAAAAATAATATTATGTTATGGTATTTAATATAGGAAAATGTATATGGGCTAGGACTAGTTAATATATACAGAGCAAGTCAAAATCATGTACAAACACTTTAATATGCCATACTTCAGAAAGTTTATCGAATAAATATGAACCATAAAGAGTTTCAAATACATTACATATATAGAAATTGGATGCATTACTGAAATTATGGCAATGTTCAGTGTGATGTGACATCTGTATCAGTTGTGCACACACATGAAAGCATTTTTTTCCAGTGATCTGATATATGGTAATGCATATGTCAACTGTAATTTTGCCTGCTTCCTGTTGTATCATCATCTACAAATCCTGCAGTATTTGTGATTTATTAGTGCACACTTTAAATACAGGCAATCCCATATAATATGGTACTTCTACAACACGGTTTTGCTCTAACATGATTGATAAAGTTGGCAATCCTCACACAACACGGTTTCAAATACATTAGATATATACAGAAATGGGATGCATTACTGAAATTATGTAGGCATGAGAATTGTGGCAAACCTCTCATAACATGGTATTTTTGAGCTTTTGTGCGGACAAGAACTCTGCGGGTAAGAAATCATTATAATCATTATTATGTTGGATGTAATTTTTCAACATATATATTCTTTTTTGTGAATCCCTGCTTTTGGCTTGTTAATCGTTATGCAAAAATAATTATTGGGAAATCCCCGTATTAGGTTCTGTGCTATTGAACTTGTGCTTATTGAACTTGTGGAAAAATCTATATTTCAAAGTTCTGTTACTATTGGTTAAGGTGCCAGGCCATCCAAAAAATTTAAGTCATCTAAACATTGAAATAATGTTCCTACCACCTAGTAAAACTTCTTTGATTAGATCAAGGCATCATATCTACCTTTGAAACTCATTACATCAGAAAATCATTATAATAGATTTTAGAAAAAATTGATTCCAAATTGAATTGATGGGAAATTAAAGTGATAAAGAGCATTGTCCTCCTGTTGAAAATACGCCAATTTATCCAGAAACATATTTATTGCTAGAACTGCATTATTCATTAACAACTGAAGATAAATTTGCTGATAACAGTATTATTGAATCTGTAGGGTCTGATTATTTTACGAGGAGAGAGAGAGAGGGAGAGAGAGAGAGAGAGAGAGAGAGACCTCTTCATACAGTGATCCCTGAAATTGACGTATTTCTGTAGAGTGAGGTGAAGAGTGTTCCTGGCACAGTAAACACAGTTGCGTTGATACAAATAACCATTTAATTTAAATGTTGCTTCATCTGACCATATGGTTATATCCTGAAAATCACTAGCTTTGCTGTCCCTCTAACAGTACTACTCACAAAAGCAGGCTTATTGAATTGTCTTCCTGAATTGTATGTATAGTAGCAAAGGTATGAAATTTATGTCCTTGACAAATTTTGTGATACTCGATTTGCCAATGCAGTTCTTGAAAGCACTCTTTTGGTGAATAGTCATATATGCTTATGGTTTGGATGTTTTGGCACTTCTTGATGTTCTTTTCTTCCTACAACTTTCCTTATTTTTGTGAACAACAGTTCCACGTTCTTCACATTCGTTATGGAGGCAGATTATTGTTAGATGCATTGGCACTTTTAGCCTATACTGACTTTCCCATGCTAAATGGCTTTAACATTTTCGTTCGTCTGGTACCATTTCAGAATGCGCTTCCTTTCTTCAAATGTTAGTTAGTTATCCTTCATCTTTAGTGGTCACCAGTTAAACTGAAACATAATGAAAATTTATTAAAACCTAACTGTTTATTTTAGCTTTAAAGTGAACAACATTTAATTAATATTTGTCATCTCTCTGCAAAATATGTCCATTTAAAGTGTTTTACATAATTCTGGCTCACCCTGTAGATGTAAAAGCACTTAGCTTGTTTCATCCAGTTATGTATTTTTCTGGCCAACAGATTTTAAACTGCAGAGAATATTACAATAGTCTTAGAACTCACAACAGAGCAAACTTCTGTAACATGAAATGTGTAGGTATTACATTGCTTTCAAACAAAAGATGTCTGTGGCTGGTCTTTCATTTATTTGTGGGACTATTTAAGGTTGGGGCTAGTAGACTCTCATCTTTCAAATAAATGGGAGTGTAGCTATTTGGTGTCCTTTGTTTGAAAGTAGTGCAATAGCTAGGCAACTCATGGTATAGAAGTTGGCAGCTCTGCTGTGAGTACTAAGGCTATTTCAATATATTCACTGCATTTTAAAATTTGCTGACTGAAAAAACACATAGGGGACAAAATAGGCCAATCTCTTTTACATATGTAAAATCAGTTCCCCTTCCAGAATATACCACACAGTTGATGAACCAACACCAGAAGTTTAATGCCATTTCTTCACTGAAATCCTACTGTTGAATTTCTTTAACAACATATTGCACGATGGATGTGCAATATGTTGATCTGTGTGTGCATTTTGAACCGTCACAATCCTCTGGGTTACTTGCTTTTCTGATGAGTGGCATCCAGGCAAATACTAATAGGTGAAAGTTGCTGTGCCAACATTGTTTACAAAAAATTTAAAAATTGTTTAGTGGATAATGTTTCACATGTGAATTACAAGACTGAGAAATTCTTGATTATCTTTTTTGCTAATTACTGATGAGTCACAAATTATGTTTGTAAATAGCAGCAGACAATCCAATGGTCTTCTATAAATTCCTTGATGTGGTTAGACCACAGCAAAAACTTTGTCTCTGAGGTGAAATCCTTACCCTGCACAATCAGCTGTATATGCTGCTTGGGTGAATAGCCAATCCAAGAACTAAATTTTTCAATCCTTGGGTTTGCCCATTTTCTTAAAGATAGTTGGAAAATGGTGGGGCCAGATATATATATATATTGCCAGATTTAAGAGCTTTAACCATATCATTATTCCTTAGGTCTAGCAACACTGTTATCCTGGTCATCAGGAAACAGCTAGATATGGATGGTTCCATCTGTTTGGATGCAACCTTTCATTTCATCCTCATGTCCAGATTTAGAAATAAATTTATAAAATTATTATGGTATAAAAGCAGAAACTTATGCTTCCTATCTGATGACTATAATCTATTATATTCATCACTTCATCTTCTGAAAAATTCTTTGTGTGGCTTTTTTTTTTGGGCAGTAACCTTTTTGTTCCCTTGTTTGATTGTGCTCTGCTAGGTATTGGATGCGTAGATGAATCAGTTGAAAATTTTTTTATAAATAAGGGTGTTCAAGGTTCATTTGTGTTAGAAGACTTAATCTCTCCTCTGCCAGTATTTAGTTGTCTATTATTAAAATTCTTTCAAAGATGTGTGAAGCTGTTGTCAGTTTCCACATGTTTAGGACCTGGAAGGGTAATGCATTCCCTGTGAAGGTATAAGAGGTGATCCCTATCTCATTCATACTCTGTCTTGAATTAAAGCTCATGATAAAACCATTCCCTAATTTCCTAAACAATAAAAACACTGATTCTTCCTCTCAATTAGATGAAGAATACAGACAAGATATACCTTGAGTAGTTTGGGCTCTGTCAGCTATGTCAACTCCATTATTTCTACTAAAACTTATGTACTTTACTTTCTTAACATGCAGTTATATTGGATTATAAGCAGTGTCTTCAAACTGCCTCATGTTATTCTTGGAACTAATTCCTCTTTATGCATTAGTAGTTAATGTAATTCCAATATGAAGCATTATTTTTCTCATTGTTACTACCTTATTCTGTAGGAGGTATTAGAGATTGTAATTTTTTAATGTAATTTTTTTTTTTTTTTATGAAAACCACAAGCACGAAAGGTATCAAAACCTATAGTACTTAGTACCGGCATGGGTTGAAGGAGAAGTATGGGGGGGATGCCAGAAACTTTGCTCTAGAGACTAAACATGGGTTACCCTTAGCTTCACTATTAACCTTAGTCAGAGTTGTTTTCCATCTTAATGATGTGAGACAACTCGAATGAATTTAGTTTTAATGTTTTTAATATGTAGATTCTGTTGACTTTTTGCATTACAATAACTTCTGTAAACAACTTTCCTTGCTCCCTTTTGGCCATGCTGGGAATTGCCATTTCATTGTCTTAAATTTTGTAAATGTTAGTGGATAGAATTTAATATGTACAATAAGTTAATTTGTTTACCTCCTCTCCCACAACACTCATCAGAAAAGAAGGGTTAGAGAGTTGATTAATTTATTGAAATATCCACTGATTGGCATCAATAATTGAAATCACTTGAAGACTAACAAATCATAAGTATAACAGTTAAAAGAGTAAATAAAAACCAAATTAATTTGCATAATACTTTTAAGTAGCCTTTAAAATTGGTAAAAGTACTAAGCAGCGAATAAGAAATATTAACAATTAAAGTAATGTCCAGCAATGGAATGTAGTAGATTGATGTAGTTTTTGATTAAGCATAAATGAATATAAAAGTAATAAGGCAAGCATTAGGAGCTAAGCTGTTATAATTCTTTATTGAATTTCCTATATTGTTTATTTGAGTTAAATTAAAATCTGTATTATGTAGGTTGGAAAGTTTTGAGTTACATAATAAGAGAAAGAAAAACTGCATAAAGTATGTTATTATTTAGCATACTTTTGACATTTGCATTCTTCATTTTGTACTTTTCCAGAAGAAAGGGACTCAGTTTTGGCATTATTATATTTTGTTTTAGAGTAAATTAATTTAATACCAGCTTTAACAACAAATTCATCTGAATATAAAGTACTTATAAGACTTTGTTAGAGTGAATACTAGCACTCTTAAACCAACTAACTGCAGTAAGCAATTGTATGAGTTGTGAGAATCTACATAAGTAAGAAATAAGTGTATTGGGTTATTTGTTTGTATCATACCAATGCATCATATCATGGATGACTGGAAATGAAGAATAAAATGACCATGCTTTTACAAGTTTTAAAAATTATTATTTAAATGTTTTAGCAAAGCATAGGCAGAAATTTCATTGTCAGATTGTTGAGGTTTATGCTAAAATGTTAATATCATGCCAGTGTATGAATAAATGATGTAATGGTATAGGGAGAATTAATAGCAAGCACACATTGATGAAGTTATACAGAATAATAGAAGAGTGACACTGAATATTATCCACAATATTTTTAGCTACTTAAGATGTGGGCTGATGGCTCCTTAGAACATTAACTGAATTCATGGTGGTTTGTTTTTCCATTTCTCAGAGATCTTAGAGGAAGGAAATGATTTACTGTATAACATCATTATACAGTAAATGATTGATGGTGATGAAACACGAGTCTAGTTTTTTTGCAATATTCAGGGAGTAATATTCATAGAGCAAAAATTTTTGAACAATAACATGAATTAAATTCTGCTTCAACTGTGAATATTTCTTAGGATAAGTCATACGGTATATGAGATAAGCCCCAGTTATCAAGATGTGTCCATACTGTGGTGATTATTGTGTTTTTAATGAAGGTCTTGTTATCTTGATGATCTTCAAGATGTGTCTATACTGTGCTGATTATTGTGTTTTTAATGAAGATCTTGTTATTGTAGCACTAAAGGACTGCTCTCACAGATGAGAATATAAAGAGGCATTGATGTTGGGCTTTATGAAGAATAACATGCCTTTGTCCCAATGCAACAGATAGAAGTACTTCCTGTATGTAAATTTACAAATGGATTAGTCGATCTTTATAAATATTTCTAAAATTTTTCCCAAAATACAATTATTTTACATTTTATCAAGCTTCTGTAACTAGTTAAATTGGCTATGGAATAACAGAAACATTTAAAACTGACAGATCTTGGAAGTGGTTTAGATTTGACATTTCAATGCATTTGAATAAATTAAACTTGGAATTACAAGGAAAATTAAAGTTGCTGTCTGATATAGTGTAAAGCATATTTGAGTTCACAGACTTCAGTTTTTTCACAGAAATACTGTTTCACATAAATGCTCAGATTAGTTCTTTGAGCACTTTCAGTGGTGCTAGTTCAAGCTACATGTACAGAAGATTGTACAGAATCTTTAGAACAGTCTATAATAGATACATGAGTATTATTAAAGATCTGAAATAAAGCTTGGAGGAGGGAAGATTTGGAGTTTTTGCTCAAATAAGGTTTCATATTGACCCTTTTAAAAATGCTGAAGCAGATTGTGTGATGTCATCTCAACAAAGAAAATAATGGCAATAATAGTGCTTTTGGAGGATGAAAATATGTTTGTGAAACAGAAGGAACTATTAGTTTTTGGAAATCAGTACTAAAGGATAAATACTGAAGCATCAAATGTGCTGTCCTAAAATTAATTTCTATATTTTCCTCGACCTTTCTTTATGAGACTGTTTTCTTAGCGTTAATCAATGTGAAATCGAAGCACTGCTCTGTTTTAATGGCAAAACATTTAAACAGAACATTAAGACAAATGCTCCACTGAATACACCAAACTTCTTGAAAATTGTTGAAGTTAAAAAGTCCCACAGAAAGTATTTGTTCTCATCATTGATAGTATATAATATACAGCATTTCATATATAAAGTTTTTCATGTGTAAAAGTTGCATCCATAGGGATTTTTATATAATTTTATAATATTTATTTCCTGATAAGCTATAAAAGTCACATGACACGAAGAGTGAGTTTAGTCTTGATGTGTGGATGGTGAGTGAGGTGAGTGCTTCAAATTGCAAAGTGCTGCATAGCTTACAGAACAGCATCCATGGATCTGAAAACTTGCCCAATCAGCCTCACTGTGTTAAGACAGGTTTAGACATGCATTTGTCAGTTAGATTGTTGTTGTTGTTTAGGAGCATTAGCAACTAAGGCCATATTGCGCCGGGGATATGCTGTGGTCATTCCATGACCTTTCTGCATCCTCCGTATTTGGTGGTCACGGGCTCGAACCCCGGTCTAATCAAGAAGCATGTGCTACGCACTGCCGCTCCTGCTCACCTGGCTATGGAGGCACCCTTGTTAATTAGAAAAAATGCTTCCAGACTGAAGGGAGATAACAATTTGAACACTGAATTTTATAAATAAAAATTTATGATGTTATTTAAGATTGCTATGGAATGCAATTTTGTGCTACCTGTGTTACTGCTGTGTATATACATATAATAAATTACACAAGCTTCATTATGTGTAAAATATATTTTATCAGTTCATTAATGTAATTGCATCTCTTTGGTGATGTCCACTACAGTACCATGGCTTCTGTTGAGTCCCAGTCCCAGCCTTGGCACACTTGATTATTTTTGTGTGTTATTTTTTTAAATAAGAGATACTGCATATTCAAATTATCCCCATTCATTGGAAGTGCATCAGGTCACAACTGAGAATGCAGTGGATGTCATATTGACAGACACATTACATGAAGTGTTTGTTTTGTAAAATAATTTGGCAGGAATGCACATGGATTTTCCTTATGTGAGGATCATAATGGTGATAACCTTCAATAATTTCTAAATAGAAATAGTTGAAATAGTAGTTTATTTATATAATTTCTAAAAGTAATATTAGCCAGAAACTGGCTAATTTCACAAGTTGCACTGTTCTTTGAACATGCTTAGTTTCATCTCTATATATTCAAGTTCTGCAGTAATTTAAGTATATAATAAACTCTAAGATTATTACTATGTTTAATACCACTCTTACACCACTTTAAATTAATAATATAGTTTATTAAGCTATTCACCTAAACTACTATACAGTATTGTGATGTTTCATAACTATATGACATCCTTCCTTAACTATATTAAACTCCGTAACCTTAACTTTTGATTAATCTTCATTTATCATTTAAATTTCTAAATTGTTTCAGTAATTTGTACATGGACAGACTATGTGTATATATTCTGCTGAACAAAACAGCGAGTCAAAAATCATCCATAATTCTTTATGATGTTCAACCTCCTTCATGGATAGATTGGATAGGTAGATAGGTTTGTTGTTAATTTTCCTGGAACATGAGTTGCAGGGAAGGGGGTGGGGAACCTCGAGTTTCTTTGAGAATGAAGTGTGTGGTCCTGCCTTAGATTGACTAACATGGCAAATTTGGCGAGGGGAGGATTCCACAGAGATAGGGTTAGAACTGGTGTGTAAGAACAGCAGGGTTTGCCAAGGGCCTATAGGTTATCAGTTCTACCTGAGACAAAGAATTCAGTTTTATTGAGCAAAAAAAAAAAAAAAAAAAAAATCATTAACCATCTGGAATGTGTTAGTTCTCCAGCACATAAAAGATGATTTTTAAGTAATTCAAATGATTATATGTATATAGCTAAAGGAGAGGCCTTTATCCTGCAGTGGATTGAAAATGGCTGATGATGATGATATAGCTAAAAAAGTATATTAAATTATTTGCTTAAGTAAGAAAGGATCAAGTGTTTCTAAGAAAATAGTACTACCCTATGGAAATTTAGAAACTGATTGTTTATTGCTCCTGCAGAAGTATGGCATAAAAATGTATGTGGAAGTTGTTTTTCAAATGCCATTTCCCATCTAACTTAGTGAGTTGGGATTACAAAGGTCTAATTGTCTTATGTACTGAGGTATTCAAGACAACCTCTAAATAGGAAACAATATGGAATGACTTGTTAAGGCTACTTTCAAGTGGAATATTTTACATGTACTTGGAAGAAACAGTGGTAAGTGTATAACAAATCATATGCACGTGATTTAGAATATTTTAATCTTTCTTTATTTATGACCCCCTTCAATTACCAAATGCAATTTTTTCCATATTCTCTTGTCTTACTTCTCTTGTTATCTTTAAATAGAGATAAATGTCTATTTAAATCTTGCAGTTGTTGGTTATCATCTTATATGATAAATAAAAACTTTAAGGTTTAAAGAATTCAAGTGAAATTCTGAATGAAAGGAGAATTCATTAATTTTTTTACTCTTTTATTATAATGGCAATTAAACTAAATGAAAACTATTTTTCTGCCTGAATGAAGAAAAGGAAAAATTGAAATGTGAAAAATTACTTCAATAATGAGAGTAGGAACAGATAAAATAAGGGTACTAAAACACAATAGCACTATAATTTTATAATGATGAGCATCTAAACATGAGTTCATTAATTTAACATTTAAAGGAATTAACCTTGAAGCACTAGTTAAAGATAGCTTATCTTCATATTATATAATAATTACATATTTAAAATTAAAAGTACCAATGTTAGGTTAAATTTGTGCATATTTTCAAAATTTAAAAGGTTAAATGAGAAGTTTCCAGCTGTTTTTCACAAAAAAGTGTGAATATATTTCATAATAACCTATTTATAGCAAGGCATGTTAATATCAGATGTAGCAGTAGTTATCCTGTGAATTCTATAAATCTTGTACAAGGTTGGATTTCTAATTATAACTATTATTGTTCAGTGTTATATGATATATTTGTTCACCAATTCAAGAAAGATGAACTAACACTACTACATCTTGGAACATGCCATTGCATTTTATAAATGTCCCATGTTAGAAATGTATAATGTGATTTTTGCTTTCCAGCAGCTATTGCCCTTCCACCGAAGATGTGAACTTACTGTGTTTTCCAGTTGTTTAAAGGAAATTAAATCTTTTGGCAAGTTTTTAATAAAAAAACTGAATTCATAGGGATTTATTAAAATATCCTGAGAACTGGAAAACACAGTAAGTGTGATGGACGGGTCAAATACGTACTAACCGGTGCAGAGATCCTACTTCCGATTCTGTTGCTGCAGTAAAAGAGGTATCTTTTAGCCCTGTAAATGGTATTACTTTTCTGGGTGTTGGTGGGGGTTTAGCGAACTTTCTTTCCTCCTCTAAGAGGTGCTTTAATCCTTGCACAGCATTAGTGCCCTTTTTACCCCTTTTTCCTTTCTTTATTTTATTATTTTTTAAAATTAATAATGTTGCAGGTCATTTGCTTCAGAGCAGACCTAATTTGAAAAGTTTGCTTGTTTATAACAAGTTTAAAAATTATTAACCAGTGTCAGTTCACTAGTTGTTTTATACTGACATTCTTTGTGACATCAATTTTGAAGGCATGACAGTTTACTTGCTCTATAAACACATCTAATTTAATATGATTCCTTTCCCAATTTCTTTCTCTCCTTTAAAGTTAATGAAATTTTATGGACTTATACATATTAGTTAATAATGGCAGTTGAACTTAAAGAGTTTTATTTTTTTTCTCTTGTTTAAAACATCTAATATTGAGTACATATATGTTGCTGCCTCACAATATATATTTCTGTAGTTGACAGTGTGGTTGGTCTTCTGTTGAATAAGTTAAAAGGAATTATTAAAGTAAACTAGTGATTTTATAAATGCCATACTGTTAAATGGATTACAATATTAAAATTCCTGAAATGATAAACATGTATAAATTATGGAAATTCATGAGCTAATAATGAGTGATGTTTAATTTTGTATATGTATATTAGGTGTCTTAAAATGTTTAAAGGATATACTGTAGCTTATAAATACTGTAGTGTAAACTTGTTTGTTTATTTGCTCTTCAGAGGAGTGAAGTGACCCAGTTTGTGGCTAGTAGCAGGTAAAGGGTTAAATATAACTTTTTCTTTATATTTTCATATAATATAACTCTCTTCTGAAACTTTATCAAAATAAATCTGAGAAAACTTTTTTTCTTTAAGGCTAGGTTTTTAATTAGCATTTGAAATAAATGTGGTTAAGTTATAAAATTAATTATGCACCCATTTAATAAAGTTTTTTAGAAAATTTGACATATAAATGTAATATATCAGGACTTTATTTAGGATTAATATGCATAATTCATGAAAAAACTGTATATTTGTTTACAAATTGGTCTAAGTAATATGAAGCTTTTTTTTTTTTTTAAATTTTTCCCCACAAAGGCTTCATAACTATATTACAGCATCATATTTAAAATCTCATTTTCTGAAAAACAGTTGAAAATCTGCTATTCTCTGAATGATAATGGACATCAACTACTGCCAGAATAATAACACTTAGAATCTTAATTTCATTTGTTTTAATGATTTTGGTTTCAAGAGACATTGTTAAAGATGTAAATAATGTAAAGTAATTGTGATATATACATCTGCTGTGAAAGTTCCAGTTTTAACTAGTTAACTATTAAAAAAACAAACATAGATGTTCTAAGACTCCACACTATATGATGAAATTTTTGTGGAGTGGGAGTGTGGGCACATTTGTACTAATTAGTTCAAAAAAAATTAAAGTTTTCATTTTAAGCATTTCTAAATTATAATATTTAATGTAAAAAAAAAAAAAAAAGAAAAAAAAAAAGTTTTTAATACTACTTATGCTCTATAAATAATGTAAAGTAATCCCTTTCAAACTAAAAATCAGCAGAAATAATTTAACATTAACATTTTATTTGCTTTTCTAAAAAGAAAAGTACATTATGCAGTACCACAATAAAAATTGATACAATTTTTTGTCGATTTCTGCCCCTTTTTTGGCATATAATTAATAGATTGTAATTTAACCCTTTGCTGAGTGAGTTTCCTAAACACATGTGGGTTACCTGTACTGAGTTTATTTATTATATTTTGAAGTGTTTATATGCTTTTAAATATTAATTTATTCATATATTGACTCGATTGCCTATCATTAAAGTAAAATTATAAAAAATATTCATCATTACTTTTCTTTTTTTGAACAAATAATATCCTTTACATCTATTTGTTAATTTAATTTCATCAACTTCTGATTCTAAATTCAGAATTAAAATTCTTACACTTCATTTCAGATACATTATTTGAAATTTACTTCAAATGATTCCAAAAACATAGATCAATGTATGTATCCCTCAGTGTGGTCACACCTGAAAGGGTTAAATAAAAAAAAAAAATAAAAAAAATAAAATAATAATAATTTTTGGGGCTTGCAATATGAGGGGCCTGTCAATGCATTTTACCACTCCGTTTTAGCATATAAAGCAAAATATGCCTCTTTTCTGCTGTAGAACTGTTTTTGTTAGTTTTTTAACATGCCAAAAATCCATGCTTTTGTGAGTTGGATAGTACCATCTTTTTTTTTTAATTAATTAATTTTTTTAAAATTTAAATGTGATTTTCTGCACTTTACAAATATTTCTTCAACCAATATACATTACATCCTTTATATGATAAAACTATGTAAATAGATGTGCTTTTATTTAGACTATGAACAGCAGTTAGTGGTCATTTAAGAATATGTTATCTTTGTAATTGTTGACAAAGAGTACTGCTTAGCTGTGAAATCAGTAATTTTTCTTTTAGAACCACAATTGTTTTAAATCAGCTGCTGAGATGATAATTTATATATCTCTTATATTCTAAATATTTTCATCTTCCATAGTGTTATAATTTTTGTAAGTACTTAATTATGCCTTTGAACCACCTTTGGTAAGCTTTGATATGTCTAAACCTACTGCCTATATGGCTGTTTGTTGTACTGCTTTATAAGCTTAAATCCATATTTTTCATATAACAGATAAGCTGATTGTTATTATTATAGAGTTGACTTTCAAAAACAAAACTTCCTTATGCTTTCTTTTTTTTCATTTTGGACTTAGTCTCTATTTTTATGGAAGTAAGGCATTTAAGAACCTGAATAATATTTATGGCTTGTCATATTATTTTCTAATATTTAAAATTTAAGTAATTCACATTAAGTTATATAAATTTTATGTTTAGTTTATTGGTACCACTTCCCCAGTTTGGTTTTTGTAGTGGTGCCTTCTCTGTGGGAGGAATAGGATAATACAGCTACGCACCATCTTTCAATTTATGTAAAGGTTAGGTCAATTTAGGTAAAGGTTATAATAATAGTTGAATGAGTATAAGATAGAGATATTTTTGTATAGATATTTATAAGATGTAGATGTATTTATATAGATATTTATAAGATGTAGATGTATTTATATATTTCTATAGATTTACATGGGCCCTGTTTTTCTGAGTTTGTATCTGTAATATTACTTCTGTCTTCCAAAGTAATCTGAACACATGTATCAACTAGTTAATATCAATTTACTCTTCATCTCCAAACTTGCAGAACTAATTTTCTTCTTTAATCTTTTATGCCATTTATCTCTTCTACTTCTGTCCTTTGGAGTAACTTTCCTTCACATGTATTTCCTGAAAATTACATGCTATAGAAATTCAAGCCCAATGTCAACAAATATCTTCAGTCTTTGCAACCTTCAATCCATACTGGGCACTAAAGTATTAATACTTAGTAAGAGTACCCTTTTGTGCCCCCGAATAATCTTGTTGCCCTTCTGTGCAACCATTCCAGCATATCTACATTTTTCTAAAACGAGGCTTCCAGGCCTATATGTAGCACTCAAGATATGCTCTTCTGTGCAAACATTCCAGCATATCTACATCTTTCTAAAACGAGGCTTCCAGGCCTGTATGTAGCACTCAAGATATGGCCTAACCATTGGGATAATCATCTCCAATGACATATTCTGTATCATGGCATGTATGAGTGCAATAGTGATTTCTTTGAACATATTTTTGTGGTTGCTGAGTTAACAATCTCAACAGGGAGGAAGTTTGTTTTTATGTGATTTTTCAGAAAGATGAGAAAAAGGAAACAACAGCCTACTGAGTGATGTTTTGGGTAAAATATATTTCATCTAGAGAATTCTGACCATTTTAGAAATTTTAAAACTTTATCTCAATTTTTTCTTGAAGTATATATAACTTTTGATGGTAAGACTAACATAAAGTTGTTTTTTTTTTTCATTTTTAGAACCCTAGGTGAATATTTAAAATTGTTCAGTATAAAAGTTTGACATCCAAACAGTTTTTTAAAAATAATTTTTACTCCGTTATGCTCAGCTTTATTGCTTTTTATTTGATTTATATACAGTAGAGCGCCAGTTATCTGGAATAATTATGTCAGACCTCTTCTGGATAGCAAAATTTTCCGGATAATTGAACATATAAAAAAAAAAGGTAAAATTATATAAATTCTGTTATAATGTATTAAGGTAAAAGAAAAAGACTTTAAATAGCATGAAAAAAAACAAATTTATTTAATTCAAAAAAAAAAAATAAAATAAATAATAATAATAACATATATAAAAATTCATGCATTTATATATTCAGATGTATATTCGGATAGGTATTTTACTGCAAATTTTATGTGGAAAAAAATTTAAAGTAATTTTTTAAAATAATGTTCGATTGTTGTGACTTTTTTTTTTTTGTTGCAAAATCTCTCAACTTCCTTAATAATATCGATTTGATTATATCAAATTCTTCCTGGTTTTCTGCCCATTTCAGTGCTGTTTCTTTTCATTGACATTTTACCGTAAAAAACTGAGAAAAATAAATCGCACAGTTTCAGGCCACTATTATTCTTACCGAATCTGGAGCTAAACTAAACTTAATATGAAATGAAGAGAACAAAATATGTCATGGAAAATTGGGTTCACGGAAGCGAATGACTAAACTCTTATCACTCACGATTTCTGAGTTGTTTGGTTTTTAGGAGCATTAGCAACTAAGGCCATATTGCTCCGGGGATATGCAGTGGTCATTCCCTGACCTTTCTGCATCCTCCATATTTGGTGGCTCATGGGCTCGAATGCCGTTCTAATCAAGAAGCATGTGCTACGCACTGTTGCTCCTGCCCACCTGGCTACGGAGGCGCCATGATTTCTGAGAAAACCCATTAGTCATGATCCAACATTTCACCAGATATATGACATAAAAAAAAAACCAGACAGAAATACTCTTGTAGCATCATTTGTCTCAAATACTACCATTAATAATAATAAGAAGAAAAAAAGTGAGAAAAATCAGCTTTTCAAATTATTCCAGATAACCGACGTTTTACTGTATTAATAATTTTTTTTTACACCAATAAATCTTTATTTCATTGATGAATAAACAACTTTTTATTTGTGTTATCTTTTTCATCCTTTACTGACATACTTTTCCCCCGAGTCATTTTGAAGAACAACTATTTTTATACTGTTCTAATAATTCTTTCGTATTTTATGCTATAGCTCACATGGAAACAAAATATTTGAACTTTATAGTTTGTAATGAGAAAAACAAATATAAAAATATTTGGTATAGAATTAGGATAATACACTGGAATATCCTTTCTAACAGCAAAAACTTAATATGCTATGGAAAAATTGAACCTCAAGTAGCTTATGTGGAAAGTAATTTAGCAATTTTCATCTTGATTCTTATAAAAAAAAATTTGGATGAGAGTGACTTACCTTCTTTAGAATTATGGTAATTAAATCATTAAGCTTAAGGAAGTGAAAGTATATAATTAGTTACTAGTTGTAAACTTTTTTTGCAAAGTTAATTTGTGATTTCATTACTGTCTCTGGTAGTAGTTACAGTCCATATCTTATTACAGGTCTCTAGAAAAGATTCTCAATTTTGATTTTAAGAATTAATGAGATTTTAATTTATATGTTTGCATAAAAAAAATAAATAAATAAAAAAAAAATAAAATAAGCAATAAAAATTCTTGCCTTAAGGTTACACAGTAAATTTTTTTTATAATTTTCAGCAAGTAAATAAATTATCTGAAAGATTTAATGATAAATAATGATTACGATACATTTTTAATGGACTCATCAGGCTTTTAGTTTTTAAAGGAACATAATAAAAAGGGTTATGTGCCTTTATATGTGTATTATATCTTTACGCCCCAACAGTGTCAGGCGTCTCGCGTCAAGGGGGAGAGAACATCGCAGCAGAGAATGGACAACATTTCCTGTGATCAGTGTAACTCCTCTGTGCCCTATTCTTCCCATTTTTATCATTGAATTATTTTTTATATATTGTTGTTGATGCAGGTGCCTCATTCACAGTGGATAGTTGTGGTTATTTTCAGATAGCCATATTTGACTAAAAAAATTAATTTTTTTTAGTCAAAAAAAAAAAAATTTTTTTTTTTTCCTGATTAGCGTACATTTGATCATTACTAAAAAAAAAAAAATTAAAAGATTATGTGAAGCACTTTATATGTACATGATATATATAGTTGCAAAAATTGTACTAGCTTGTTGAATATCCATTATCCTAAGGAAATTGTGTTATAATAAAAATTAAATCATAAAATAATACAGCCCACTAAAATTTGCAAGACATTTTAACTTTAAACAATAAATACACCACAACTAGCTGCTAATGTTAGTTCACTGTGTGACCTATTTTGCATCTCATTTCCAACATAGAGGAATCATTTTTTAAAATAAATCATGTTATGAATTGAAATTCTGCTTTAAAAAAAAATAGTTTTACATGTTAATTATTAATGCTTAAATTATGCATTTAAAAAATAACTTCATCGTATGAAAATTTGTGAAAACAGTTTATAATAAGAAAATGGTTCCTCATAATAAGTTTTTCCTGAATTAGTTTATAAGATTTTTGAGAAAATGATGATTGTTTGATATCACTCTTGTGACCTGCACAGTATTTTGTTTTGTTTCTTAAAATTTTCATATGCAATTTTAAAGATTTTTGGGTGATATATATTGTTGTTTGATGAATCTCTGTTTTGTATTTGTGTATGTCTGCAGTTATTTATGTGTTTGTAGATGTGTGTGTGTGTGTGTGCATGTATGCATGGTTTGATGGACCGCTTCATTCAGTTAATCAGCTATTTAGTTAATAATGATTTAATCAACCTTTTTATATCCAATAACTGAAAGCATCTAATGAGCAGAAAAAAAATTATGATCCCAACTTCAAATCTTTTGGTTGGGAAACTCCTAATCCTTTCCCTCCTTGGCAGTGGTGGGTTTTTCATTTTGTGTGCATATGTGTGTGTGTGGCATTGGAGATCTAGGTCCCCATTCCTTTTAACACTTTTTGGTAAGTATAAATGTTACTTACCAAATTTTTAAAAATAAATGCAAATACAGTGCAACTTCAGTATAATGCAGGTGTCAGGCAACAACTTAATACCTGCATTAAAAGTGAAGTGTGTTATAGGCTAAAATTTTATAATTTTTTCCCCCAGTTTTTTAACATAAATATACTTTACTTAGTAAATAAATACTTTATTTACTAATGTTTTATGAGTATACAGACTAAAAGACAAAGTATTAAAGATTTATATCATTCCCTTTACATTCTACTGTTATAGACTTACATTGTATGCACCTGTTCTGAAATTAAGTCATGTAATTTAGTTTGCCAGAACTGATGACAGCATTTTTTTCAATACTTAATCCAGTGATCAGATGCAATAAATGAAGATGTTCACTATCACTGTGATGTTCTAACCACACCATCAACTCATTAATGTTTGTAAGAACTTTGTTAATTCCCAGTGCTTTTTCCTTACACAAAGTCATTCACATTATCCTCTGAGTTACTCACTCTGTCACTGACCTGTTGTCAATGGTCTTCCCACTGTTCACAGAGGCTGCAGTTTCTTGTCACTCAGGTAATGTGCAGCTGGAGTGTTCACATCCACCTCAATCCAAGCAGCCAGGTCATTTGCTTCAAGACTGCCACCAAGTATGTTACAAGCAGCCTTTGCTTCTTGTTCTGAAAATGCTGCTACTTCAGGGTTATTATTAGTGATTGTTTTTTCCAACAGTTTTCAACTGCTGTTGAGCTTACTTTCTTTAATGCTAATCCAGTGTTGTATGCAACTCCTTTCAGTGTTATTTTCAGAAATTCTAGAATTTGAATTTCTGAGTTCACAACATGATTACGTAGCTCACCATGATAGTAGGCTTTGAAGGCTCAAATAATGCCCTGATCCATGAGCTGAATTAGTGCAGTTGCATTCCTTGGCAGAAATGCAGCTCTGATCGTGCCATTTTTTGATTTCAGGACATCAGCTGAAGGATGAGCTGGGAATTGATCCAACAGTAACAGAGATTTTTTTTTTCTTTTTTTTTTTTTTTCAAGTTTTTTTGGAAAGTAAGTGGCATCTCACCAATGGTATTAACTCACTTTTAAACTATGAAGCAAAAAGATCACTTGTCATCCAAGTATTAGAGCTATTTTTATAAATCACAGGTAGAGATTTTATTTTGATGTACTTAAAAACATTGGGGACTTCGATTTTTACAGATTTATAATGGCTTTAGATTGTGATTTCCAGTCTTTTTTATGCATAGTAACACAGTAATTCTCTTTGTTAGTTTTCATGCCCACTTTCTTGGGTGCATTTTTAATGTCTAGTGACTTGTAGGGAAGTTTATAGCTCAACACTACTTCATTACAGTTGTACAACTGTGATGAAGCAGTGCTATACATCTGTGACTTCACCATCTTGAATAACATTATGCAGAAATTCATGAAATACTGCTGCAATGTCACCAAATGCAGTTTCGCCTACAAGACTAATTTGGGCTATTCCATGATGAGCCTTCCATCTCCAAATCCACCTTTCAGAAGTTTAAAATATGTCATCATCTCCAACAAATAGTTTATGAAATTTAAGTGCCTATGGTTTCAAAATTATCTCATTTATTGGTACTCCACTCCATTTATGTAGAAACCTCCTATATAAGTATTGTTCACATCATTGTTTTCATAGAGTTTAGTTTTCGTTCTTTGGAGGCCTACTTTATCTTCTATGGAGTCTATGAATGAATGAAATGTTTCTTCCTCTTTCATCCAACTACAGATCATTCCTTCTGGAATTACACACTCGTGAAATATACTGCATTTTTTTTTTTGCCACTCTTATCTCTTTTGATAATCATTAACTTTTCTTCGACTGTAAAATTTTTTCTTTTGCTGGTCATTACTTCAGTCCTACTGATTTACTAATTTTGTTATGCATTTATTTCTGATGTCTTAGAACTTACCATGATTTTGAAAAAAACTAAATCAAAACCAAAGTGGCCAACCTATCATAGTGCTGAAGTGAAGTCATGTGACTTCACCATACACCATAAATCAACTTGTCAGTTCATGTATATTTTTGTCTACTTTATCTCTTAGCAGTTTTTGCTATCCTAAGTATAACTTCTAGTCAAGAAAGGATGTCATGTGCAGTTGTTTACAGAAATTTATTTTGTAACTAATGTAATGCAATTACCAAATCGTAGCCATATTTTCCTTCAGAGGTAGCTGTTTGTAATTAGCATTCCACCTATATACTCTTTATTGCATCTTCAGCCGAGGGAAGAAATTGGGTGTCCACAGTAATTAGTCCTTAACGAGCCCTGTTGTTTACAAAAATTACTCTGCAACTGAATACCGAATATATCAAAGAAAATTTTTAGCTGATATCTCCTCTTGGAAATATGGTAGCAGAATGTACAATAGATACAAGTGTATACAGTATTCTCTTTTCCCAGTTTTCAATATGAAATTGTTAGTTCTTTGAACTCACTACTTTTTTTTTTTTTTCATAATTTGTTTTGGGGTCATATCCAAAACAATGGTATGAAGAGGTGCATTATATTAGGGTTGCACTGTGTTGATATATTTATCATAATATATAAATCTACTATTGCACATATATATATATATGAAATATATAAATACTTGAAAGAGAAAATTAAATAAATACATTTGTATTTATTTATGTATTTTTCTCTTTCATATATTTTTAATTGTGCATTTTATTTTATACTTACTTTGTGGCACATAACAGTATGTAAAAAGATGTTTGTATGTATTTTGTGAGCTGAATCCAATGGTGCCATTGGTTTTCTCTGGTTTCAATATTTTGGTGGTAGTTGATGGTTTTATGTTTTTGTGACATTTATATGTATTACCTAAGTGAATGCCAATATTGTGATATATAAAGGCCTGTAATTATTTATTTTATTTATTTATTTTTTCGGTTTGCTATGATTACCAAATAAAGGTGTAGGTTATCTCCTGACTCATTCTGCGATGTTTGTGGATATTCCTTAGGTCCGAAGCAAGTGAAGCATAACATCATTGGTGGTACCAAGTTTTCCAGTGCATACAAAGCATAATTTGGAATGGTTGATCAAGACAAGCTGTGGGCATCTCATTTCTTCTGTGGTAGTTGGAGATCAGTATTAGTGGATTGTTCTGTGGTAATTGTAAATGTGTCTTTTGCTGTAATTTGAATATGGAGAGCTCACAGTATGTCGTAGGTTGAAAAGCTATAGTATATCCTATCATCCTCTATTGCTTTTGTACCACATGATGAAGGCTTGCCAATTCCCAATTTGCCTTCCAGAATTGGATGATAAATCTGGTGAACAGGATAATTAGAATTACACCTCAGCTTGTTCAAGTATAGTGCCACATTTCCATAATCAACAAGATTTGGATGTCTTAGTGAGAGCTTGTGTCTAACCAAATCCAGCACAGAGCTCCTGACATTTTAGTTAAAAGAGTAGAATCTGTTGGACCCAGGTTGCAAAACTTCCACATACAGAGCAAGATATGTCACTTATGCAAGTTTTTACCCTGTTGCAGAATCCCAGTGCTTATCATCTTGATTGGACATTATAAAGAAATTGGTATTAATCACAATCCAAAAGAGTGGCATTTTTTTTTTATTACAGAATTCAAGTAAAAGTTTGAAAAACATGTTGCTTCATAATGAGAATATGCACTCGTTGATTCCTGTTGTACACTCTATTCATAATTAAAGATTTTAAAGAAGACTGAAATGTGAAGCATATGTTAGAGCAGGGCAGTAGATCAGCACTACAGGAGAAGAGAATGGTGTGCGAGAATTGAGTTGCATGCAATCTTTATTCCAATGTTGCATATCCAGCTGGAACTGGTCAATTTGTTAAATCATTTTATCCTCAAGGTGATATCTTCAAGTATTACGCAATTTGTTTCCATAATTGTCTGATGCAGAAGTGAATTCACAAGAACTGATACAAAATGACTGTGCTCAGTGAAATGCTTGGCTGTCATTTTGCTTTGTTGTGAATGGCTTTCTTGGTGATATTAAGAGTGAAAATTATGAAGAACTAGTTGGCAAGTTGATTGAGGAATTATAGAATACAGAATGTCAGTCAAGCTCCATTACTTGCACTCTCATCTGTATTTTTTTAGACCAAATCTGGGAGATATTAGTTAAGAGCATGGGGAGAGATTCCATCAGGCCATATAGTCAATGGAGAAGAGGAACCGAGGAAGATGAGATGAAGCTATGATGGGTAAATATATCGGGTTCTTGGTTTAGAATGATCACACTGGTCACAAAAAGACAAAGATGTTTAAATGTACTTTTTTAAAGAATTTTTTTTATTAACCCGAGAAGGGTTTCTACTTTATTAATTTGTGAATTTTTTAGCTTTTTGCAAAGATTAATATTCTGTTCTATACAGAAACTAAATATTCTTAATAAATCTAGCATAGTATTATTACATATTTACTTTTCTTTCAGTTCTGGTCAAATTGAAGCTATGTAAAAAACTAAGGCTGTATTTGGAATCGGCATACCAAAATTCATACAGAAACAGCAAAATATGCATTGAGAATAATAATAACAAAAAAAGCAATGGGGGCTCAGAAGTTCGCTGGTTTTGTAATATATATTTAAAAAAAAAAAAAAAAAAAAATTCCTTTTCTTTTTTTTTTTTTTTGCAAAGTTTGGCTTGTTCAGTTCATTGTAACAGATAAATTCCGTTATTTATATTTAACCTTCTCTCACTAAATTTTATAAACATGCTTGTGTTGTCTGTTGACACCCTTTTCGTTTTAATTATAAAAATTAATTTTTATAATTTTACTTGATTAAATATGGTAATCCACTCTGGTGGTGGTAGTGCCCATAATGTAGCAAAAATGGTGGCAGGTCACCTGACAAGTACCGAACTTTTTTTTTCATTTTTGGAAAATGTCTTCGGTTTATAATTATTGCAGTTCTTATTTTATGTACTACTTAAGTTTTAATAAAAAATTAAATATTAAAACGTGCTGTATTGCAAAAAAATTTGGACATGAAATGGAAATTTCAATCTCTTAGTCTCTTCCAGTTTAAAAGACTTAAGTGCATATATTTCTGTTCATTATGTATATAAATATTATTAAAAAAAATGCACATATATATGTCTGATGCTATTAATTACTTCCATTTTTAGGTTTATTTCAAATTCATGCTCTGAAGTGTGCAAATTTTGAAACTAGCATATTTGGCAGCATTGCAGCCCATTTGAGAGAATGAGTTTAATTTTCTTGTCTTTACTTTTTGAAAACAGTAACAAAACTTTCAAAAACAACTAAGATAAGATTATAGCTGTTTATTGAACTAGTGGAAGAAGAAAAACAAGTAATCTGAAACTTTAAACAAACACGCATCTGGTATACTGCTCTATAAGCAAAAAGTCAGAAGACCTTCCTGATCCTTGCATGCAATTTCTGTATAAAAATAACTTCAGAAACTACTTCAGTTAAAAGTTTGACTATATTTAGGAAGGTAAATTTTTAATCTTTGATTTAATAATTAACACAAGAACATTATTTTCAAGGATGACCTGCCACTATCAACCAAGTTAATTATGATTTGCTAAACTAAATTAAAAATATTGAATGAAAATAAATGAAAGAAACTAGTAATAATAATAAAGTTTTTGACATCTTTTGGCATTTTCAAGGTTACTTATCACCCTAATTGAAACACATATTCTTGCATAGTGTCTTCCAAACACGATGAGGTCATCTGTATTTTTGTCAGTTGTTTGCACTTAGCTGGTGAAATTAAAGCTCTATGGAAAGATTAGATAATTGTCACTTCTCAAAAATGCCACATGGGAATGGGAGTTGCCTAGAAGAAAGATAGATGCATTTGCTCACTTAGTGTCTTTTAAATGTCAAACAGAAAACTAATGTCTCTTAATTCATAGTATATTAAAATGAATACAGAAAATATTGTATAATAATTTAGAGAATATTGGTGGGTAAAGGTATATGGGAAGATTTGATTTCATTCATTTACAAATTTTAAAAAGTGACATCTGTAAGACACAGTGCTAGCAGTGGAAGGTTAATAAGTTAATAATCCAGCATTATTATTTCTTTAACAGTATGTTTGAGTGGACTGTGGTTAAAACTCACACAGTTAATGATTTGTATTCATTGTGAAAATAAATAATTGCACACTCTTCTGACCTAGTAGTTGTGGTGCAGTATAAAGAAGAATATACACAGAAGTCCAGGAAAATTGCATTAGTCAGAAACACAAAAAATCTACACAGAGGCAGCAGTGCATCCACATGTAGTGTTACTCATATTACTGATAAATATGTCATTGAGAGGGTGGACTTCAGTGGTTCCCAAACTGTGTCCTGTCATCCAAGGTGCCAGGACACAATTTGAGAACCACTGACGTCTACTGAGGTTGAGTGTTGCAACCTTCAATTGTGCCCACAATAGCAATCACCTTTTAGGTGTGCCATAAATATAGTGTCTTTTAACTCTAAGTGTGACTGAAGTTTTTGAACCACTGGGATAGATTGTAAACAAATCTCCCTTTGCATTACCCACTAGGCCTGTCCCTATGGTCTACGTGAAGCAGAGCAATAATTGTATTCTTTTATTTAAAGAGACTGGATTGAATTGCATGGCAGGGTGGTTAATGACAATAATCAGGGAATGCTATTCCATGAAGATCTAGATAAATTAGGTAGATGGGCTGAGAAGTGGCAATTGAAGTTTAACATTGACAAATGCAAAGTACTTTATATGGGTAGCAGTAAACCCAGATTAACATACCAACTGCATAGTAACACACTCACTTTAGTGTATAGTGAAAAAGATCTGGAGGTAATTGTGCAATATATGAAGTTCTCTGACAGTGCAGACAGGCTACCAGGACAGCCTATTGAGTTTTGTCAATGATATACAGGAATTTTACTAGGGATAAGTAAAGGATTATTATATATAAGGCATCATAGTAGTACTGCATGCAGATCTGGAGGCCTCATTTTAGGACAGATGTGGATTTACTGGAATGGGTGCAGAGAAAGGCAACAATTTGGTGAGGGGAATGAAAGGGTGCTCTTATCAAGAAATGCTTCAGTTTTGGAAATTGGGCACCTGCGAAGTGATCCGATTCAGGTCTTTAAAGGATTGAGCAAGCTCAATGGTGATCGATGGAATTCTTTGTCTTTCTCAGACTACACATGAGGAAGGATGGTTGCAGGATAGATGTTCAGAAGTTTGTCTTCATCTATTGGGTTGTTGATTGTTGGAACAAACTTCCATTTGATGTATAAGTTGGCAATTTGAATAATTGCCAACTTATACATCAATTGCCAACTTATACAATAAATTCAAGGAAGAACTAGACAAACTATGAGAGGATATATCATTGATAAATATACAAAACAACAGTGGGCCCAACACTGAACCCTGGGGGACTCCACTAATAATATTAGTCTACGAAGTGCAGTGTCCATTGATTACTACTCTCTGTCTTCTCCCACTGAACCACCCTTTTATCCATTGTAGCAACTTGCCCTTAATACTATACTGCTCCAATTTGTACAGTAGTCTTTCATGTGCAACAGTATCAAAAGCTTTTATGAATATGATATATGATATCAAAGTATATGATATCAAAATTATTTTTTGCATCCAGCTACTTTGTAACCACATCATAGTATCCAATCAGATTTGTCAAACAAGGCTTTCCTTTAACAATCCCATACTGTCTGAATTATAACTGCAGTCTTGTCTAGATGATCCTGCAATGCTTCTTTAACCGGTAACTCTATTATTTTCCCTGGAACAGAAGTTAAACCGACAGGCCTGTAATTACTCATGTCACCCTTTGTGAATTGGGGATACGTTTGCACATCTCCAGTCTGTGGGGACTTCTCCTGAGTCCAACTATACTCTCATAATTATGGCTAAAGATTTTCTTACTTCCTTTAATATAATTGGATAGATCCCATCCACCCTAGGTGCCTTTCTTATGTTTAACTTCAGCAATTTCTCCTCCTTTGCTCTCAGTTATTACAAAATCATTAAGCTCCCTGTTAGAGTTTAATAAGCTTCTGTCCTCCGCTTCCCCACAGACCACAATAGTGCTAGCTTATCAGATATTCCAGAATACTGGAAGTTTATTTAAAAATGTTCATGATGTCTTCAATTAACTGAGAATTTTTGGTGTATCTGTATGCTATTAATTTTATATTTTATCCAGCTATTTTTTTATTTAAGAAGTTAATGTTTATATGTAATGGTAAAGTATACAGAATTAAAACTGAAACAACTTTAACAATGTTTTAAGCCTTTTGCGATTGCTTTAGCATAAACTGTACACCAAAAACAGAATCTTAGGGGGAAAAAATTACACCAGTTTAAATTTTAATATTCTTCCAGTCAGTGTAGGTAGTATTCAGTTTTGACCTGCATGGTTTATTTTTATAATTGGAAAATTACAGAATGCAAACATTTTTTATTGTTTAAAAAAATTCTTTTCGGCTCTATGCTTGTTCAAAAAGTGCACTGTGTTCCCATTCCCCTGTTAATTTTCGTAGAGCTTTGGTTTTGCCTTCAGTTCTGCTCGCTTCACTACTTTAGAGAATCCTTCAATATGGTAGTTGGTAAGCATTTTTTCTCCCCCTTATTGGATAATAATAAGCTTTGATGTTACTAATAGCATTAGAATTAAGAATAAAATCTTAAACTATTTCTTATCTTATCCCCCCCCCACAAAAAACCCATGATTGGTGAATAGAATACACCAAGTGGATTTATGTGTGTGTGTGTGCACACACACCTAATATACAGTTAATTGTCCATTTTTGTCTTTAATGTCATTCATAGAAGAACCAATATTAAACTTGGCCACAATAACACAGTTTCTCAGTGCTTATGTATAATAATTTGGTTCTATTGGAAAACTTTGGTGTAGATTCCTAAAGCAGCATATTTGATAATGCTAAACACCATAATATGATTGAATGATTCACTGATAAATTTCAGTAAAAACCGAAAGCTTTTAAATTTCTTTAGTGAACCTGTATGCTAAATTATTACTAGCATATCAAAACAACACAAAATAAAATAAATTATAGATTTGCTTCCCAAGTTGTGAACACTACTAAACTCTTTTGCTAATAAATATTAACAGACAATCTTTGATCTTCTAACCTCCCTGAGTGTATAATGGGTTTGTCACTTGTTTGGAAAGGTCTGGGTTTGCTTCTCATCTGTGGCCGGAGGAATTTCTAAGGTCCTCTTCAGTCGAGGCTGTAGTTGCTTTAGTGTGACTAAGTCTGTAAGGAATCCCTAACATAGAACCCTAGCTGCAACCAGTGAATAAGTTCTATATGGTTGAATTGAAAGCACTAAACTAATTGTGTAATCAAAATTTTTGATTACACAATTAGTTTAGTTTATTGATAATCATTGTTCTCTTTTTAATGATAGTGTTATATAAACACATTATTTGTATATGTATAACGGCCTCTGTAGCTGAGTGGTCAGGAGTGGGAGTGCAGTAGCACACGCTCTTTGAGTAGACCGGAGTTCAAGCCCCTGACTGCTGAATATGGTCAATCTGCCAACCTGCACTGGACCAGTGTGGCAGATTATGGTCCATTTCCCTCAGCACAAATTGTTGAGGAGGCTTCCATCCTGCAGTGGGTTTGATAATGGCTGCAGTTTTTTTTACCACTATGGTTCTACATTATGAATGCTTCACAGAATTAGTTACACTAAAGAAATTTAGACTAGAGCATCAGTGTATTGTGTGAGAGTTGTTTGCCTGGATTTCTAGGGAGGGGGGAGAAATACGCAATTCACAGTGGGGGAAAGTACATAAACTCTCAGAATTTCTGTCTTGATAGTATTCGAACCCAAGCCACATAGTGTGGAATAGTAGGGATTATAACTGTTGTATTATTTTTGAGGTGTCCAGAATTATCTTATTACTTTCTTTTATTCTCCTTTATTAGTACCGTTGTCAAAATAGTTGATACTAATTTGGTTTTATAGTACTGTATTCTACTAGGTGGCTACAATTAAAGTATCCTTGCTCAGAGCTGCTGGAGCATGATTTAATTGAGGGAGTGCAATCAAATCTGGTTAGTACATTCTCTAGAGGATGTAGACAAGAATTACAAGAAAAACAATACTGATTTCAAAAATTACCATCGGGAAAAAAGGTTTTCTGCAAACATGGTCTGTACTGCAAATGAAAATTGCACTGTTAACAACTGTAGGGTAACATAACTTTATTGCATGACATTTTCATATAACAGCATTATTATCAACACAATATATAGTATGGCTGTTATCAAGCACAATGTTAAAGTACTGTATGTTTTAAGTAACAATATTGGATTTGTCAGTCGATACATACTCAATGTGGTCGCCACTGTGGTCCAGCAGAACCTCAATCTGAGTAATAGCATGGTCAACTGCAGAACCTAAGATATAGAAAGTGATTTGTTTGCAAGCACTTGCAATGCCTATAATCTCACATTGCTCCATTTCTTCCATTCTGGTAAGGTGAGAAGTATTGTGCTCCTAATACTGCAGTAGCCTCACCTGCCTTCTGTTCTATATTTATGTGCAAGTGAAGTGGGATATGCAAATCATTCACAACACAATAGAAGTTTTTGGAATTAATGCTTTTCATGTAATTCTCTGATGCATCCTTCAGAGATTATACAAGCAACAACTGGTTGCATTTTCCCCATTAGATTACACTCCAGACAGCTGTAAATAGGGATATAATTTAATTGTGCCCACATGGTATATTAAGCAATACATTAAATTATATTAACTTAAGTAATTTATATACTGTAATGTATTTAATTATGCAATAAAAAATATAAGATTAAAATTAAACATTCTTAAATGAAGAACAGTATGCTCATACTGTCATTACACCGTGGAATTTGTTTAAATTGACTATGTAACATACTTTTTCAGATATTTATTATTTGCCTAAATTTTATAATTCTTAAAATCCATTATAAAAGTTTAATAATTTGAAAGCCTGTTATGAACTTTTTGTAGTTAAGTTTTTGAAAGTTAAGTTTTGCTTGCGTAAATTAAGAAAATATTTGGTACTGGTGTTTGAATAATTGTCATTAGTTGTTTGGAATGTTATTGGCTAAGTTTAAAGGTTTGTTAAAGGACATTTTTCTTCATTTCGATAGTTTAATAATTGGCAGTAAGAATTTATACAAATCTTTTTGAAGAAAGCCATGATACTATCCACCAAACCATGCACACAGTGTGTATTTTTATGTGTGAGTGAAAGTTATATAAACTGTGTTATTAACCTTAATTTATATTCTGAAACAGTAAAGGCAGTATCTCTCTCTCTTGCCATCCTTCTATCCTTTCTTCATTCTTCCTCTCCTCCCACATTATTTTTTACCTGTTTTACTAACACACATATATTAATTCATATTGTTGGAATTGTTTGACAGTACACCCGACTGCATACAAGTATATATATCCATCTTCTTCTTTTTTTTTTTTTTTTTTTTTTAAATAAAGGAATATTTGCTGTATATTGTGAATGCAACATGGAGAATATAAATCTTGAGCTAATAACTGAAAAGGATGAAGTGGCCGATTCTTAAAAAGTAATTTTGTTAATACATGTGGTATTGGATATAATAGACAGTGTTATTAAGAAGAGACAAACAATATACTCTTTATTTAGAGTGCAATAATAAAGACATTTACTAGGCTTCTGGTTGTAAGTGGATTAAGAGTGGAATGAACATAACATGCTGCAGATAAGGATAAAACACACACAAGAGGATCTTCTATGAAATGCATTAGAAAATTATTAATGTCCTGATTGTGAAGGATTTGCACTAGATTAAATATATGTCGCAACATTTATTGCACCACTAAAGGAAATTACGTTTGCTAACGGGTGGGGAGGGAGAAGTTTTTAATATTGAGTATGGCCTCTATTTGTTTTTAATGACATTAATAATGCTTTGTGAAAATTTGAACCTTTCCACACCTTTTGTAAGACTGTAGCTAGTTTTCTGCTTGAACTAGGATGTCTTGTTCTGGCTCTCAATTGTTGCTTAAAAACATCCCAAAAGTGTTTAGCTGGATTCGTATTTGGGCTCTGGGCCCTCAAATGGCAGGTTCACCACATTATTTTGCTCAAAACCATTTGTTTGCTGATTGTCCTTTGTGATGTGGGGTGTTCTCATGATGATACAAATATGCCCCCATTCTGCTCAAAAGAATTGTCAAAATGCAGGTAAAGCAGAATTATTCATGTTCAGAATGTAATACCAGACTTCTGTTGTTTATGGTTTCATTGATGAACAAATGGACTATGCTCAAAACATGTAAAACAATTCAGTACTACCAGTCTACCAAACACCACTGAATTTCATTGTTGGTGCAGGACAATTTGGGTGAACTATTCTTTGGGCACATGCAGTTAAGTCCATCTGATGCCTAAACTGTATAGTTTAAGTCATTATTCCATAGCTTTCATTTTCTCTGCATTGGGCAATGACATTCATATTTGGGAGGCAGCTTTAGCTGATGTAGCCTACCTTCTGTCTTCCATTGGCATGTGATATTTTCAATAGCTTATACGTATTTGAATGCCTCTCTCTCTCTCTCTCTCTCTCTAATATTTGACAACTGTGCATACCTATTGCATGACAGCTTACTATCACACCTCTTATGAAAAAAATAGGTCTTTTTCTCATCCCATTCTGTGATCACTGGAATTATTACCAGGTGTCTTAGTACATGTTAGAAGATAGTGTATATGTGAAGAGTAAATATACTCAGAATTATAATATTACATATTTTACAAAACAATGTGTTAAATCAGAAAGATTATTTTAGAAGGCACTTCCAAAAGTATATGATGTTTGCTGAGACTCTCATCCACAAATAGTACTGTTGAAGGATGTGAAATTTTGTATTAAGATAATAAAAAATCAAATAAAAACCTACTATATGAAAGGTTTTACAGCCAATTCCTATTTAATTTAATAACTAAAAAAAATCAAGTCTTTCGGATCTTAGCATATAGATATCTATGATCACATTCAGCTGTTTGCATTTTATTAATATATTTTGTGTGCAAACTGGTAGAGTTTGCAATTCTAAATTTCATTTTATTGATTATTGTGATGAGTAAGTTCATTATACCTGTTTTGTCTCTTTCTTTATATAACAGATGTATTTCTTCTATGTGGCAGCCAAATTTGGTAAATAAATCTGAAAAGATGGACTGAGAACTCTGCAGCTCTTGATTTTGCTTAGGCTTTAGGTAGCTTGCACTAAAGTGATCAGTTGTTTCAGTCTTCTTAATTTGGATTTGCTACAGCAGCATCATTGGTCATTAGATTCATTATTATAATTGGGAAATGAGTTGCATATAATGAAGTTGACTTGTATGCAGATCAGTTACTATTTTATGATTAATATTTTATATGGAAAAAATATCAAAATTTTTATAGTGTGGTGGGAAGGTATACCATATTGATTACATTGAGGGAGCATTGTTAAAAAAAAAAAGTTCAGTGCATTTATGAATTAAATATGTGTTTGTTGGGTAGTTTGTTATTTTCTTATTGCAGGCCACAAAGTGATGTTTTATATGTCCGTATGAATGTGCGTATTTGTGAATGAATGCCTGTCTGTATCAATGTGTGTACGTATGCAGATATGTGGGGATGCATGCATATGTATGTGTGGAAATGCTAGTATGATGTAAAAGTTTAAAGAAATTTAAGAAGAAAAATGGAATATGTCTTTCAGTATTAATACACTGGCTAATTTACTTACAGTTTGGGATGTTTGAAGCCATGGTCAGTGCTTTCGTAGATGAATTTCCACAATTCCTACAGAAAAGAAAAATTGCTTTTACTGGGTTCATGTGCTTCATCCTCTTCCTGTTGGGTCTTCCATGTGTTACTCAGGTTAGAGTTTTTATCTAATTTGTATTGTTATTGTGCATTGAATTGTTAATGCAAAATTTAGTTCAGTGATTAAAAATAAATTTTTTGTGCCTACCTAAATACAAGATCAGCAGAAAGATTTTAGTATTTTAAATGAACTTGATTAATTTTTAGTATCCAATATTAGTTTTAAATAACAGAAAAAAATATTTTTATTTACAATATAAATTACCTTGTCAGTTCATGTATTTTTCTTATAAAACAACCTAAATAAAATATAATTTAAGTCATTTGGAATATTGCTGTTTATCATCTTACTCAAAGAAGTATTATTTATTCTCTCTCTCTCTCTCAATGGCAACCCCAAACACAATAGGCAACTGGAACTTATAATACTCTAGTACAGTTGCACACAAATTGTGGTCCCTGGATCCAAGGGGATCTCATGAGATGAGAGGGTATATCTGCCCATTATGGGCACCATGAATAAGTTGTATAGTAGAAAAAAGATAGAAGCTTGCCAATCATGTATTCTGATGTGTTGATTTCTACAATGTGTACTAACTGATGTGTGGAATTTTGCTTTCAGTCAGTGGGTGGGTGGTTGGAATAAACTTTCATCTGTTGTTGTGGCAGTGGGTGGCTTGAATAAATTAAAAGAACTACTAGACAAATTCTTAGAGAGTTATGGATGGGTGAAGTGTGTAATTTTCCCTTTTTTTTTTGCTGTTGTTTGATAATTTTGCTTTCTTGCATCATTTGCCACTACTAATACTAATTTTTGAAAGGTAAGTTGTTAAAGCCCCCCCCCCCCTCATCATTTCTTGAAGCTGAGATAAAGTGATTAAGTATCAAGCAGACTGTACAGACAAACATGGATAGATTTTTAATTTTATTTTTAAATCTACATACTTTAAAACATGGGAGGGAAAATTTTGAAGGTGAATTTAGAAATATTTTTATTCTCAATAATAAAATGTTGATCACATTTTATTATTGAGAACAATAAAGCAAAGTGATATTTTATTTGGGGAGGGGGTCTATCAGTAAAGCTAAGAATCAAAAGGGGTCCATGGCCAAAAATTTTGTTTGACATTGTTCACATCTGGTGAGTATGGGCTTGGCACACCCAGGGTCCTGAGCTGGATATCATCATTCTTCTCTTTCTTGATGATTCCTTGTGTCTCTCTCTCTTTCTCTCTCTCTCAGGGTAACTCGGAAATTTTTTTTTTTTTTGGCTGGTGCAGCATAAGCCTCAGGCTTCCTTGTACCATATGGCTAATAATAATAATAATAAGTACAATTTTCAAGAAATATACCAAAAACAGGAATACAGGGTATATATATGAAGAAGGAGGAAAATTAGTTTGGAGTTGAACTCCAAGTGAATGTTCTAGTTGATGCATATATTGGGACTGGTTTTGAAGAAAAGGTGGAATTATGGATGCTAATTCAGAAGAACAGTCCACACATGGAAATATCTATAGAAAAGGCAGACAGCAAAATCTGAATGTCTATGTAATGAGAAATCAATAAAAAAAAATTATTGTACCATATTTTTATTAAGTGTGCAATATTCTTATGTTAATTTTCTCTGCAGTACTTTGGTTTCAGCTTTATTTTCGCTCACTTTATGTCACTAAGAATTCTTAGTGACATGGTGAGCGAAGAAGAATTCTTAGTGACACGAAGTGAGCAAAGAAGAATTCTTAGTGACATTGAAGTGAGTGACATGAATTGAAAGTGAGGCAGTCAGGAAAAAAAATTTTTTTGGACAACAGAACTATACTTATTACAGATATTATTTTGTCTTATTATCCAATACAGTAAAGACTTGATTTTACAGATCTCAATTTAATGGACTTATGGGGCAAGAGTGTACTCATGAATCATGGCAGCAAGTGTTTCAGTCTGTTTATGGATATGCTTACTATTATATTTTTAAGTGGTCATCTGTGTTCTGTTTATTATACAGTAGCCTCACTTACAGTCTACCATCATGGCCCCTAAGAAAATGTAAAAAGAGAAAACCATGTGCATCTAAGTGTTGCGCAGAAAGTAAAGCTGTTAGAGAAGTTGAACTATAGTGTGTCTGTTTTACCCGTCTGCTTGGAAAGAACAAACTATGTCAGATATTGTAAAGTGTCAGATATTGTAAAGAGAAAGGGTAGGTTTAAGAAGTTTTTAAGCAGCCAGAGTCAGAACTGAATAGAGTTTTTCTGGAACCACTACAGTCATGGTAAATTATCTACGTACTGTATATCAACCAATAAAGTCAATGTAAATAAAGCTTTTATTTTATTGTTTATAATACATACGTACACAGAGGAACTGTTTAAATTTTAAACAGTTCCTCAGGGGAAAGCTACCCCAATGCAGGCATAGGAATGACACATATCGACGAATTGACAGTGAAGCTTGGATGGACCACATCCGTAGATTCTCCAACATACATCATCAGTCACAAGTCATGAAGTTTGTGTGGGTTCTGTTGGTTGATAATGAGCTGGAGTCTGTTATTATCACAAAAGAAGTGCTGATACAGAGTATTAACTCCCTCAGGGCCACTAATACAGCTGGAGTTCATTGGGTCGCTCACTTCATGATAGTGTCTCAGCCCATATCTAATTGAACCATTGCAAACTATTTATAACTCTATCCTTGCTAATAGAGTTTCCCCTGAAAACTGGAGTAAGTATGCTGTAATCCCTATGCCAAAAATTGCAAACCCTAACCTCATGGAGCACTATAGGCCTATATCTACTGGAAAAATACTGGAGAAAGCCCTACTGCCAAAGTTTACAGATCAGATCCTGGCCAGTCAGCCTCAACAAATTCATTATCTAACAGATCAGCAATTATGAACTTCCTTACAGTCAAACCACAATATTGAATGCTTTCAAAGTCAGAAATTAAATTGCAATAATATATTCTGATATAAAGTCTGTCTTCGATAGTCTGAATGCACACGTCCTACTACATTGCTGCAACATGCATTCCAAATAAAAGGAAACTTGCTGAAGTTCCTGCAGTCCGTACTATCTTGTCATTCCATTTATTTGTATACAGTCAGATCCTCCAATGACCAGTCCATGTGGGAGTTCCACAAAGTGGCATCTTATCCGGACTTCTCTCAATGATGATCCCATTCTGCGAGGGCAGGGATGATGTATACACAGTGGCGGACTGGTCAGGGTGTCAGCTTGCCCGATGGCAAGTGGGCTCCCTTGCAATAACATTAGACAATATGTTAAAAATGTTAAATGACCTTTTAGTAGCTTGAAAATATAATAATTTTGGGTGGGCCCCCTTTGTCTCATGGCAACCAATATTTTTAGACCCAGTCTGTCACTGTGTATACACGTACAACAAAGGCCAACAGGCTGAAGATGGCCGATAAGTTTATACCAGCCAGGACTTTGGAATCAATCCACACCTTATCTCAAATTGTAATTCACTTTGAAAGGCTAACAGAAAATCCGAACTACAGGAAACAAACTGCGATATGTTCGCTCAGGCTTTCATTTTATGCCTACACCAAAGCTCCCAACAATTATAAAGCAGTCATTAATGAGTCTAAACTAGATTTTGAACAGACTAAGAGTAGAAAACTTGCTTCTTGCCCTAATGGTAGCCGAGCATTCTGGTCTCTTGCCAAAGCTATTGGCCGCAACTTTTGCCCATCTCTGCTCCCACCTCTATCCAAACCAGATGGTTCTGTTGTCACTTCAGCCAAGGATAAAGCTGATATGCTAGCATCCCATTTTTCTTCCAACTCATGTATTAATGATCTTGGTAAAACACCTCCCACCATTCCCAACATGCTCCATTCAATGCCTCCTGTGGTCTTCCGTCAAAAGGATGTCAGAAGGATTTTGACGAATCTTGATGCTAAGAAAGCTCCAGGTCCTGATGGTATGTCTCCACTTGTTCTCAAAACCTGTGCTCCCGAACTTACTCCTGTTCTTTCCACCTTTTTTCACTTTCTTATTCCAAAGGTGTTTTTCCTTCTACTTGGAAATTTGCTCATATCCAGCCAGTTCCTAAAAAGGGTGACAAATCCCTCCCATCCAATTATCATCCTATTTCAATTACTTCTACTCTTTCTAAAGTATTGGAGAAATCAATTAATTACCAACTCTTAAACTACCTAGAAACCTTCCGTCTGATCAACGATCGCCAGTATGGATTCTGTCAGTGTCGATCCACTGGTGATATTCTGGCTAATGTTACCCATTTATGGACTAATTCAATGGAAAGGTGTGAAACACAAGTAGTTGCTCTTGACATCTCAAAGGCTTTCGATTGTGTTTGGCATGAAGGTCTTCTAAACAAGCTTCCATCTTATGGTTTGTCGAGTCAGTTTGGTGTGACATAAGCATTGGGAGATCAAAATTGAGAGTAGGAGTGTGCTATAGGCCTAATGACTCTGATGAGTATAATAAGAAACTGTTCGGAGAAATAGAGTGGGCCAGTAAATCAGAGAGTCTTATAATGGGGGATTTTAATTTCCCAGATATTGACTGGAATTTGGGGGCTGGTCACTCACACAGTAGCAAGGCTTTTGTGGATTTATTGGATGATTGTTTTCTACATCAGCATGTTCGGGAGGCAACTAGAGGGAGTAATACTCTTGACTTGATTATCAGTAGTGATTCTTCATGCATTAAGAATCTGCAGATAAATGAACCACTTGGTGGCAGTGATCACAGTGTGCTGAAGTGGGAGTTACTCAAAGAGGTAACTACCATTAGGGGTAAAGGGAAGGGGTATTGCTTTCGTAAAGGCGACTACAATGGACTGAGACAGTATTTAAATTCTATACAGTGGGATCAACTGATGATATTGCCAACAGCAAATTCAAAATGGGAAGCATTCAAAGAACTTATCGTGGAAGCTACTAGGCTTTACATACCAACTAAGAAATATTGTTCAAGGTTAGGCCTAAATGGTTGTCAGATGAACTAATGAGGCATATGGCAGAGAAGAAAAATGCATGGGATACATACAAATTAACACGTGACACGGACGCCTATGATAGATACAAGTTGATCTGTAACCAAGTTACAAAGGAGGTTAGGCAGGCGAAGGCAGATTACGAGAGATCCTTGGCAAGGGATGCGAAGAAAAACAGCAAAGAGTTCTTTACTTATGTAAACTCTAGAAGGAAGGGGATGAATCAGATTGGTCCACTTGAGATCGATGGGTCAACTGTTGATGACCCTGCTCGGGTAGCTAACAAACTAAATGAATATTTTGCATCGACATTCACACATGAGGAGTTATTCAGCGAGGGGAATGCCAGAGGTGTATTCAACTCTAGCAGTAAGCTAGAGAATCTTGTAATAACTGAGAGCAAAGTGGAGGAGAAATTGTTGAAGATAAACACAAGAAAGGCACCTGGGGTGGATGGGATCTATCCAGTTATATTAAAGGAGGCAGCAAAGGAGGTAAGCAAACCCTTAGCCATAATTATGAGAGCTTCCTTGGACTCAGGGGAGGTACCCATTGACTGGAGATGTGCAAATGTGACCCCAATTCACAAAGGGGGATCAAAGGCTGACACAAGTAATTATAGACCTGTGAGTTTAACTTCTGTTCCCGGAAAATTAATGGAGGCACTGGTGAAAGAAGCACTGCAGGATCATCTAGACAAGACTTCAGTTATAGCTAGGACACAGCATGGTTTTGTTAAGGGGAAGTCTTGCCTGACCAATTTGATTGGATACTATGATGCAGTCACAAAAGAACTGGATGCAGGGAATAACTTTGATATTATATACTTGGATCTTAGAAAGGCTTTTGATACTGTTGCACATGGAAGACTGCTGCACAAATTGGAGCAGTGTGGCATTGGAGGCAAGTTGCTGCTATGGATAAAGGGGTGGTTGAGGGGGAGAAGACAGAGAGTGGTAATCAATGGACACTGCTCATCGTGGACTAATGTTATTAGTGGAGTCCCTCAGGGTTCAGTATTGGGGCCTTTATTGTTTTCTGTATTTATAAATGATATTGATGATGGTATATCAGGCTTAATGTCCAAGTTTGCAGACGATACGAAGGTTGGCAGGGTTGTCAAGGACACTACTGACACTATGCTGCTGCAACAGGATTTGGAAAGGTTGAGCAGATGGGCTTCGAGGTGGCAAATGAAGTTTAACATTGACAAATGTAAAGTACTACATATGGGAAACAGCAACCCCAGAGCAACGTATCAACTCTGTGGTACTACACTGACAGTGGTAGAGAATGAAAGGGACCTGGGGGTGGTTGTGCAGGCAGATATGAAGTTCTCTGAGCAGTGCAGACGGGCTGCAAGAGTAGCTCATGGTGTATTGTCAATGATATATAGGAATTTTTCTAGCAGGGATAAGGAGGTGATTATTCCCTTGTATAAGGCAATGGTCAGGCCACACCTAGAGTACTGTATACAGGCCTGGAGGCCTCATTTCAGGAAGGATGTAGAGCTGCTTGAACGAGTACAGAGAAGGGCAACTAGATTGGTCAATGGGACAAAGGGGTTCTCTTACGAAGAAAGGCTTAAGTTTTGCAAATTACAGTGTCTGGAAACTAGGCACCAGCGGGGTGATCTGATAGAGGTGTACAAAGCCTTGAATGGTTTGAGCATGCTCAATGCTGATGGGATTCTTCCTCTAGCTCAGAAAAATCACCTGAGAGGGCATAAATTCAAATTGAGGAAAGACAGATGTAGGATAGATGTGCGGAAATTTGCCTTTAGCCAGCGGGTGGTTGGTGGGTGGAACAGACTTCCATCCCTTGTCGTGGAAGTTGATAGCCTAAATAAGTTTAAGGCTCAGCTGGACAGGTATTTCGAACGAACAGAGGGGTGAAGTGGTTATTTTTATTTATTTATGTTACTTTTTTTTTTTTTTTTTTTTTTTGGCTGATGCTGCATAAGCTTGCTTTCTTGCATCAAATGCCTCTACTAATGCTAATGCTAATGCTAATGTTTGCCAACTGTTTTTTTGCAATTGGTTATCCAGTTTTCTCTCTGATCGCCCACTGAGGGTGATGGTAGATGGCTCTCTGTCTTCTAACTTCTCCACTAATGCTGGTGTTCCCCAAGGTTCAGTTCTTTCCCCCACTCTTTTCCTCTTGTATATTAATGACCTTCTTCCATTGACTGGAAATCCTATCCATAGTTTTGCCAATGATAGCACATTGCATTCCACTTTACATTTTGAGAAACCTTGCCCTGTTCGATCAGCTTCAACTTCTCGAATATCCGCTTCCAATTCTTTAAATGCAGGTAATTCTCCAGTGGGGCAAAGATAACTTAGTTGATTTCAATCCTTCTAAAACTCAGTCTTGTCTTATATCTCTCAAAAAGGATTCTTCTGCTCCCATGCTTATCTTTAGTGACACTCCGATTTCTAGGCAAAATGATATATCTCTTTTGGGGATTACCCTGACTTCTAATCTCTCTTGGCACAAGCACATTACAAATATTGCTTCCTCTGCATCTAAAAAACTTGGTTTTCTCTTTCGCTCTCGGCGTTACTTTTCTCCCAAACAGCTGCTCACTCTGTATAAATCGCAAATCCGCCCTGCCATGGTATATTGTTCCCACATCTGGGGTGGTGCCCCCAAAACCTCTCTCAGGCTTCTTGATTCCATTCAGAAGAGGGCGGTTAGGTTAATTAATGATTCATCTCTAACAGAGTCTCTCCACTCGCTTTCTCATAGCCGCACTGTTTCTGCTGCATGCCTTTTCTACAGATACTTCCATGGGCACTGTTCTTCTGAATTGGCTTCTATAATTCCCTCTCTCTCAGTGTTACTTTTCTTCCAAACGGCTGTTCACTCTGTACAAATCGCAAATTCGCCCTACCATGGAATATTGTTCCCACATCTCGGGTGGTATCCCCAAAACCTCGCTCATGCTTCTAAATTCCATTTAGAAGAGGGCAGTTAAATTAATTAATGACTCCTCTCTAACAGAGTCTCTACACTCGCTGTCGCATAGACGTACTGTTTCTGCTGCATGCCTTTTCTACAGATACTTCCATGGGCACTGTTCTTCTGAATTGGCTTCTATAATTCCCTCTCTCTCAGTGTTACTTTTCTTCCAAACGGCTGTTCACTCTGTACAAATCGCAAATTCGCCCTACCATGGAATATTGTTCCCACATCTCGGGTGGTATCCCCAAAACCTCGCTCATGCTTCTAAATTCCATTTAGAAGAGGGCAGTTAAATTAATTAATGACTCCTCTCTAACAGAGTCTCTACACTCGCTGTCGCATAGACGTACTGTTTCTGCTGCATGCCTTTTCTACAGATACTTCCATGGGCACTGTTCTTCTGAATTGGCTTCTATAATTGCCGCTCCAGCCAACATCCATTTACTGTTCAACTTCAAACTCACAGAACCAACTTTTCATCCTCCTCATTTATTCATTCAACTGCCGTTTTCTGGAACAACCTTCCTTCATACATATTTCCCGAAAATTACAGTCTACAGAAGTTCAAATCTAATGTCAACAAATATCTTCTTTCATCTTCTCAACCTCCAACCCAGGCACGGTACTAAGTACTATAGGTTCTAATACCTCTCATGTTTGGGGTTTTCAGGGAAAAAAAAAAAAAGAAAAAAAAGCTACTGTTGCCTAACAGTTTTGTGTGTTTTTCAAACAACTGCTTGTATTCAGTGTGTGGTGTTATACTTAGCAGTTAATACGTTAACTGCCAGGTCTCTAGATAGAAATGTAGTGTAAATCTAATCACTATATATTTTCTGTTCCTTTATATTTTATTATATTTGAATCCTCCGGCATTTATTGCTGTGAAGGGAATTTCACTCACCAATGTAGCGCTATTTATTTTGGTAGACAAATAAAGATTTATTTAATTCTAAATAAAGAAAATGGAACAAGTAAATACATGGGCTGTATTAGGTAACTAAAAGTAAGACCAGGTGCACGTATACTTGCATATGCACCAAGGCTAGAAGCATCGTAAAAAAATTTGATGAATTTGAATTGCTGGTCAAGTCATCAAAATGCAGACATTGTTGGAATATCAGAGATGTAGTGTCACTCAGATATAAGGGATGCAGAATTTGAATATAGGGAGTACAATGTTACACAAATGACAGACAGGATAGGAGGGTGGTTAAGCTCTTAGTTAAGAAGCACATAAAATCTGAGGCAGTGCATCCAGTTGACATTGGTAGCCAGTGCAATGTTGGGTCAGTTTGGTGTGACATAAGCCCTGGGAAAGCAAAAATGACTGTAGGACTATATTATAGGCTTAATGTCTCTGATGAGTACAATGATCAACTGTTCAGAGAAACAGAATGGGCCAGTAAATCAGAATGTCTTATAATGGGGATTTTCAATTTCTAGATATTGACTGGACTTGTGGGTTGGTCATCCATACATTAGCAAGTTTTGTGGATTTATTGGATGACTGTTTTCTACAGCAGCATGTTAGAGAGGCAACAAGAGAGAGCAGTTCTCTCGATCTGATTATCAGCAATGATTCTTCATGCATTAAGAATCTGCAGATAAAAGAACTGCTAGGTGGCAGTGATTACAGTCCATCAATGAGGGATTTACTTAAAGATGTAACTAACATCAAGGATAAAGGGAAGGCATTTTGCTTTTGTAAAGGAGACTACAGTGGTCTAAGACAAGGCTTCTTAAACTAGGGGTCGCAACCCCCAGGGAGGGGTCACAGAAAATTTAGGAAAAATAAAAAAATTTGATAATGGAGTTACTAATCACCCTTTCTTGAAAAGGCAACAATTGTTGGCTATTACAGTTTTGCACCTACACTTCAGTCAAAAGTGTGGACTGACACAACAAGCATAATCTGAATCACACTTAAAAAATTGTGGTTGTACAACATTACTGGCAGAGCCTGTACAATTATGAGTACTCGATAGAGATGTTGAAAGTAATGGTATGATTTCATGATTTAGCAGTAAATATGAATTAGAAGAAATGTAAACGAAAATTAGAAGAAATGCATTTTATTTCACTACCATGATGGTATATTTGGTATTTTTAATTGCACTCGTGCTCAACAATTGCTGTGCAGTGTTAATGATTATTACCACTTCTCCTCGATTGAGACGTTCTTTGAAATAACACCTACCGAAAGTCCCTACTGTTCTTAGAACTAATGTATTGCAAAACTTTCCTGGTAACCTTTGTACTAAGAAGCTGCTGTTCAAAACACATAATTGAAAGCAGCTCAGTTGTTATTCATACAGGGCGATCCGATTGTTGATTTTCACACAAATTCTTTGGGTGAGTTTATTATTGTGAGAAAATAGTGTGTAACAATAAGTTTGTTTTTTTTGGCTGATGCTGTATAAGCTTGCTTTCTTGCTTCCTTTGCCACGACTGATCTGATATTAAAGGTATGTATTTTTATTTGTAAATCTGAGTTTGAAGAAAAGCATAGGATTAGCAGATTTGTTTTGCAATTTATGAGATAGGGCTGAGTTTTGGATGTACATATTACTGAGAGAGGAACTGTGAGGTATAAGATTGAAATTGTCAAAATCTGACGAACACTATGTTCAATGTTAGACCTTGATTTTTCTCTTCTTCATAGAATGCAATGGGGGAGAGAGAGGGGAGGCACTTTTTTGAACACTCATTAATAGCATGAGAACCCATTGTGAGTGCTACCTGGCTCTCAGAGGTAATCATACCTCCCCCCAACCCTTGCTACACCCACTAAGATTCACACTCTCCTCTGCTGGACCCAAATTTCCAGGTATGCATGAGCTAATTTGCATATTTCGGAAATAACATTCTTTACCCACAGGTAAAGTGGTACTACGTAGTACTGCTTGTCATAATATAATGTAGTTCCATATCAAATTTCATTGATTTGCATCATTTTGTGAACTATTTCACTCTTATTTTCTCCAGTGTATATTAAAATTGATGTTATTTAGCTGGAATATATATGGAACATACTAAAACATGGCCAAACCTCTGAATATGCATTTAAACAAAGTCTAAACCTTGATGAAGTTATTTTAAATTCTGAAAATTATTCTGCGGTAATAATTATTATTATGAAATTTATCAGAGTTAATTGATTTACACTGTTTTAATTCAATATTCATTTTCTATTTAAGGGAGGAATGTACGTTCTGCAGTTAATGGATTGGTACAGTGCTACTTTTTCTCTTATGATCATTTCACTATTGGAGACTTTTGTTATTGGTTGGGTTTATGGTAAGTAACCCATTTAAATGAATAAATACTTTGTTATTTATTTTTTTAAAATTATTTTTCATTTATTCATTTAATGCTGTATTGTTTTAAATATCTGATGCACTATAAATGTGAGTATTATTGCTTAAAAGTGGTTTTAATTAACCTTATATCTGTTTAAATATTATATTATAATAATATCATATTTAGCTAAACAAACATGAACATTAGCAGTAGGAAGAGAGCAAGAGAGGTAGTCTTATATCCACTGAAAGATCTCTTAAACATCCTCCTGTACATTTTACATGCTTATGACCTGGGCTTGTTGCCATTGATGAATAAGAAATCCAGCCTGGTGATCAGTATTTTATAGGTAATGAATGTTGTCCTTTGATTTACACTTGCCATGTTTGATTTACACTTGCCATGACTTATAGTTATAAGTCCATTTTAAAATGGACATTAAACTACTGTCAGCATTTATATACGATAGGGGAAAAACAAATATTCAAAGGCTGTTCAATCATGAAAGATTGTTTATTTTATGATGCTTCATAATTCAGATGTTCATAACCCAGGAAATACCCAGTAGTTTCTTATTTATTGATGAAGATATTTTAAATTCTGAAAATTATTCTGTAGTAATAATTATTATTATGAAATTTATCAGAGTTATGCGTTGCTTAGTTCTGTTGGTAATAATTAATTTAACATTCAGATAAAACTTAATAAGTTTTTAATTTTCACAGGATATAATTATCAACTGTCCATTATCAGTGTGAGTCTTATTGATATGGATGCTTTGAGAAGATGGAATTATGTGAATTTAATACTAATAAAGTAAGATAAACGTGTGTTTTCTCCTCACCAAATGACACAAGGAGAAGAGTTTTTTGAATAATGGCTGTTCCAAAACCTTTCCCTTTGTTTACTATGCCACGCAGGTGGTGCCTAGATCTTAAAAATACTTGAGGCCTACTCATTGCATTTCTGTTCTTTCTATATTCATGATATGCAACAGGATTGATGCAATCAATGAATGATACAGTTTATGAAATCAAAAATATCCAAAGCAATGGGTATGCATTAGTTATCATTCTGTATAAATAGATTACAAAATTTTAAATAGCTACCTACATAACTATTTAAGGGCACCTCCGTAGCCAGGTGGGCAGGAGCAGCAGTGCATAGCACACGCTTCTAGATTAGACCAGGGTTCGAGCCTGTGACCACCAAATTCGGAGGATGTGGAAAGGTCAGGGAATGACCACTGCATACAACCGGTGAAATACCACCACTTTGCTTATTGGAGGCTTGAAGTGGTGAAACCCATGTTTAGTCTCTAGAGCAAAGTTTCCGGCATCCCCCCCCAATACTTCTCCTTCAACCCATGCACGGTACTAAGTACTATAGGTTTTGATTTGATACCTTTCGTGTTTGGGGTTTTCATAAAAAATATCCCCGGAGCAATATGGCCTTAGTTGCTAATGCTCCTAAAAACCAAATAACAAACAACAACATAACTATTTAAATGCAAGAAAGATAGGCAGGAAAACCTTGAAAATGAAAAGAGCTTAAGCTTCATCCTTGGTAAAGTATTGCTTGATATTGTGCTTCTTCAAACAGCATTTCCCTCTCTCAGCAGTAAAGAGTTTTTTTTTTTTTTTTTTTTTAATGGTGCAGTATAAAGGCAAATGTGGAGAAAGTACTATTACTGAGAATCTTTTTTTTTTTTTTTTTTTTTTAAATCAAGCTGCCTAGAATAGGAAAAGGACATACGATTTTTGGCTATTATTCACAGGACAGTAGGAATACATGACATTATTTCAGTGATCAATATGCAGACTGGTAAAAGCATCATGTAGTCGAAATGACTACTATATAATTATGAAGAGAAATTTCTTAGGCACGAATCCTTTTAAATGAATAAAAATACCGTATAAGTTTATGAGACATTTCTGAGTTCAGACAGTTGGAACACCTGAAATTTTGAAATATGTGGTGCAGAAATGAATTCACATTACCATCTGTGTTTTGCTGTAGGTTTTGACCATTAGTCATGTTGAACAAGTATAGGTTATGAAATAAGTGTCCACCTGGGGAGGGGCCTACTGTATATTTCTAATTAATTGGATAGTTATATTTTCCATTATGACCAAATCTGACCAACAACTTAATGCTTGGAATTTGCATCAGTAATTAATATATATAATACTAATTTGTTATAAGAATAAAAATCTGTCACTTAAAGACATTTTAATTACTTAATAGGAGCAGACAGATTCATGCAAGATATTGCCCTAATGGTCCGACGTGTTCCTCCACTGTGGTGGAAATTATGTTGGTGTTTTATCACTCCCATTGCTATCCTTGTAAGTAAATTAACCTTTGTTTACCTAGTAAATATATCAAACTGATTATAAGTATATTCTTTGTGGTGGAGTGATGTTGAACAATAAAGCTGAGTCAATTTTTAATCAAAGTTGGGTCATCAAGTGCACTTTGAGGGCTGATGTTAAAGTCACTACTTCTAATTTTAGTTTTGTGTTTCATTTCATAAGTGAGTAGCAAAATTTACCAAATGATGCTATTAAAATAAGTTTATATACAGATTATACATAAATTCATGACCTGGAGCCAGAAGAAGAGATCTGAAAGCTCCTATCTACAACGAGTGATGACAGATTATTGCACACTACTGTAGGTGACTGTGGACAGCATACAGCAGTGTCGCAGTGCTACTAGCTTATAGAAATAAATCTTATGTTTAAGTCACAGATTAGCATAGGATCTTGAACTGAAATAGCTAATCTAATTCTTTTCAGAATATGTTGTATCCTCTGCCCAGGAAATTTGTAGATTCAGGATTCCATTCCTTGAACAAGGCCCTATTGGAAACTTGCAGTTGTGGACACACCAGTGAAGCACAATACCTGTTGAGAACCAGGTATTACTGCTTCATTGATGTGCCCATAGCTGCTTCATTGGCAGAGAATCCCAAACATGCAGACAGCACTACCATCATGCATGGTGGTGTTGTCTATGTGTTCAGTATACTCTCTCATGCCTGTTGCATATGGCTGGAATGGCAATTCTTTAAATATTAGTGTTAGTCATATGTGTAAGAAACTCCAGGCTTTTGCTATACTAACCAAAAAATAAATAAATAAAATAAGCTATTTATGTGTTTCTCTCATCATATAAGTACCTATCCAGCTGAACTTTGGAAAATTCAAAGCTGCCAGAATAAGTAAATTTATTCAGCCAGAATTGGTTATTTTATTCTTTCTATGGTCACTGATTACTACTCTTCCTCTAATGATGTGTTGTTTAGTTGGCACTGATTGCCAGACTATTCATGTCCAAAATTTGCATTGCATCTCCTTACCTAGTGAAACATTGATTTGATTATACTATTTAAGTTGAAATAGCTATTTTGGCCTCTTTAAGAAATAACATTCTTTTGATACATTGCCATTCTATCAAGAAGCTTGTTGGTCCTATAAGTTTTGAAAAAATCTGCTATTTCTACTTACATCAGTAGAGTGAAGTTTGGTAAGAGAATTCCCCCCCCCCCCCTTAAATTCCTGGCTTTTGTCTCTGCATGGTTTGCTCCGTTTTTAACATTTCTTAATTCCTGTAGTCAATTGGGGGTGCCATACTCCAATAGTTTAACAGGCATGGTCTTGATTTATGATGCAAATACTTTAATTTAACCCTTTCTTCTTCTGGGTTCAAATGATCTGACGATGGTAGCAGCAAAAGACCTCATTTTATGATTTATGCTGTCAGTCTTGATGTCATTCCTTGTTTTTGTATTCTAAGAACATCTAATATAAAGATTACTTAATTTTTTTTTTATGCTAACTGTTTTTACCACTTTATTTAATAAAGTGATTGATAATTTTTTTTCTTGATTTCTTGGCATGCTTACAGGGGTTATGCCTATTCTGAAAAAGCTAAACCTGACTCTGCCTGGCATCAGTTCGCTCTTCTCTTTTAAAGTTATTGGAATAGATTTTACTCAAACCTTTTGACAGACCAAATCTTCTCTTTTAGGTTTTCTTCAGGTATATTTTGGGCTCCTAGATGTTCAAGTTTGAGTTTTGTCTCAATCTGTTGATTGAAATTATATCAGGAATTGGATTCTAAACAGTTTTTATCTGCAGTGTTAATTGCTCCTCTGCTAAAACATTTTGCATTAGGTGCTTGGAATTGAAGGTTCTATATTTAAGTTGTCATTAATCTTTTTTACAGGAAATGCTTTTCTCAAATGATGTGGTGTCAACATTCCTCTAGAAAGCTGGTGATCACCATTATTTAGTATTTTTCTTCTTTATTTAGCATCTTTTCTGTGTAGGAATAATACTGTTATTTTTTGCATAAACCAGTGATGTGCTTACCATAAATGGTCCTTCTCCAACGTCTCATTTCTTCTCTTTGGGGTTTAATAAGCTAATATGGTGTCAGATTAATCACTTCATTTCTTGTGCTACCCACTTAGAACTAAATTTGTTACCTGCAGTTCCTAAGTTTGTTGTTGAATATATGAGTCAACAACAAGCTTAGGAACAAATGTTCCAACTGTCTCCTTCATTTGTTGATTAGGTTTATGGGCATTATTTTCAATACTACACCAAGCTTACTCTTGCACATGGCTTTTAAGGAGTGTCTTATTGCTTTCAGGGTTAACCTCCTTCAGGTTTAATGGTTGACATGTCCATGGTCTCAAACCCAACACTTATTTTTAAATATTTTCATTTGTTTGGTTGTCCACTATTCCTTCAAATCTACAGATACTGTTAAATGCTGAATACATTATACTTTCTCACAGTAGAGAAGCATGGCATTTTGTATTTTTTCCCCCTGAATTTGATGTGTAGGATGACACTAGTATTGGCCTGGCACAATCCAAGGAATCATCTACATCATTTGTTAAAGGCCATTTTTTTAAAAAAATCAATGCTGCATTGAGTGTTTTTAATTCATCAAATCTCGATACTGATTTATTGAGCTCTGACTTTTTAATAATTTCTGCATTAAAAGAAAATTCTGTCATTTTAAAACAGAGTTGATGTTGCAATTTTGTAAGTTTTTTTTTTTTTTTTTTTTTTTTTATGCTTGATTATAAACTCCATTTGGGGTACTGCTTGTATTTATGCTTTTTTAATTTGGTAATAAAGCAACACACACACAGATTTTTCTCCCAAACCAAGCATTATAATTGAAATAATTCCACTTATAGCCACAAATTTATTATGCATTTTATTGATAAGAAAATAGATTGATTAAAATTAATATTATGTAATAAGATGGAATAAAATATACCAGCAAACAAATATGGTTGTGATACCATTAGATATTCTATAACAGATATTAGTATTTTGTTAGCCTACCATGAGCTTCAATTACTACCTTGCACAGAGCACATCAGATACTTGATATAATTGATGCTTAATACATGATAATTGATAATGGTTTCTTGCAATGTTACCTTGCTTGATGGCTTTTTAGCAGCAGTTTCCAGTCAGGTTCAAATTGGGACTGTTTCCTGACCATGATAAGGATTGGATATTGCAGTCTTACATGATGTTCTGTATTTGAAACAAGCTAATATTAGCATATTGGAAATTATATGAAATGTTGTACTAACCTTATGTGCAGCATGGCAAGATGCAGGGTCATGTGTTAGAAAACCCAATTTTCTGTTTTGAGTTTGCTGATGATGGGCAAGAGAGTGTCCTTGAAAATTTTTGTGTAGTAGTTACTGTTATCAGTATCATTTACAAAATGTGTTATGCACCCCAAAACCTAAGGAGGCATAAATTCAAATTAAGAAAAGATGTGCGGAAATTTGCCTTTAGCCAGCAGGTGGTTAATTACTGGAACAAACTTCCATCTGTTGTTGTGGAAGTTGACAGGTTACATAAATTTTTAAGGAGGAACTGGACAGGCATTTGGAGGGAATGGTATGATTTTTTTTTTTTTTTTTTTTCTTTTGGCTGATGCTGCATGAGCTCATACACTTGCTTTCTTGCATCACATGCCACCACTACTACTACCACCATCTGTTGACTGAATGCAGTCAGGGTGGATAAGCTTTGTTAGATCTATGCTACATGTAGTATTTACCATCTGAATCTGTGGAGGTTAAATTTGGATACATTTGAGAATATTAGTTTCTCAGTGCTCATTTGTCCAATTAGCATTTTGTTTAGCCCAGGTTAGTTATTTTTTCCTCTATGTATTTTCTCAAAAAGGGCTTCTTATGAGGTTGATATTTTCTAGACCACTAGTCAGACAGTTCTGTCATTTGCATTTACCCCAGTATGTTCCTTCCACGTGGTTTTAGGTCTGTGGAGCTTGCACAACGATCATGAAGGCATAGATGCATTTAAAACCCTGTCCTGTTCTGTAGTACTTTTCCATTTCAGTCTGGTTCCAGATTTTCTTTTGACATCTCTAGTCTTGTGTTTCTTTATAAGTAACTGTGACACAGTAGACTGGTTACGTTACAGCCAGCTAGAAAAGCCTTCCCTCTCAAGAGCAATAATTACCCTTTTATTCCTGAGTGTAAACCATACATACTGCTGCTGAATGGGAAGTGAAGACACAGTGGCAGGGAGAGAAGAAGGTGTAATATAATAATAGTATTCACCATATAGTGCAAGGAAGCCCAAGCTTTTGCTGCACTGGCAAAAAACCTCCAACCAAGTAGAAGAGAAAACACAAATTGAATGCATCCCTCCTCACACAGGTGACTATCCAGTTGACCTTTGAATTTATCCACACTGTCAGCCTCAACTACTTGGAGGGGCTACTTGTTCCAGCAATCAATGACTTACTGGCTAAAAGAAACTCCCTACAATATAATCTAAAGCTCAACCCCTGTAATTTGAATTTATGGCCATTTACAATATCACATTAGTTTTATAGGATGTTATAATAAATAGCCTTATAATAAATAGTATTAAACTTTATGAGAATGATGCAATTTATGTAACTGCTACTGTGGGTGTGGATACACTCAGTGATCACTGAATTATGACCACCCCCATCTGTAATGGCCTGTGCCACATAGCTTACAGTATCCTATGCTAGAGCAGTGGTAATTTGCACCTGGTCATGTAAGTCAAAATGATAAAGTAGTAGTTATGGGATACAGTAAAATATCACAGAGTTTCAAAAGAGCATGCTTGTGTGTTGGGTGCTTCCATATCGGAAACAGCATGCATGTTGATTGCTCACATCTCAGGGCAAAGAATAGTGCGAAATGGATCAAACCACCTCATGTCTACAGAACTGTAAAGGATTACGGAAGGTGGATGTTTGTGGTAAGTAAAGGGGGCAGTGCATTGTATGGACTCAACAGCAGGTCACTGTGCAACAGTTGGCATTGCAATACAGTGTGAGGAATGCAACAACAATATCTGAAATGATGGTGTGCAGCACACACAGACATGGGTTTCCACAGCAGATGGCCCAGGAGACATCCCTCTTCACTGCTGATCATTGTCAATGGCACAGTATGCTTTGTTGTTGACAAATAACCAGTGTACTGTTTGTCAGTAATGCACTGGAGACTGGAAATGAGTGAGTGTGTTGGTCAATGAATCCAAATGTCTGGTGCGACACACCAATGGATGCCTTCATATGTGGCACAAACAACACAAGTCCATGAATCCATCTTAAATTGTGCCCACTGTCCAGGCAGGTGGCTGCTTAATATGGTGCATGTTTTTCTGGCAAGAACTAGCACTCCTGGTGCATATGGACCAGCATTTCACTGGTAAGATCATAGGAGATCTTACCAGTGAAATGCTGGTCCATATGCATCAGGATCTTTCAAGATGATAATACGCAGTATCATCAGGCCCTCACCTTGCACGAGTGGTTTGGGGAACACAGTGAAGATATTGCTATCTTGATTGGCTTTCAATCCACCTGAACACCTGTGGGATGCTTTGGAATGATAATGAGGTGTATGGACACCCAATTGTCATCTATTCCCTACAGACATCTAGTGGAGTTGCTGCCTAAGCAAATAGTGACTGCTATCTGGGCAATGGCCCAACATGGTATTTATAGGTGGTCATAATTCAGTGATCACATTTTGAGTCCAAGAGCCTCAGTAATCCTCTTTTTTGATATTAAAACACTTGCCTGGAGACAAATTCTACCACACCGCAGGACGCTACTTTTCCATTTTAAAGTTGATTTTGTCGAGGCTATTGATCTTTCCTTGGCTCCAGGATGTCATTGATGTAACAAACTGATATTTGGGGTTTAGGCTGTTTGGTCCAACAATCCTCCTAAAAGTAGGATTGCCTACCAAATGATCTATGAGATTTATGGATATTGGCCTTGGAAATCCTAAACGTAGTTGATGGTCAAAGGATTCCTTGCTGGATGGTGGTGTATGTAATTGTATGTCAAAAGATAAAAAGATGTCTTCCAGTTGTATTTGAACCTTTTCTAATTTTTGGATAAGCATTATAGTGTTGCTAATGATAAAAGGATTCCTGGGATAACTGTTGATATAAGGCTAGTAAGCCATTTGGAAATCTTTTCACCTGAGTGGAATCTATCATTGATATAGTGAGTCTGAGAGGTGGAGTTCCTCCTTGTGGTACAATCTGGTCTACCATGGTCAAATTTTGACCATGGTAGACCAGATTTGGTCAAAAAAAAAAAACTCCTCAAAAACCTAGACCAGAAGACAGGTTTTGATACTGAAACCTGTAATGCAGCCAATGTTATTTAGCTATTAGGTTTTACCATTGTACCAATTGTCCTCTAACATACCAATAAAACTAATTAAAATATTGCATGTGGAAAAAGCCTTTGTTGAATCTTTTTTACCCAATAAATAGCGGGCGCCTCCGTAGCCAGGTGGGAAGGAGCAGCAGTGCATAGCACATGCTTCTTGATTAGACCGGGGTTCGAGCCCGTCACCACCAAATACGGAGGATGCGGAAAGGTCGGGGAATGACCATCGCAGAGCAATATGGCCTTAGTTGCTAATGCTCCTAAAAACCAAATAACCCAATAAATAGCTATTTCTGTGCATGAAAGCTTTAATAATGATGTAAGTGAATCTTCTCTCTCTCTTTTTTTTTTATCATCAGTAAGAGCTGCATTTACATTACAAACTTGGGGTACCAGCACACATTTAGGAACACTGTCCAGTAGTGTACTGTCATTAACAACCCTGCCAACCTTTGTGACATTAAGCCTGAATAAATACAGAAGTGTAATTTAAAAATTTTATTTTGCAGTATCTAGTAATAGATTCATAGACATATTTGACTGGAACTGTGTGACAACTTTTTGAACACCTTGTATAATACATATTAGCATTAGTAGAGGTATATGATGCAAGAAAGCAAGCTTATACAGCATCAGCCAAAAAAAAAAAAAACCCTCTTCCCATTCATTCACTCCAAATGTGTTTTTGTGTAGTTCTGCCTTGAATTTATTTAAACTGTCAACTTCTTCAATGACAGTTGGACTTTTTGCCAACAATCAACCACCCGCTGGCTAAAGGCAAATTTCTGTACATCTGTTCTAAAATTGTCTTTAACCAAATTTGATTTTATGCCCCCTTGGGCAATTAATCTGGGCAAGAGGAAGAATCCCATCAGCATTGAGGTTGCTTAAACCATTCAAGGCCTTATACACCACAGTCAGATCACCTCGCAAGTGCCTAGTCTCCAGACACTGTAATTTGCAAAACTTAAGCCTTTCTTCATAAAAGCAACCCTTTGTTACATTCACTAATCTTGTTGCCTTTCTCTATACTCGTTCCAGCAGCTCTACATCCTTCCTAAAATGAGGCCTTCACACCTGTATACACTACTCAAGGTATGGCCTGACCATTGCCTTATACAAGGGGATAATCACCTCCTTATATCTGCTAGAAAAATTCCTGTATATCATTGACAAGACACCATGAGCTACTCTTGCAGACCATCTGCACTGCTCAGAAAACTTCATATCTGATTGCACAATTACACCCAGGTCATTTTCATTCACTACAACACAGTTGATACTGTTACACTCCCTTTATTTTGAGGCCTTGGAAATTAGGTGGTGGAGCCTGCCACAGTACTTAAATAATCTACTGGGTGCCTGACCTGCCTCCTCGTGGCAAAGTGTGGGCAACGGTGGGTTCCAATGGCTAAATAGTCAGAGAAACAACAGAACATAATGCTACACAACAGACCACTCCCCACACACTTTTTAAATCTCTGGCATCCACAGTTCTGTGTCACTCACTCACAAATACAATGTGAAGATGGGGGAAATCCTTGGTGCTGTCAGACACCTAACACTGTTATTAACGCTACTCATATGCAGTATTTTACATTTGTTAATGTTAAACTTCAGTTGCCACCTCTCAGCCAATCTGCTCAACTTTTCTAGATCCTGTTGTATTAGTGATTAGTGTACTGTCATTAACGACCTTTGTATCATCTGAAAACTTAGACATTAAGCATGATATACCTTCATTAATAAATACAGAAAACAACGCTGGAGGACTCCACTAATAACATTATTCCATGAAGAGCAGTGTCCATTGATTACCACTCTCTATCTTCTCCAACTCACCCATCCCATTATCCATAGCAGCAACTTGCCCTTAATGCCACATTATCCAAAGCTTTTCTAAGATTCAAGTATATGATATCAAAATTAATCTTCGCATCCATTTCCTTTGTGGCCACATCCAATCAAATCAAATTGCTCAGACTTCCCCTTAACAAACCCATGCTGTTTCCAAACTATACTTGTCTAGATGATCCTGCAGTGCTTCTTTAACCAGTGCCTCCATTAATTTCCCCGGAACAGAAGTTAAACTAACAGGTCTGTAATTACTTGTGTCACACTTTGATCCTTCTTTGTGAGTTGGGGTCATATTTGCAAATCTCCAATCCATAGGTATCTCCCTCGAGTCCAAGGAAGTTCTCATAATTATGGCCAATGGTTTGCCACCTCCTTTAATATAACTGGACAGATCCCTTCACCCAAGTGCCTTTCTTATGTTTATTTCAACAATTTCTGCTCCACTTTACTTTCAGTTATTACAAAATCATTTAGCTCACTGCTAGAGCTTAATCCCCTCCTCATGTGTAAATGTTGATGCAAAATACTCATTCAGTTTGTTAGCTATCTGAGCAGGATCATCAACAGTTGAACCATCGATACCAAGTGGCCCAATCTGATTCATCCCTTCCTTCTAGAATTTACATAAGAACTCATACTCTTTGCATTGCATCCTTTGCCAAAGATTTCTCATAATCTGCTTTTGCTTGCCTAACCTCCTTTGTGACTTGATTACAGACCAGCTTATATCTATCATAAGCTTGTGTCACCTGTTAATTTATATGTATTCCATGCATTTTTCTTCTCTGCCACATATCAAATTAGTTCATCTGACATCCATTTAGGTCTAAACCTTGAACAATATTTCTTAGTTGTATGAAAAGCCTAGTAGCTTCCAAGATTAATTCTTTGAATGCTTCCCATTTAGAATTTGCTATTGGTAACATCATCAGTTGGTCCTCCCACTATATAGAATTTAAAAACTGACTCAGACCACTGTAGTTACCCTTACAAAAGCAAAAACCATTTACCCCTGATGGTAGTTACCTCTTTCAGTAAATCCCATATCAGTACCTTGTGATCACTGTCACCCAGTGGTTCCTTTATCTGCAGATTCTTAATGCATGAAGAATCACTACTGATAATCAGATCAAGAATATTACTCCCTCTGGTTGCTTCCTGAACATGCTGCTACAGAAAACAATCATCCCATTAATCCACAAAAGCCTTGCTAGTGTGTGAGTGACCAGCCCACAAGTTCCAGTCAATATCTGGGAAATTAAAATTCTCCATTATAAGACAATCTAATTGATTGGTCCACTTTATTTCTCTGTACAGTTGTTCATTAGCATTAATAGCATACGATGCAAGAAAGCAAGCTTATGCAGAGTAACCAAAAAAAAAAAAAAAAAAAAAAAAAAGGAGAGAGAACAAAACCTTCCCATTTCACCCCTCCATTCGCTCCGAATGCCTGTCCAGCTCAGCCTAAAATTTATCTAGGTTATCAACTACCCGCTGGCTAAAGGAAAATTTCCGCACGTCTATTCTACAAATGTCTTTTCTCAATTTGAATCTGTGCCCACTCAGGTTCTTAATCTGAGCAAGAGGAAGAATCCCATCAGCATTCAGCTTGCTCAAGCAAATCAGAGCCTTATACACCTCGCAGGTGCGTACTCTCCAGGCGCTGCAATTTGCATAACTTAAGCCTTTCTTGGTAAGAGCACCCCTTTGTTCCCCTTCTAGCAACTCTATATCCTTCCTAACATGAGGCCTCCAAGACCTGTACACAGTACTCTAGGTGTGGCCTGACCATTGCCTTGTATAACGGGATAATCACCTCCCTGTCTCTGCTAGCAAAATTCCTATATATTATTGATAAGACTCCATGACCAGCCCTGGCAGCCCATCTGCACTGCTCAGCAAACTTCATATTTGACTGCACAATTACCTCCAAGTTTGTGAGGTTCACTATAGCCCCTAAACCCTCAATACATTTGTTTGGAATGACAAATTCTGCCCGATATTATTAAGGCATCAGAAGCAGGAATGAGTTAGCCAATTTTATAACAGAGGAGTAGAAGAATCTCAAGCCTAAGTTTTTCCATTTCCACAGATTGACAGGCTAGCTGTAGAACACAATATATTGATGTCTTGTGGATTATGTTGTTTTGGCAACAATCCAAAATGAGCCAGCTACTAGATTAAACTTCCAAGTGATTCATATTTTTTTGATATGAACTGTTTGTTTTCCTGAAATTGATGGGATTCTTCCACTTGTTCAGATTACAAACCTAAGGGGGCATAAATTCAAATTAAGAAAAGACAGATGTAGAATAGATGTGCGGAAATTTGCCTTTAACCAGTGGGTGGTTAATTGCTGGAACAAACTTCCATCTGTCGTTGTGGAAGTTGATAGGTTGAATAAATTTAAGGAGGAACTGGACAGGCATTTGGAGGGATTTTTTTTTTTTTTTTTTTTTGGCTGATGCTGCATAAGCTCATACACTTGCTTTGTTGCATCACATGCCACTACTACTACTTGGTAACTTTTATCGCTTGTTTTAAATAACTGATTGTAAATAGTAATAGTAGTAGTAGTACTAGTAGTAGTGGCACATGATGCAAGAAAGCAAGTGTAGGAGCTTATGCAGCATCAGCCGAAAAAAAAAAAAATCACACCATTCCCTCCAAATGCCTGTCCAGTTCCTCCTTAAATTTATTTAACCTATCAACTTCCACAACGACAGATGGAAGTTTGTTCCAGCAATTAACCACCCGCTGGCTAAAGGCAAATTTCCGCACATCTATTCTACATCTGTCCTTTCTTAATTTGAACTTATGTCCCCGTAGGTTCGTAATCTGAACAAGTGGAAGGATCCCATCAGAATTCAGCGTGCTCAACCCATTCAAGGCCTTATAGACCTCAATCAGATCACCGCGCAGGTGCCTAGTCTCCAGCCACTGCAATTTGCAGAACTTAAGCCTCTCTTGGTAAGAGAATCCCTTCATTCCCTCACCACTCGTGTTGCTCTTCTCTGTACACGCTCAAGCAAATCTACATCCTTCCTAAAATGAGGCCTCCAGACCTGTACGCAGTACTCAAGGCGTGGCCTGACCATTGCCTTATACAGAGGGACAATCACCTCCTTTTCCCTGCTAGCGAAATTCCTATATATCATTGACAAAACCCCATGACCTGCCCTAGCAGCCTGTCTGCATTGCTCAGAAAACTTCATATCTGACTGCACAATTACTCCCAGGTCTTTTTCATTTTCTACCACCTTAAGTGTAGTACCACACAGTTGGTACGTTTCTCTGGGGTTACTTCTACCCATATGCAGTACTTTGCATTTGTCAAGGTTGAACTTCAGTTGCCACTTCTTAGCCCATCTGCCCAAATTATCTAGATCCTGTTGCAGTAGCACACTGCCATTACTGTCATTAACAACCCTGCCAACCTTTGTGTCATCTGCAAACTTCAACATTAAGCCTGATATACCTTCATCAATATCATTGATAAATACACAAAACAACAGTGGACCCAACACCGAACCCTGTGGACTCCACTAATAACATTAGTCCACGAAGAGCAGCACCCATTGATTACCACCCTCTGTCTTCTCCCACTTAACCATCCTTTTATCCATTGTAGCAACTTACCCTTAATACCATTCTGCTCCAATTTGTACAGTAGTCTTCCATGCGCAACAGTGTCAAAAGCTTTCCTGAAATCCAAGTATATGATATCAAAATTATTTTTTGCATCCAGTTCCTTTGTGACCACATCATAATAACCAATCAAATTTGTCAGACAAGACTTTCCCTTAACAAACCCATGCTGTGTTTGAATTATTGCTGCAGTCTTGTCTAGATGATCCTGCAATGCATCTTTAACCAGTGACTCCATTATTTTACCCGGAACAGAAGTTAAACTAACTGGTCTGTAATTACTCGTGTCACCCTTCGATCCACCTTTGTGAATTGGGGACACATTTGCACATCTCCAGTCCGTGGGAACCTCCCCTGAGTCCAAGGATGCTCTCATAATTATGGCTAAGGGTTTGCTTAGTTGCTTTGCCGCCTCCTTTAAAATAACTGGATAGATCCCATCCACCCCAGGTGCCTTTCTTATGTTTAACTTCAACAATTTCTCCTCCACTTTGCTCTCAGTTATTACAAAATCATTAAGCACACTGCTACAATTTGATAACCTTCTTCCATTTTCAAACTGTAATAATTCCTCACGTGTGAATGTAGATGCAAAATACTCATTCAGTTTGTTTGCTATCTGAGCAGGATCATCAACAGTCGAACCATCGATGTCAAGTGGACCAATCATATTCATCCCCTTCCTTTTAGAGTTTATATAAGTAAAGAAATCCTTGCTGTTTTTCTTAGCATCCTTTGCCAAAGATTTCTCGTAATCCGCCTTCGCCTGCCGAACCTCCTTTGTGACCTGATTACAGACTAGCTTATATCTGCCACAGGCTTCTGCGTCACCTGATAATTTATATGCATCCCATGCATTTTTCTTCTCTGTCACGAGTCTCATTAGTTCATTTGATAACCATTTAGGCCTAAACCTTGAACGATATTTCTTAATCGGTATATAAAGTCTAGTAGCTTCCACGATTAATTCCTTGAATGCTTCTCACTTGGAATTTACTGTTGGTAACATCGTCAGTTGATCCCACTGTACAGAATTTAAAAACTGTCTGAGACCACTGTACTCCCCTTTACGGAAGCAAAAACCCTTTCCTTTACCCCTGACAGTAGTTACCTCTTTGAGTAAATCCCACTTCAGCACACTGTGATCACTGCCACATAAGATGGTTATAATATGATATAATATGCCACATAATAAGATGGTTATGATATGAGATTAAGTGCATGGAATGAAATGCAGCACAAAAGTTTTTGAATCACCAATTTTAAAAGTGGTAATATAGGGTTAAAGTGATTTTAACAATATTAGTAGTATAGGTAATTTCATTTAATGTGTGCAGTACTTTAGTTTATTTACAAATTTATAGATAAGTAAAACATTTTTAATAATGCTAATTTTTTTTATATTTCAGTGTCTTTTGTTGTTCATCTTCATTAATCATAAAGCAGTTACATACAATGATTACATATATCCTGATTGGTCAGTTTGTCTTGGTTGGCTTATGGCAGTTTGCTCACTTGTGCCAATACCACTGGTGGCTGCAATTCAGCTTTACAAAGCCGAAGGCACATTCAAACAGGTACATTTGAATATTAAAATTTTAATTTTTCATAAGAATTAGAATGTATTTATTTGAAGAGAAGGGACCCTTAATCTGATACTTGTAGACAGACATGAAGATAAAATGCATTAGAAAAATGGCATGGGCTTATGCCTTGTGATTGAATTCCATATTTCTAGGTTTCTGATACTGAGAGGTTAGTCTACCTTTTGTTTTAAACATGAGATATTGCTATGACATCCTGTTTTGCAAATAAGTGTCTCTAATGGCAACTCATAGAAAAAACAGCAAAACAAGTTTGCTTAAATTGCCTCAATATTTACAGGCTGAAAAAGAACGAAGTAGTCCTATGTATTTTACTATTATTAGCTAGGTTAAATACAGTGGAAGGGGTGTTTAAAAAGTAATGAGATTTCTCACATTATTTGTTATCTAGGGCAGCAGGCATTGGCTTACTTCACTTCTGCCCTCATAGATTATATTTAAGCATTGGAAATACCCGACATAACACAGGGTTGGTATCGCCAGTGTGCTGCATATGGTTGTGCATTATCTCAAAACAAAAAGTATTTCTTATGGGACACGTCAATCAAGTTTAACAAGATTTTTGGTAATATGATGTATACTAGTCAAGTTTTTTCCTTGCACCTTCACTGAAGACCATAGTAGTGAGTTCTTGTATCTAAGGATCTTCAACACAACAGTAATGATGGAAGTTGATCTTTCATCATTTTAAGTGCATGGCTATGACTGGAAACAAAGACCCAGTCCTCTCAGTGGAAGACTATCTGCCCCAAATCCAACAGAGAAAATAAACTCAATCAAATGTGAAGATAATGCTTATCATAATTTTAGATGCACAGTTCATTGTGAATAGTCTATATAATATTGGTGTAAACGCCCCATAGATAACTCTTAAACAAAAAACGACATTAGTAGTGTGTGAAGGGCATCATTTTATCTGTATCTCATATTCTGCCCTTCCTTCACAACAATTGCCATGTATTGCACTACCTCGAATAAGTAACGCTTCACTAAAAGAGAAGACTATTGTTACTTATTCTCAGTGGACACCATCACTTCAAGGCTTGTTTGTATATGTGTGGGATAATAACTCTACTATCCACTTGTCCCTATTAGACTCAGAAAAGCAAAAAGTAGAGGGAAAGTTATAGTAGGTGTAGAAGAATGAAAGGGACAGTAACTCCTTCAACTCACACCACTCAAATTGGCAATGCTTCCCCAGTAGAGAAGACTATTGTTACCTATTCTCGGAATCTCCGTGAATATCAAGGCTCCCCTGGTATTGCAGCCATGACAATCCAGTTGTGAAGATAATCCAACAATATGAGAGATGCCAGAAGGTGTATGTGATAATATTTAAGTAAAATTAAATGCGACAAGGCATCATATCTCTAAGAGTATAATAATCTATATAATATTGGTGTAAACACACCATAGACAACTCTTAAACAAACTATGTTAGTAGTGTGAAGGGCATAATTTTATCTGTATCTCATGTTATGCTCTTCCTTCTCTATGAGATATAGATAAAATGATGCCCTTCACACTAACATAGTTTTTTGTTTGAGAGTTGTTTATGGTGTGTTTACACCAATATTATATAGATTATTATACTCTTAAAGATATGCCTTGTCGCATTTAATTTTAATTAAAAAATTGTGAATAGTGTACCAGGAATACTGCAAAACAGTTGTACAGGCAACCCCGGTATAACACAGTACTTCTACAACACGATTGACAAATTGTGGCGATCCTTGCATAACACGGTGTGTGGGGAAAACCCTGCTATTATGTTGGATGTAATTTTTGAACGTACGTTTCCACAGTTGACTCACTAGTTAAAAAAAAAAAAAAAAAAAAAAAAAAAAAATTCCCGTGTTACATTCTGTTCTGGCGCCTCCGTAGCCAGGTGGGAAGGAGCAGCAGTGCGTAGCACACGCTTCTTGATTAAACCGGGGTTCGAGCCCGTCAACCACCAAATACGGAGGATGCGGAAAGGTCAGGGAATGACCACCGCATATCCCGGAGCAATATGGCCTTAGTTGCTAATTCTCCTAAAAACCAAATAACAACAACAACAACATTCTGTGCTATTAAACTTGTGGAAAAGTCTAGATTTCAAAGTTTTATTACTATTGTATAGTATAGCACGCCAGCCTATCCAAAAGTTGAAGTTATGTTCCTACCGCCACAGTTGTACTGGGTTAATACAACTTCTTTCAATCAGCCGTTAGATCAAAGCATTATATCCACCTTTAAAACTAATTCCATCAGAAAATTGTTACAATGGATTCCGAATCGATTTAAGTAATGGACTGTATCAGAATCATAGCTTTATCGCTGAAAGAAGTAAAACTGTGAAAAAAATGTATGGTCAGAGTCAGTTCATTCAGGAAATATGATTGAACGGGCAGAAAATGGAATTAGTGCAATAGTAGAACCTGCTGTGTCAGTAGGAGGGGAAGGTTTTGATGATATGACTACTGAAGCTCTCGTGGGTAGCACAGTTGATAGAAACGTCCTCCTTCCCACACTGGCTGGAAAAGACCAGAGTGCGAATCATGTAGATGAAGGGAGGAATTTTTATGGGTCTTTTTCACAATGTGGCTGAGTTAGTCAGGCTCAGGTAGCATGGTTTTTTTCTCCCAGCAAAACAGAAAATCGACCTCAGACACATGCAATTTATAAACAATATACACAGAGTAAGATGGCCTTAGTTGCCGATGCTCCTAAAAAAAAAAAAAAAAAAAAAAAAAAAAGATATGATTACTGAAGACGTTCAAGAATTACTGGTAGAAAATGAGGCCGGCGTAGCAGAATCGTTGCAAATGGCATCGGAGGTAAAATCAAATCAATTCTAATGATGATATCGCAGATGAAAATCCTACACTAAAAAGCATAAAATTAGCCGAGCAATTAGAATCTTATTTTTTGAATGCAGATTCTTGAATGAAAGGAGCCCAAAGTTCAAAAATGCTTAATCAAGCAAAAGAAAACAAACCCAGATTACTAATTTTTTAAAGAGAGCAGAAGATATACGAAATCTAGAATGGTGTATTTTTGTTAGCTTTTGGAACGTAACCTCCTTTTTCTTAGTCCCGTATAACATAGTTTCGCACAACACATTTTACAGGAACCTAATAACCATGTTATACAAGGGTTACCTGTATATGGCACTTGTGCAGTATTGTTTTGAGAAAACAGCCATAAAAGTAGGTTTCAGGGAATTGGTACTTGTGTCACAACAGTGTTTCTGCACACTTTTCACGTCAAGGATTTCTTGCAAAATATACCAGTATATCTGCCATACTCATTATCTTTAGTGCCCAGTGATTTCCCCCTTCCCATTGAAAGGCCACAGATTTGCAAAATCTTAGGAAATGATTAAGAATACAATGCAACAAAAGAAGCCCATCAGGAATGCTTCCAGAAGTTACAAAACATTGAAATTGGCATATCACTACCTCCTAACATTACTGTGTCAAGGAGACTACTTCAAGGGAATTCCATCTGAAGTTTTTTCACTTCCTAGATATTAGTTCAGTCCCTGAACTTTTTTGATCACATATCTTATGTACATATATAGGGTGGGTCAAAATTATGTATCCATAATTTGTAAATTAGATGCTCAATTTGTATTTCTTCTTTGAGACTGGATGGAGACCATGCAATTCTTAAATAGTACAGAAAATGTCATGGAGGTTCAGTGTGCATGGGAAAGACAATATGGAACAAAAGGCACCTACATCTAACAATAATCATCTGCACAATTTGAGAAATATGGAAATGTACACAATATCAATAAGGCAAACAGTTAAAGTAAAATGGTATCAGGAAGTATTGGAGACATTGAAGCTGCAATGAACTTTACAGCTTTAATGTCTTACAATTTGAACATTCATCACAGAAGTCAAGACAGTGTACAAGAGAACTGCAAATAGTAGTAGAGGCACGTGATGCAAGAAAGTAAGTGTATGAGCTTATGTAGTAGATGACTCTCATCAACCGGTGAAATACCACCACTTTGCTTATTGGAGGCTTGAAGTGGTGGAACCCATGTTTAGTCTCTAGAGCTAAGTTCCGGTCAACCCTTCCTTTTCTCTTCCATCATGCAGTATGATTGATGACTTTTGAGGTTATGATGAACGTCGTGGCGAGATCCAATATTCCTTACATTTTGAGGGTACAGCTCTAAAACGGTGTTCGCAGGCCAGCCGCTAGTTAGTACACCGGACCGAACCTATTGGTAACTCTCTAGGAGACTTCCGGATCAGCTAGTGTATAATCTTGCTACCTCTACTCTGCCAGATAGTGACTGGAGGGAGTCCGAGTAGTGTGTATGCGGGGAGCATTGTTGAGGCCACGTTATGTCAAGGATCTGGGTATATTCTTACCATGTGTACGGCATATCCAAAAATTTCATTACTTCATACGGCATGTCCCACCCACTTTTTCTTACTATTGAATACACCATGAATTGTCAAACTAATAGAGCAAGCTTATCTGCGAAAAGATCTAAACCTCCCAAGCACTTCTTAATTCATTTCACAAATATACGTGGTCTCAATTCTAATCTCAACAATGTCCATTTCCACTTGCAGTCTGCCAAACCCCATGTACTTTATCTGACAGAATCTCAGTTATCAGTTGATTCAACTACTGCTAATCTCAGATGCCCAAATTATTCGCTGTATGATTCCTTTCACCTCAAAGGTGGTATTTGTGCATATGTCCGTCTCGTGTTGTTTGGCATTACAAGAATGCAAAATGGGATGACCTGCGAGACTTCTTTTCCTTTGTCGGAATACTGTTTCAAAACTTCTGATGTCAACGTTTGCTCAGATCGTGTCAGTAAAATTAATCTTGCAGGAATGGAATCCTTTATCCCACACTCCACTTTAAAATCTTGTCCTTTATCTAAACCTTGGTTTTCCAATAAATGTGCTAAGGCTGTTCAAGAGAAGAATGTTGCATATCGTAATTGGCTTGTTTCTAATTCTTCAGTTTCATTTTCTGCCTACACCAAAGCTCGCAACAATTGTAAAGCAGTTATTAATCAGTTGAAACTAGAGTTTGAACAGGCTAAGAGTAGAAAACTTGCTTCTTGCCCTAATGGTAGCCGAGCATTCTGGTCTCTTGCCAAAGCTATTGGCCGCAACTTTTGCCCATCTCTGCTCCCACCTCTGTCCAAACCAGATGGTTCTGTTGTCACTTCAGCCAAGGATAAAGCTGACCTGCTAGCATCCCATTTTTCTTCCAGCTCATGTATTAATGATCTTGGTAAAACACCTCCTACCATTCCCAACATGCTCCATTCAATGCCTCCTGTGGTCTTCCGTCAAAAGGATATCAGAAGGATATTGATGAATCTTGATGCTAAGAAAGTTCCAGGTCCTGATGGTATTTCTCCACTTGTTCTCAAAACCTGTGCTCCTGAACTTACTCCTATTCTTTGCCGCCTTTTTTCACTTTCTTATTCCAAAAGGTGTTTTTCCTTCTGCTTAGAAATTTGCTCATATCCAGCTAGTTCCTAAAAAGGGTGACAAATCCCTCCCATCCAATTATCGTCCCATTGTAATTACTTCTACTCTTTCTAAAGTAATGGAGAAATCAATTAACTGCCAACTCTTAAACTACCTAGAAACCTTCCGTCTGATCAACAATCGACAGTATGGATTCCGTCAGTGTCAATCCACTGGTGATATTCTGGCTTATGTTACCCATTTATGGACTAATTCAATGGAAAGGTTCGGTGAAACACAAGTAGTTGCACTTGACATCTCAAAGGCTTTTGATCGTGTTTGGCATAAAGGTCTTCTAAACAAGTTTCCATCTTATGGTTTGCCAACTGGTTTTAGTAATTGGTTATCCAGTTTTCTCTCTGATCGCTCACTGAGGGTGATGGTAGATGGCTCTCTGTCTTCTAACTTTTCCACTAATGCCGGTGTCCCTCAAGGTTCAGTTCTTTCCCCCACTCTTTTCCTCTTGTATATTAATGACCTTCTTCCATTAACTGGAAATCCTATCCATAGTTTTGTCGATGATAGCACATTGCATTCCACTTTCCATTTTGAGAAACCTTGTCCTGCTCAATCAGCTTCAATTTCTCGAAAATTTGCTACCAATTCCTTAAATGTCGATCTTCAGGCAATTCTCCAGTGGGGCAAAGACAACTTAGTTGATTTTAACCCTTCTAAAACTCAGTCTTGTCTTATATCTCGCAAAAAGGATTCTTCTGCTGCTATGCTTATCTTTAGTGACACTCCGATTTCTAGGCAAAATGATATCTCTTTTGGGGATTACCCTGACTTCTAATCTATCTTGGCACAAGCACATTACAAATATTGCTTCCTCTGCATTTAAAAAACTTGGTTTTCTCTTTCGCTCTCGGCGTTACTTTTCTTCCAAACAGCTGTTCACTCTGTATAAATCACAAATCCGCCCTGCCATGGAATATTGTTCCCACATCTGGGGTGGTGCCCCCAAAACCTCTCTCAGGCTTCTTGATTCCATTCAGAAGAGGGAAGTTAGGTTAATTAATAATTCATCTCTAACAGAGTCTCTCCACTCGCTTTCTCATAGACGTACTGTTTCTGCTGCATGCCTCTTTGACAGATACTTCCATGGGCACTGTTCTTCTGAATTGGCTTCTATAATTCCCGCTCTCTCTTTCAAAACAGTCTGAACACGTGCCGCCACCAGCCAACATCCATTTACTGTCCAACTTCAAACCTACAGAACCAACTTTTCATCTTCCTCATTTATTCATTCAACTACCATTTTCTGGAACAACCTCCCTTCTTATGTATTTCCTGAAAATTACAATCTACAGAAGTCCAATGTCAACAAATATCTTCTTTCGTCTTCTCAACCTCCAACCCAAGCACGGTACTAAGTACTATAGGTTCTAATACCTCTCATGTTTGGGGTTCACATAAAAAAAAAAATCCACACACAACCGTTCCCTCTAAAACTTTATCCAGTTCCTTCTTGAATTTATTTAAGCTATCAACTTTGTTCCAGCAATTAACCACCCACTGCCCAAAGGCAAATTTCTGCACATCTATTCTACAACTGTTTTTCCTCAATTTGAATTTATGCCCCTTCAGGTTTGTAATCTGAGCAAGTGAAAGGATCTCATCAGAATACAGCATGGTCAACTGATTCAAAGCCTTATATACCTCAATCAGATGCCTAGTCTCTAGCTGTCTGCAATTTGCAGAACTTAAGCCTTTCTTGGTGAGAGGATCCCTTCGTTTCCCTCCTCTGTACACGCTCAAGCAACTCTACATTTTCTAAAATGAGGGCTCCAGGCCTGTACACAGTACTCAAGGCAAGGCCTGACCATTGCTTTATACAAAGGGATAATCACCTCCCTTTCCCTGGTTGCAAAATTCCTGTATATCATTGACAATACCCCATGACCTGCTCTGGCAGCCTGTCTGCATTGCTCATAAAATTTCATATCTGACTACACAATTACGCCAGGTCTTTTTCACTCTCCACTTCCCTGAGTGTAGTACCACAAACTTGGTACGTTTCTCTGGGGTTACTTCTACCCATATGGAGTACTTTGCATTTGTCAATGTTAAAATTCAGTTGCAACTTCTCAGCCCATCTGCCCAAATTTTCTAGATCCTGTTGCAGCAGCACACTGCCATTACTGCAGATATTTGTACCATCTGCAAACTTCGATATTAAGCCTGATATGCCTTCATCAATATTGTTGATAAATACTTGTCTTCTCCTACTCAACCACCCTTTTATCCATTGTAGCAACTTACCCTTAATAACATAATGTTCCAATTTGTACAGTGATCTTCCATGCGTAACAGTGTCAAAAGCTTTTCTGAAATCCAAGTATATGATATCAAAATTATTTTTTTGCATCTAGTTCCTTTGTAGCCACATCATAGTATCCAATCAGATTTGTCAGACAAAACTTTTCCTTAACAAACCCATGTGTCTGAATTATTACTGCAGTTTTGTCTAGATGAACTGCAGTGCATCTTTAACCAGTGACTCTATAATTTTACCCAGAACAGAAGTTAAACTAACTGGTCTGTAATTACTTGTCACCGTTAGGACCCCCCCCCCTCCCTTGGGGATACATTTGCACACCTGCCGTACGTGGAGACGTCCCCTGAGTCCAAGGAAGCTCTCATAATTATGGCTAAGGGTTTGCTTAAGTTCCTTTGCCACCTCCAATATAACTGGATAGATCCCATCAACCCCATGTGCCTTTCTTATGTTTAACTTCAACAATTTCTCTTCCACTTTGCTCTCAGTTATTAAAAAATCATTAAGCACTCTGTTACAGTTTGATAATCTTCTGGCATTTTCCTTATTTAATAACACCTCCTGTGTGAATGTAGATGAAAAATATTCATTTAGATTATCAGCTATCTGAGCGGGATCGTCAACAGTCGAACCATCGATATCAAGCGAACCAATCTGATTCATCCTCTTCCTTCTAGAGTTTTTATAAGTAAAGAAGTCCTTGCTGTTTTTCTTAGCATCCTTTGCCAAAGATTTCTTGTAATCTGCCTTCACTTGCCTAACCTCCTTTACCATTCAATGATATACAGGGATAAGGAGGTGATTATTCCCTTGTATAAGGCAATGGTCAGGCCACACCTTGAGTACTGTATACAGGTCTGGAGGCCTCATTTCAAGAAGGATGTAGAGCTGCTGGAACGAGTACAGAGAAGGGCAACAAGATTGGTGAATGGAACAAAGGGGTACTCTTACGAAGAAAGGTTTAAGTTTTGCAAATTACAGTGTTTGGAGACTAGGCACCAGCGAGGTGATCTGATAGAGGTGTATAAAGTTTTGAATGGTTTGAGCATGCTCAATGCTGATGGGATTCTTCCTCTTGCTCAGAATAATCACCTGAGAGGGCATAAATTCAAATTGAGGAAAGACAGATGTAGGATAGATGTGCGGAAATTTGCCATTAGCCAGTGGGTAGTTGGTTGGCGGAACAGACTTCCATCCCTTGTTGTTGGAAGTTGATAGCCTAAATAAATTTAAGGCTCAGCTGGACAGGTACTTCAAACGAAAGGAGGGGTGAAGTGGAAGTGTGTTTTTTTTTTGGCTGATGCTGCATCATATGTCTCTACTAATGCTATATCTGGGAAGTTAAAATCCTCCATTATAACACAGTCTGATTTACTGGCCCATTCTAGTTCATTGTACTCATTAGACCTGTAACACACTCCTACTCTCATTTTTGCTTTCCCAGTGCTTATGTCACACCAAACTGACTCAACATTGTACTGTCCATCTATGTCAACTGGATGCAATTCCTTAGATTTTATGTTTTTCTCAATTAACAGCATAATCTCTCCTCTCTTCCTGTACACATTGTACTCCCCAAATTCCAATTCTGTGTGACACCATGTCTCTGATATCCCAACAGTATCTGCCTTTGATGTCTTGATCAGCACTTCAAATTCATCAAATTTATTTACTGTACTTCGAGCATTGGTGTACATGCACCTATTCTTATTTACCCTAACACAGCCCATATATTTATTCATTTTATAATGACTGCTATCAGTTCCTGAAATCCCCAGCACACCGCCCACTGATCATTCTAATAGAAGTAGTGCAAGAATCACCTTCACCTCTGCCTGCGGCTACTTTAAAATGTTTTAGTCTGTGAATCCCCCCTCAAGCTAGCAGTTTTCCGACCCACCTAACGCTGCCTCTATAACAACAGCAAACACTCTTGCACCCTTTCTATTTAAGTGTACCTCATCCTAGTAGAAGCAGTCTCTCCTGTAAACAAGCACAGACCATGCTGAGAAAAGTTCTACCCCGTGAACCTTGCACAATCCCTCTAGGGCTGAATTGCTTGACAAGGCATTGATAAGTAAATCTGTAGATCTCCTACTCTTAATGTCATTAATGCCAACGTGTACAACAATATCACCCTTTGTCCTTAAAAGATGATATCTGCTCTACAAAATCAACTTTTGCCCCTGGCAGACATACACTGGTCCTATTCCATCTATCCTTTTTTAGATATATTACCCATCTCCCTGACAGTACAGTCACTGATAATAACTAACTCCTGTGGGAGCAGCACATTCTGTCTTGGAGATTACCACTGTGTTGCCTGATGCACAAGAGTGAGCTCTGGTGTTGAATTGGGCAGCTGAGAGCTTGATGGTCCCCTCATATTAATTTCTTCGAGGGCATCTACCCTACACCGCAAGTTCTCATAGATGCCCATCAGAATGCTGAGTTGGCACCTAATTTCTAGACACTCTCTGCACCTAGCACACACAAATACATCCTCTTTGGCTAGATCATATTCTTTCCAGAGAGTTTGGCAAACATTTCACAAATTGCATATTTTTTTAGGCTGTGATGCATTGTAGAATCGCGCCACTTCATGCCCGTTGCTTTGCTGTTCTAGTCTGGGTCATGATACTGAAAATTAATAAGGTCAATAAATTTAATTTATTAATTATCAATACAAATGAGTTAGGCAAGTGTTATAAAGAATCTTAAAGGACATAAATTTGAAGTTTTTTAGACCTCGATTACTGCATGCAGTACAAGAAGATGATCCAGATTGACAAACACAAATTTGGGGTTTGTACATCATGGAATCAGTGTTGCTGTATGGTTAGATGAATCCATGTTTGAACTAAATGTACATTTGAATCATCACAACTGTGTTTACTGGGCTAATAAAAATCCTCACCTTGCAGATACAATGGCACTATTACTGAGGAGAAGTATCTTGATATATCAAGGATTTATGCAGTACCCAATATCAGATGCATGTTTTCACATAGGGTGATGCTTCTCTAATAGGATGCAATACCTCTGCATATTCATACTTCTGTGCATGACTATCTGGACATGGAATTTCAGCAAACACGGATAGGTTAAATTATGAAAAATGGGATGAGTCTGATGCAACAGCATTAAAGATTTATGGTAAAATTAATGAAATTCAAAGGACGGAGGATTATCCTCTAGAGAAAGATTCATACCCTGCAAAAATTTATTATAGAAAAACCACAGGTGCTGTTAATTAGATATTAAGTTTGAATCAGTATAAGTCTGTTGAGAAGGTTCAAGTGGAAGTATTAAAATCACCTATATTTGAAAATGTTAAAAAGTGACAGATATAAGAAAGTCAGAGGTTGAAGGCTCATAATAGAAACTGATACAATTGTTGCAAAACTGTGATAACATTGAAAGAGTGAGATCTCAAAGAGCCCTGACCCAAAACCACAAGAGAAGGAATTTATTAATGAATAATATAACAGTATGAAGAGCTTGTTGAAAATACTTCCAACAATGTTTTCCATAAAGTGGTAAATATCCTGTTTATTTTGCTTTTAGTCTACTTTTCTCAGTCTCCTCCTTACTTATTATTTGTCATTATATTATTTGGATTTCTTTATCCAAATTTCTGATTCCATGTAGTTTCCTTTCTGAGATATCAGTGAGATTAAATTAATAATATGCTGTGGTTGGTTCACTTTTCCCATAGAGTTTGATTATTTCTATTCCAACAGAAATAACCTCAGGGGCTCACATCTGGTGAGCGTGAACTTGGCAAACCCAGGGTCCTGAGCTGGATATCATCATTCTTCTCTTTCCCTTCTACTTCTCTCTCTCTGGGTAACTCAGAAATTTTTTTTGGCTGGTGCAGCATAAGCCTCAGGCTTCCTTGCACTATATGTCTAGTAATAATAATTAACAGACCATGAACTTTTGAGTAGTGAAATATTGTGCTCAGCTGATTTGGTCACCATCCCTGTGCAACTTAACTTGGTGGTGATGCTACCACATACATTTTTGCACATGCATTAAAAGTTTTATTTTCTTTATTGTTGCATGTTTCCTCATCTTTACTTCAGAGATATTTGTAAACTGTACTTAATTACAATTAAGAATTTTTGAGCAAAACACATCAAGTTTGCAAAAAGAATATTCTTTTTCTTTAATCTTCTAGTGATTTTAAATAGTTCAATATATTGGATTTACTGAGGATGGAGTGTTGGCAGATTTATGAGATTCTACTGTACTCTGAATTATTTTGCTTTTCATTAAATGGAACTTTTCAGTAACAGCAGTGCATGTTCATACCATGTGACAAATTCCTACATATCTGGGCAGATACATAGAGATGTTGTGTGTGCATTTTAGTGCAAGAATAGTCATGATGGAAGGCTCAAGTGACCTTGAATGTGGCATAGCAGTCAGTGTCTCAGAAATTGCCACCTTGCTGAGGTTTTCATGTATCGTGATTAGCAACAGCTCATTGAATAAAGAGGCCAGAGGAAGCTGACAAGACTTGTGCAAGGTAACAGAAGTTACTCTGCACAAATCAGTCAAATAGCCCAGTACAACAGTGGTAACCAAAAAGGCATGTTAAAATGCACAAGTGGGGATATCACAACCAATAACCAAACTGGGTTCCAATCCTCTTGGGCAAAAGGTGGTACAGTTACAGTGGACTCATGAGCATCAATATTGGACAGTAAAGGATTGAAAGAACATTGCCTGGTGTGCCTAATCCTAGTTCCTGCTGATGGGAGGACAAGGATATGGTGAAAAGGGAGAGTATTTTCATGGTGCACATTGGGAATCTTAATACCAATAGAGCAACATTTGGATGCCATTGACTATTTGGAAAAAAATGTTTCTGCCTGGTACTATCCATTATGGTTCTTCCAATTGTACAGAACTGGTTCTAGAAACATGAGTGAATTCAGCCTGCTGCAGTAGCCACCCAGTTTGATAACTGTGGAAAGTAATTGAGACAACACAAACTTTCTTTCTTGTGGCATTATTTTGGCATCTTGTTGAGTCCATGTCATTCTGAGGCTGGAGGGGGGACCTACTTACTATTAGGTATGTGTATCTAATAAAGTGGTCCCTCATATATAATTAATACCTTTGCCTTTTTTTTTTTGTCTCATAACCAAAAATATGTAAACTATCCTTATTCCTTCTGTTACATTTGTAGTGCAACACTGTTAATACAGAATTTATCACTCAATCTCTTCTGCCCATATTGTGATAAACTTACAGAAGTGTGAGCCAATGGAAAATAAAAATCCTTTGTTTGACATGTAGACTGTTTGTTGTGTTTTGCATGTTCAAATAAATAAAGCTATAATACATTATACAAATTTTACTCCCTCCCATAACTTTGAACTTACTGATCAAAGAACATCCAAAACTGTTTACAAAAGCTGAATTTGAATGATATGGTATGTGGGGCTTAGATCTAAGAATGCTGTAAAACTTCCAGCTAAGTTATAACTGGAAAGTTTTAACTATCAATATGATCTGTGTGCTACTATGATTTATTGGCAATGTTCTCTATTCTTTATCAGCCTTATTTGCATTTAAAATACAGCCACCCAGCCCCAATATTCTCTAATCATAAGCAGATTATTTGAGTTCTCAAACTCCTTTGAGAACTCAAATCCTTTCTCTGTGATTGAGAGAGCAAAGTCAAACTGATCACTAGTATATATAAAAAAGCACGTTTTTAGTTTTAGAAAAAGTTCCCTCAGCTTGGAGTTGAAATTATGGATGAATCAGACAGCAGACAAAAGTTTTTCCGCATGTACTTGTATTTCTCTAAAAATGACAGCTTGAACAACATTCAAGGATGTTGTGGAAAACTTTTTTGCAATCTTTGGTGTGGACTGAAAGATTTCATCAAGAACATGAAAAAATTGTGACGCTTAAAATAGATTGATTCTTTTTTTAATGATATTTGTTTTGATATGTTTAATACAATTATAAACCAACCTTCCTCTATCAAATGCTGCATCAGTACATTATCCATTATCTTCCTTTTCTAAACCTTGTGGTTTTTCTTGAAATACCAAATTATAAGATATTCTAATACTGTTAATGGGGGTGGGGAGTGAAACTTGTTTTAAAAACTCATCCCACTCAAACCAGTTGTCGATTGCATCCATAACTATCAAATTTCTGTCCTTTTTGAGATGTGGAAATAGAAAACAGTCCAATGGAGCCGAATCACTTGTCAACAAATCTGTCCTCAATTTGAATTTGTCCCCTCATATGTCATTAGCATTAGTAGAGGCATTTGATGCAAGAAAGCAAGCTTATGCAGCATCAGCCAAATAAAATAAATAAAAAATAACCACTTCCACTTCACCCCTCTGTTCGTTCGAAATACCTGTCCAGCTGAGCCTTAAACTTATTTAGGCTATCAACTTCCACGACAAGGGAAGTTGGTTGGTGGAAGTCTGTTCCACCAACCAACCAACCACCCGCTGGCTAAAGGCAAATTTCCTCACGTCTATCCTACATCTGTCTTTCCTCAATTTGAATTTATGCCCTCTCAGGTGATTATTCTGAGCAAAGGGAAGAATCCCATCAGCATTGAGCATGCTCAAACCATTCAAGGCTTTATACACCTCTATCAGATCACCTCGCTGGTGCCTAGTCTCCAGACACTGTAATTTGCAAAACTTAAGCCTTTCTTCGTAAGAGCACCCCTTTGTTCCATTCACCAATCTTGTTGCCCTTCTCTGTACTCGTTCCAGCATCTCTACATCCTTCTTGAAATGAGGCCTCCAGACCTGTATACAGTACTCTAAGTGTGGCCTGACCATTGCCTTATACAAGGGAATAATCACCTCCTTATCCCTGCTAGAAAAATTCCTGTATATCATTGACAAGACATCATGAGCTACTCTTGCAGCCCATCTGCACTGCTCAGAAAACTTCATATCTGCCTGCACAACCACCCCCAGGTCCCTTTCATTCTCTACCACTGTCAGTGTAGTACCACAGAGTTGATACGTTGCTCTGGGGTTGCTGTTTCCCATATGTAGTACTTTACATTTGTCAATGTTAAACTTCATTTGCCACCTCTCAGCCCATCTGCTCAACCTTTCCAGATCCTGTTGCAGCAGCATAGTGTCAGTAGTGTCCTTGACAACCCTGCCAACCTTTGTATCATCTGCAAACTTGGACATTAAGCTTGATATACCATCATCAATATCATTTATAAATACAGAAAACAATGGACCCAATACTGAACCCTGAGGGACTCCACTAATAACATTAGTCCACGATGAGTAGTGTCCATTGATTACCACTCTATCTTCTCCCCTCCCCTTCAACCACCCCTTTATCCATAGCAGTAATTTTCCTCCAATGCCACACTGCTCCAATTTGTGCAGCAGTCTTCCATGTGCAACAGTATATCAAAAGCCTTTCTAAGATCCAAGTATATAATATCAAAGTTATTCCCTGCATCCAGTTTTGTGACTGCATCGTAGTATCCAATCGAATTGGTCAGGCAAGACTTCCCTTAACAAAACCATGCTGTGTTTGAGCTATAACTTGAAATCTTGTCTAGATGATCCTGCAGTGCTTCTTTAACCAGTGCCTCCATTAATTTTCCGGGAACAGAAGTTAAACTAACAGGTCTATAATTGCTTGTGTCGCCCTTTGATCCTCCTTTGTGAATTGGGGTCACATTTGCACATATCCAGTCCATGGGTACTTCCCCTGAGTCCAAGGAAGCTCTCATAATTATGGCTAAGGGTTTGCTTACTTCCTTTGCTGCCTCCTTTAATATAACTGGATAGATCCCATCCACCCCAGGTGCCTTTCTTGTATTTATCTTCAACAATTTCTCCTCCACTTTACTCTCAGTTATTACAAGATTCTCTAGCTTACTGCAGAGTTGAATACACGTCCGGCATTCCCCTCACTGAATAACTCCTCATGTGTGAATGTTGATGCAAAATATTCATTTAGTTTGTTAGCTACCTGAGCAGGATCATCAACAGCTGACCCATCGATATCAAGTGGACCAATCTGATTCATCCCCTTCCTTCTAGAGTTTACATAAGTAAAGAACTCTTTGCTGTTTTTCTTTGCATCCCTTGCCAAAGATTTCTCGTAACCTCCTTTGTAACTTGGTTACAGATCAACTTGTATCTATCATAGGCTTCTGTGTCACGTGTTAATTTATATGTATCCCATGCATTTTTCTTCTCTGCCATATGTTCATCAGACATCCACTTAGGCCTAAACCTTGAACAATATTTCTTAGTTGGTATGTAAAGCCTAGTAGCTTCCAAGATAAGTTCTTTGAATGCTTCCCATTTTCAATTTGCTGTTGGTAACATCATCAGTTGGTCCCACTGTATAGAATTTAAATACTGTCTCAGTCCATCGTAGTCGCCTTTACGAAAGCAATAACCCTTCCCTTTACCCCTAATGGTAGTTACCTCTTTGAGTAAATCCCACTTCAGCACACTGTGATCATTGCCACCTAGTGGTTCATTTACCTGCAGATTCTTAATGCATGAAGAATCACTACTGATAATCAAATCAAGAGTATTACTCCCTCTAGTTGCCTCCCGAATATGCTGATGTAGAAAACAATCATCCAATAAATCCACAAAAGCCTTGCTAGTGTGTGAGTGAGTGACCAGCCCCCAAATTCCAGTCAATGTCTGGGAAATTAAAATCCCCCCGTTATAAGACTCTCTGATTTACTGGCCCACTCTATTTCCCTGTACAATTTCTTATTATACTCATCAGAGTCATTACGCCTATAGCACACTCCTACTCTCAATTTAGATCTCCCAATGCTTATGTCACACCAAACTGACTTGACACTGCACTGTCCAGCAATGTCGACTGGCTTCACTTCCTTAGATTTTATGTATTTCTTAACTAATAGCATAACCCCTCCTCCCTCCCTATCCTGTCTATCCTTTCTGTAGACATTGTACTCCCCAAATTCCAGTTCTGCATTCCTTATATCTGTGTGACACCACGTCTCTGAAATCCCCAAAATATCTGCCTTTGATGTTTTGAGCAATACCTCAAATTCATCAAATTTATTTACTAAACTCCTAGCATTGGTGTACACGCAAGTATACATGCACCTGTTCTTTTTCTTAGCTACCCTAACACAACCCATGTGTTTACTTGTACCCCAATGATTCCCAGCAGTCTCTGAAATATCCTGCATCTTATTTTCCAGGCTGTGGCTCATTCCAATAGAAGCAGTGCAAGAATCACTTTCACCTCTGCCAGTGGCTACTGTTAATCTATTAGTCCTTGTATCCCCCCCAATCTAGCAGTTTTCCGACCCACCTAACACTGCCTAGATAGCATCAGAAAATATTCTTGCACCCTTTCTATTTAAGTGTATCCCATCCCTGTAGAAGCAGTCTCTCCTGTTAACAAGTACAGACCAGGCTGAAAAAAATTCTACCCCTTGAGCCTTGCACAACCTTTCCAGGGCCGAATTGATCGACAGGGATCTCATCATATACTCCCTCCTATCGTGTCTGGGTAGAATTGCAGACACTTTCAAATTCAACCCTAATTCACGGCTTTTTTTTCAACAGTGACCTGTACTTGCTAAGTAATTCCGCCGGTCTCCTACTCTTAATATCATTAGTGCCAACGTGTACAACTATATCACCTTTTGTGCCCTTAAAAGATGATATCCGCTCTACAACGTCATCAACCTTTGCCCCTGGCAGACATACTGGCAGTCATCTGAGCAAGAGGAAGAATGATCTTAGTATTGGCTTGCTCAAGGCTTAAAGCCTTGAGCAAGCCAATACTAAGATCATTCTTAAACACTTCAACCATATCACCTCACAGGTACCTAGTCTCCAGCTGTTGCAATTTGCAGAATTAATGCCCTAATTGCTTCTTTGGTAGGATCACCCTTTTTGTTCCCTTCAGCATTCTTATTGCCCTTCTCTGCACCCATTCCAGCAGATCTACATCCTTCTTAAAACGAGGCCTCCAAACCTGTATGCAGTACTCAAGATACATACTAACCGTTGCCTTGTACAATGGGATAATCACCTCCTTATCCCTGCTAGCAACATTCCTGTATATCATTGACCTCCATGAGCTGTCCTGATAGCCTATCTATACTGCTCAGAGAACTTCATATCTGAGTACACAATTACTCCCCAGGTCTTTTTCATTTTCCACTACCCCGAGTGTAGTACCACACAGTTGATACATTAATCTGGGATTACGGCCACCCATATTCCATACCTTGAATTTTTCAAAGTTAAACCTCAGCCCATCTACTTAATTTCTCCAGACCTTATTGCACTAGCTTACCTTGATTATTGTCATTAGCCACCCTGCCAACCTTTGTATGATCTGCAAATTTGACATTAAGTCTTGATCAATATTATTAATAACCACTCAGCCATCCCTTTATCCATAGCAGTAACTTGCTCTTAATGCCACATTGCTCCAATTTGTACAGCAGTATTAAAAGCTCTCTTGAAATCCAAGTATATGATATAAAAGTTATTTTTTTGCATCCAGTTCCTTTGTTACTGCATCATAGTGTCCAATCACATGGGTCAGACAAGATCATCCCTTAAAAAATCATGCTGTGACTGCCGTATAATTGCATTACTTCTTTAAATTATTTAGTTCTCTGTTAACAAATTCTAAGGTTGGATCAGGATTTTCAATATTCTTAGTTTAAGCATAAAGCTATTTTGAATAGGTTGGATAAGATAATAAATTTCATTAATTCTTAGGGTTTTATATATATATATATATACACAGGTAATCCTCTTATAACATGGTAGTTAAGTTCTTATAAAATCTTGTGTAGTGTGAAACCGAGTTATATGGGACCAAGAATCAGTACAAAAAGGGGAGTTACTTTCTAAAAGCTAACAAAAATACACTTTTTTTTTACCATCGGAAACTTAATTTTTATTAAAAATAGTAATATCCAAATCCAATACAAATACTGAGTGCTTTTTCCATTTTCTCAATTATTAGTGCTCGGGGATGAACTTTCATTTGCAGAAATGAAAGATCCTGCAGCAACAGATTTTTAATTTTCTGTTCATTTTTCTTTATGGTCCAGATTGTTGCTTCATTTAAATTTAAACTTTTTGCAACATATGATACCTTTCCCCTTTTTTAAGACTTTCCAAAAATTGTATCTTTGATTCTAGAGAAATAAAGTTTCTTTTGAGCGGTGCCTTTTTACTTTCTGTAGGCATAATTTAGGGCTGTAATTTAATTCACAACAAAGAAATTATTCCAATATGGTTCTTAAGAACAAAGTTTAGTAATACATACCCGGAAAAATTTTTAAACTATCAAATAAAAACCAAAATAACCTTAAAAGTCATGAACTACCGCTTCAAAGTCACAAATTTTTATTTATTTATTTATTTTTTTTTGTATAACGACTAGCAAGTCAACAGTGGGATTCACAAAAAGAATTGAAATGTTGAAAAATTATATCCAACATAATTGTGGGGCTTGCCGCGTTAGAGAATTGTGGCAAACTGCATTATATGAGTACCACATTGTGCAAGGATTGCTGCAATTTATCAATCGTATTGTAGAAATACTGTGTTATATGGGAGTTACCTGTACACACACAATATTTTTTTCAATAGGAAATTCCTCTTGTAGAGGATTCTGTGTAGGTCAATTAAGGCCTAGCCTTAAACTTAAATGCTGTTCAGGAGACAGCCAGAGAGGGTCAGACAAGTAGTAATTTTCTTGGATATTTAGAAAAACTATTGTCAAGGGTAAGTAATTTCTCAAAGTTGATTTGTGAGATGGACTTTGACTATTATAGCAATTAGTATTTCTACAAAATATTTTAATAAGTGTGAAAGTCTATAAATGATTCATATTTAGGAATTCTTTTTATCAATTCAAAGTTTTTTTTAATTTTATTATTTCCAGCGTTTGTTGATCTGTTTACGGCCAACACCAGAATGGGGTCCTGCCATTGAAGAACATCGCCTTCTCTACAAGAAAAGTTTAAGTATTGTTTCAAGTCGCTTCCGCCAAACACATGTTGCTGGTCTTCAACCAAGCGAGAGCCAGACTTCCTGTGGCAAGTTATCCATGAATACTGACACCACACTTCAAGTTAACAGCGATGTAGTTCCCCTTCAGTATGAAAGTGTAGTTTAATTAGGGAATTAAAGTTGGGCCTGTTCTTAGATAAGGCCCCTGGTGTACAGCACTCCAGGGATTGGTGTTAAGGAGGAGCAGGGTTGGCTTTGGGCCTTCTGTTTGCCAAGGGCAGCAAGAATAAAGTGAGGAAACAGCAAGTGTTCACAGAGGATCACTGGGAAAGTCATTAGGCTGTTATATAAAATGAATTTCAAAATTTAAAGAATAAACCAGTAGGATTACCTCTGTCCCAATAGAGCATTTGCTGAGCGGCACTGCCTTACCTTGTCATCAGGGTTGTTGGCAGTTTTCGCCCCGTGCCGGGCGCTGTGGAGTTGCTACCATAGGTGGTGGTATTTTAAATTTTTTTTTGAAAGGTAGTCATGCTGTTACTACACAGTACATATACACTTTGTTTTTACACAATATATATATAATCTTTAAAGTTGAGTTAGCAACATTCCAGACATGTAGTATTTATACCCTGTACATAATTTCTGCCTTGAAAACTGTGATATTTGCAAGTCTCGAAAACAAAACTTGTGTTGCTTTGTAGAGGTACTTTTTTTACTATTTTTTCATTGTTATTTAATTTTTTGTGATATTAGAGACCATAAAGCAGTTGAGAATGTAGAACTTTTTTTATCAGTATTATTTCTCTCAAGGACACTTTGTAGATTTATCTTTCAGCAATACAAGTCAAGATATTTATATGTTAAACTTTATTTTCTCCCAAAATATGTAAAATAAAAGCCCCTTTGGTTCATTGAATTGTTTTTATTTTTTATTTTTTAAATAAAATCCCTTTACTGATGAAATTGGTACAGGTACTGTTTCCATAAACAACTTCAATAAAATTTGTAGTCCCCCACCTCTGTTTATCCTTACGTTTTTCATTACTAAAATTTTGACCATCATAAATGGCAAAAAAAAAAAACCCCTTAAAAACCTTTTATGTTCTCTGTGAAGCATTTACCTTGCCTATTCATTAGTAAACTAGGGAGCAAAGATCACTGTGATCATGTTGCCTTGGAAATAATTTTGCCCTATCAAAACAACTTTGTATATGGAATAAAGTTTGTACCTATCTTGACTGTTTGTAAACATTAGAATAAATGACAATTTCCATTAAAATTCTGATGAGTCACTTATTTTTCATTTTTATATAAAGAAATAATGATACTGGAACATTTAAAACTATTTTCTGTACAAAAAAGAAAATTAATGACATTGTTCATACATTTTTCTTTCTTTTAAGCTGACATTAATACCCCACCATTTCTTGTCTAGATATAGACTACTAGATATAGAGTGGTACAACAACTAGTAGTTGTTGGTGACTCAATTGTCAGGGAAACGGGGAACATGCTTTGTAAAAAGGATAGGTGGAATAGGACCAGGGTATGTCTGCCAGGGGCAAAGGTTGATGACGTTGTAGAGCGGATATCATCTTTTAAGGGCACAAAAGGTGATATAGTTGTACACGTTGGCACTAATGATATTAAGAGTAGGAGACCGGCGGAACTACTTAGCAAGTACAGGTCACTGTTGAAAAAAAGCCGTGAATTAGGGTTGAATTTGAAAGTGTCTGCAATTCTGCCCAGACACGATAGGAGGGAGTATATGATGAGAGCCTTGTCGATCAATTCGGCCCTGGAGGGATTGTGCAAGGCTCAAGGGGTAGAATTTTTTCATCCTGGTCTGTACTTGTTAACAGGAGAGATTGCTTCTACAGGGATGGGATACACTTAAATAGAAAGGGTGCAAGAATTTTTGCTGATGCTGTCGAGGCAGTGTTAGGTGGGTTGGAAAACTGCTAGTTGGGGGGGATACAAGGACTAATAGATTAACAGTAGCCACTGGCAGAGGTGGAAGTGATTCTTGCACTGCTTCTATTGAAATGAGCAGAAGCCTGAAAAAAAGATGCAGGATATTTCAGAGACTGCTGGGAGTCATTGCGGTACAAGTAAACACATGGGTTGTGTTAGCTAAGAATAGAAACAGGTGCATGCATACTTGCGTGTACACCAATGCTAGGAGTTTGGTAAATAAATTTGATGAATTTGAGGTATTGCTCAAAACATCAAAGGCAGATATTGTTGGGATATCAGAGACGTGGTGTCACACAGATATAAGGAATGCAGAACTGGAATTTGGGGAATACAATGTGTATAGAAAGGATAGACAGGAGGGGAGGGGAGGAGGGGTTATGCTATTAGTTAAAAAACACATAAAATCCAAGGAAGTGAAGCCAGTCGACATTGATGGACAGGGCAGTGTCGAGTCAGTTTGGTGTGACATAAGCATAGGTAAATCAAAATTGAGAGCAGGAGTGTGCTAGAGGCCTAATGACTCTGATGAGTATAATAAGATATTGTACAGGGAAATGGAGTGGGCCAGTAAATCAGTGAGTCTTATAATGGGGGATTTTAATTTCCCTGATATTGACTGGAATTTGTGGGTTGGTCACTCACACACTAGCCAGGCTTTTGTGGATTTATTGGATGATTGTTTTCTACATCAGCATGTTCGTGAGGCAACAAGCGGGAGCAATACTCTTGATCTGATTATCAGTAGTGATTCTTCATGCATTAATAATCTGCAGATAAATGAACCACTAGGTGGCAGTGATCACAGTGTGTTGAAGTGGGATTTACTCAAGGAGGTAACTACCATCAGAGGTAAAGGGAAGGGTTTTTGTTTTCGTAAAGGGAACTATGATGGTCTGAGACAGTATTTAAATTCTATATAGTGAGACCAACTGATGATGTTACCAACAGCAAACTCAAAATGGGAAGCATTCAAGGAACTAATCTTGGAATTGAAGCTACCAGGCTTTACATACCAACTAAGAAATATTGTTCAAGGTTTAGGCCTAAATGGTTGTCAGATGAACTAATGAGACATGTGGCAGAGAAGAAAAATGCATGGAATACATACAAATTAATGGGCGACATGGAAGCCTATGATAGATATAAGTTGGTCTGTAACCAAGTCACAAAGGAGATTAGGCAGGCAAAGGTAGACTACGAAAAATCTTTGGCAAAGGATGCAAAGAAAAACAGAAAAGAGTTCTTTACCTATTTAAACTCAAGAAGGAAAGGGATGAATCAGATTGGTCCACTGGATATTGATGGTTCAACAGTTGAGGATCCTGCTCAGGTGGCTAACAATCTAAACAAGTATTTTGCATCTACATTCACGCATGAGGAGTTATTCAGGAAGGAGAATGACATAGGTAAAGTAGACATTGGCAGTGAGCTAGATGATTTTGTAATAACTGAGAGGAAAGTGGAGGAGAGATTGTTGAGGATAAACATAAAAAAGGCACCTGGGGTGGATGGGATCTATCAAGTTATATTAAAGGAGGCAGCAAAGGTAGTAAGCAAACCCCTAGCCATAATTATGAGAGTTTCTTTGGAATCAGGGGAGGTACACATAGACTGGAGATGTGCAAATGTAACCCCAATTCACAAAGGAGGATCAAAGGCTGACACAAGTAATTATAGACCTGTTAGTTTAACATCTGTTCCAGGAAAATTAATGGAGGCACTGGTTAAGGAAGCACTGCAGGATCATCTAGACAAGAATTCAGTTATAGCTCAGACGCAGCATGGTTTTGTTAAGGGCAGGTCTTGCCTGACCAATTTGATTGGATACTATGATGTAGTCACAAAAGAACTGGATGCAGGGAATAACTTTGATATTATATATTTGGATCTTAGAAATCTTAGAAAGGCTTTTGATACTGTTGCACACGGAAGACTGCTGCACAAATTGGAGCAGTGTGGCATTGGAGGCAAATTGCTGCTATGGATAAGGGGATGGTTGAGTGGCAGAAGACAGAGTGGTAATCAATGGACACTGCTCAACGTGGACTAATGTTATTAGTAGAGTTCCTCAGGGTTCAGTGTTGGGTCCGTTGTTGTTTTCGGTGTTTATGAATGATACTGATGATGGTATATCAAGTTTAATGTCCAAGTTTGCAGATGATACAAAGGTTGGCAGGGTTGTTAAGGACACTACTGACGCTATGCTGCTGCAACAGGATCTGGAAAGGTTGAACAGATGGGTTGAGAGGTGGCAAATGAAGTTTAACATTGACAAATGTAAAATACTACATATGGGAAACAGTAACCCCAGAGCAACGTATCAACTCTGCGGTACTACACTGACAGTGGTGGAGAATGAAAAGGACCTGGGGGTAATTGTGCAGGCAGATATGAAGTTCTCTGAGCAGTGCAGACGAGCTGCAAGAGTAGCTCATGGTGTCTTGTCAATGATATACAGGAATTTTTCTAGCAGGGATAAGGAGGTGATTATTCCCTTGTATAAGGCAATGGTTAGGCCACATCTTGAGTACTGTATACAGGTCTGGAAGCCTCATTTCAAGAAGGATGTAGAGCTGCTGGAATGGGTACAGAGAAGGGCAGCAAGATTAGTGAATGGAACAAAGGGTTGCTCTTACGAAGAAAGGCTTAAGTTTTGCAAATTACAGAGTCTGGAGACTAGGCACCGGCGAGGTGATCTGATAGAGGTGTATAAGGCTTTGAATGGTTTGAGCATGCTCAATGCCAATGGGATTCTTCGTCTTGCTCAGAATAATCACCTCAGAGGGCATAAATTCAAATTGAGGAAGGATGGATGTGCGGAAATTTGCCTTTGGCCAGCGGGTGGTTGGTTGGTGGAACTAACTTTCATCATTTGTTGTTGAAGTTGATAGCCTAAACAAATTTAAGGCTCAACTGGACAGGTATTTTGAACGGAGGGGTAAAATGGGAGTGATGTGTTTTTTTTTTTTGGCTGATGCTGAATAAGCTTGCTTTCTTGCATCATATGCCTCTACTAATGCTAATGCTATAGCATTCCCTTGCAAAAAGTGATCCTCTAACTTATACTGTTGAAGCTTATTCATTTTGTTTCAAATATACAAGATTAGGGGGGTCAGAAAGAATTGTCCACTCCTGCCCTCTGAAAAATAAATTGCCATTTAAAGGGGCGCCTCCGTGGGCAGGAGCAGCAGCAGCAGCAGTGCGTAGCAAACGCTTCTTGATAGACCGGGGTTCGAGCCCGTGACTACCAAATACGGAGGATGCAGAAAGGTCAGGGAATGACCACCGCATATCCTGAGCAATATGGCCTTAGTTGCTAATGCTCCTAAAAACCAAAATAACAACAAAAAAGCCATTTAAAGGGTGACACAGAAAGATTAAGCAGAATCAGAATAGCAACACAGGATGATGGGAAAAAAATTGTACACAAAGATATATTTCACTTCATGCATAAGTAAAATGCACATGGCCTAAAAAAAAAAAAAAAAAAAAATGATTATTGTTATTGCTAGTTAAATCAGTACAATTTTCTTAATACAATAAGAAATCCCATATTGGCAGCAGCTCATTCTTGTTTGTTCAGTAGCTATCTAGTTGGCTCCCCGCTAACACATTACACCCTGAGTAGGTAAGCAGTGGACACTGACACCATTAGAAATTAAGACAAAATGACTATAGCAGAGAGGAAAACAATAGGTGGCTCAATGTCACTTATTAGGCCTTTTATTCCATAGAGTTAAGGACAGTGTAAAAAAAGTTGTGACCCTGAGCTATCTGTTCTTTTTTTTACATATGTATTGTAAAAAAAAATGAGTTGCTCATGCTCGCCCCACAGAGTGGCACAAGAATCATCTGTATAAAAAATTCAAGGCCCATCTGTTGGAAAAAAAAATCATGCATTCCATTTTTTGGGATAAGAGAGGGTTATTCTTATGGATTTGGCCCTATAATGGATGGCCTTTGTTGGGAAACTTTTCCAATGATGATATTATCATTGCAGCCATCAAGAAGTGGCTCTTGGAAGCTGATAGCAGCTTTTATGAGGGGGGGTACAGTTTAAATTGGTATATCTCAGTGATATCCAAGAAAAGAATTTGAAGGCAGTTTTAAACCAAATTAGTTTCGGAACAACTGTTTTACATGTAATGGTGGAAGGAGAGGATAAAGATTTGCAGATGATGTGGTGCTGATATTTGATGCAGAAGAGGGGGGCACAGATTTTATTGGAAAGAATATGGAATTGAAAAGACTGAAGTTTGGTAAAATTAAAATATAAACTACATGGTTGAAAACTTCTACCAGCAGACAAGTGAAAATTAAAACAAGCCTATACTCATTGAGGAAAGAACAGAGACATAGTCGCCTACTTAAAAGTATGGTACAACTGCTAGAAACAAGCTAGGAGGCCTGCACTCCACTCCACTCCACTCAACCCAACCCACCCCACCCCACCAGGCAATAGATATCCACTAAGAAGAAAAACTTAAAAAGAAAATTTAGAGAACCCACAGTGACATCTTCATAACTGAATTTCAGTTAGTAGATGTGCATATTTGCATTTGGGTTTGGCATGTCAATTGGGTGGTAGGCATCTAACTTGCATTTTGTTTTTTCAGTTTCAGTTTTATTCTAGTTAACCGTATTTAAGACATTTCTGTTGTTATATCTATCTTGATTGCTCGCATTGGGGCATCCCTGTTTTTTTTTTTTTTTTTTTTTTTTGCTGTGAGCAGGCCACAACAGAAATGTAGGTGTTTTCAGAACTTCCACAAAGTGTTATTTATTCGCGGTAGTACAATACTATGGCAACTTGTTGTGAAGGCAGTAACAATATGAGATATAACCAAAACGATGCCAATTTAATTAATTAATTAATTTAACTACTTTGATAGATAGCTATGTTAAAATGATGCATTTGCACTAACCTACATATTACAATTCAAATATTATTACAACACACTGTTTTATAAAGAGAGAAGTTCTAGTAGTGAAGATAGTTGTACCCAATTTAAAACAGTTAATTATATCAAACACCGACAAAAAATACATATTTTCTGAAAATTATGTGAGGAACTGGGGCATGATCATTTTTCTTTAATAATGCATACTGAAGTTCAGTGGCTATCGAAAAGAAATGTAATTATGCATATGTACGAGTTGAGCATTTGCTCATATTTTTTTTTCACTGGAGCAATCAGAATTTTGTGATTATTTAAGTGATGCTTAATAAATTAAATATCCGTATGCAAGGCACAGGGGAAAATTTACTCACTTCTACTGACAAGTTACCTTTAAAGAAAAGTTGAGCATATGGAAAAAATGTGTAAATGAAATGTTTCCCTTGACTGCCAAAATGAGTTATACTAAAATAATTAAATGTAATAAGCGAAACATCAGCGCTGTTAAAGACAAAAATTTAGCATCACTTTCCATTCCTTGATATCAAAATATATTTGTGTAAATTTGGAAACCTACCAAAGTTAGAACTGTATCTGCAAGAGGAAGAATTAGTTGAGATTAAAAAAATGTAAACAATCTTTAATGTAAACAATGTAGTGTCACTGGGAAAAAAACAGATTAAATAAAACAGGTTGAATAAACTAAAAAATAGGAACAAAAATAATAAACACAATAGCTTTCGGACAGGGGATGTTCTTCAGTTGTGACTGCTTTGCATCACCTGAATTCTCTGTCACCATTCATTCAATTTACCATTGAACTGGAATCGGGCAATGTGCTACCTATCTTGAATACCCTGTTCAGAGTGGTTTAAAGACATCAGTCCATCGCAAGTCAATGTGTGCTGGCCAATTCACCAACTACAAGTCGGCACATGCACACAGCCATCTTCTCAACATGGTACACTGGATGTGCAAAACTTAAGAACCAACACTATTTCTAAAGGTTACAACTACAAAATCTTTACTTAAGGTACTCTTTACTGATGAGAGTAGATTCAGTCTCAGCAGCGATTCTGGACGTCAGCTAATCTGGCAAGAGGTTGGCACACAGTATCACCCCGCAAACATCACTGCAAGGGATTGATATGGCAGTCGAGGTGTTCTCATCTGGGGAGGCGTTATCTTGGATGGATGTACAGAACTCCAGATACTGGAAGGCGGTAGTGTAATCGGTGCACGCTACTGTATTGAGGTAATCCTTCCCCATGTGCATCTGTTCTGAGGTGCCATTGGCCCTGAGTTCATGTTTACGGATGATAACGCAACACCCCATTGCACTGGCTTTTGGAAAGTGAGGACATCGTTCGTATGGATTGGCCTGCCTGTTCCACCGATCCCATTGAACACATATAGGCCACTCTGGAGAGCTGACGGAGGAATGGACGATGTTACTGCAAAAACGTATCAACAACATTGTTCTAAGTATGGACAGGCAGTGCAAAGCCTGCATTGACATTAGGGGTGGCCATATCTCCTACTGAGGATCACCTCTTCCTTTTGTTCCATCTTTGGCAGTGATGCATCTGTATCATTACAGCCACAGTGCTATGTTGCCATTTTTGAATAAAGTCCCCCTGTACTGTTGTTGTTTCCTTCATCATTTCTAAAAATACATACCAAAGGTATGAAAAGCATACCTTTGGTATGCTTTTCCCATATCCAGGCCACTCCTATGAGAAGCCATAGGTGAAAACCTGACTGGTCCTTAAATTTTTTGCACACCAGTGTATGAGCCTTACTAACCCGTACCTGGACCTAATCCAGTTCTGTGGATAAGAGGCGTACTGAGATTAAAGTGAAGGCAGATCTGCAAAGTGCGGCTACCCTACCAGTTCCCTAGATAAGTGTGACCTACAGGCCCGTGACTGTGTTGCCAACTACAGGGCCACATGCAGTGATGACCCCATCTCAACCACCTTTACCCCTACTACCTGAACCCGTTGCCACAACTTTCTAGGGTCTTACAGGCTCACAGGATAAAGTGCTTTTAACTTCTGGGCAGAAGGTTGCAGTCCCTAGTTTCAAGGATTAAGACACCGATTCCCCACCTCCTGCAAAGTGGCTTAGTGTACCATATTTCATGCCGTGACCGCACTAGTGGGCTGCTACATTGGGGAACCGGCGGAAGACTCAATAGTCGGGTCTCTGAGCACGAAAAAGCTATCTGTTAAGTGGATGTTGGAGCACTCAGCAATTGCTGAGCACAATAGCTCTCCCCCCTCATCCCATGATGTCTAGTTGCCTAGCTTTGCTCTAGTGGTTGCCCTTCTCAGAACCCTTTCTAGAAGTTGTCTTTTTAGCTACAGCCTCCAAACCAGAATACACTATTCCAGAGGTGGCTTCACTATCCTCTTACAAAAAAGGAACAGTGACATCCTCCTCTCTGCTTGCAAAGGTCCTATTAATCATAGAAAGAACACCATGCACTTCATGCTAATTTATTATTCTGTTCCTTAGGTGCTGAAACCTTATATTTAGATGCAGTATGATCTGGTTCTGGTCATTAAACATCCTTTGTACCTTTAAATAATTAGCAAAAAATTTGTTTGACAAGGGAGCTTTCTTCAGTAGAGTTATACTCCATTGTCAATGTCATTAAAGAAGATTAGAAACAGGAGGGGTCCCAACACTAACCCAATGGGGACTCCACTTGCTAAATGGTTCAACCTGAAAAAGTACATTCACAACTACCCTTTATCTCCCACACCCAACAAAGCCGTGACCCAAAAAAGGATCATACCAAATTTATGTATCCAGTTTATATAATAGTCCGTCACATTAACCCACATCAAGTCTTTGTGCATTCAAAGATTTTGAACTCCTGGGAGTGATAAGTTTCTTGGAAAGTTTTTACAGCTTTTTGACTTAATTAATATATTAAATTGTCTTTAATAAATAACTTAACGGTCTTAGTCACATTCATTAGCTTATTTTTGAATTTAGATAGAGATTTTACAAGTTATGACAATATATGTAGATATAAACCTTGTAGAACCTTTGTAACAGTGATTTGGTGCGAATATTGTATCTCAGAACTTATACTGTAGTCCATAGGGGAATTCCAGTGTTCTAACCGTGGTAAAGATATCTCGATAGTTCAAATCATGCAGGCCGGCATTAGTTAGATAATTTTATTATCTATTATAATTAACTTATAACTTTACAAATATAGCATAATACATATAATGTAAACTAGATAGGCTAGCATGAATTATTGCTCTATAACTGGTGAATTGGTCATGTTATTTTTGCATTTAAGTGTTAGTTTAGTATAGTATTCTCAATTATATTGAATTTTTATGGAAATCATGCACAAGACTAGACAGAAAAGTAACAAGCTCACTGTGGCTCAGGGAGAACTGAAGGGAGCAACGAACCATGGCTTGAAGAAATGTGCTGTTTGTGCAATGTTTTCTGGAACAGGACAATGATATAGCTAAGGGAGATGTCTTTGTGTGTGTGCTTGGTGCAGAGTGTGAAGAAATAAGGTGCCAACTCAGTGTTGTGATGGGTCTTTATGAGAGCTTGAAGAGTAGGGTATGAAGGTATAAAAATGGGGTCAGTCTGGTGTAACGTAAGCACTGGGAACGCAAAAATGACTGTAGGAGTGTGTTATAGGTCTAACGATACTGATGAGTACAATGATCAGCTGTACAGAGAAATAGAGTGGGCCAGTAGGTTGGAATGTCTTATAATGGGAGATTTTAACTTTCCAGATATTCACTGGAACTTGTGGACTGGTCACTCGCACACTAGCAAGACTTTTGTGGATTTTTACTGCATGATTGTTTTCTACAGCAGTATGTTAGCAAGGCAACAAGTGAAAGTAATACTATTGATCTGATTGTCAGCAGTGATTATTCATGCATTAAGGATCTGCAGATAAAAGAACCACCAGGTGGCAGTGTATTGATGAGGAATCAACAAAAAGAGTTTGTTTTCTGTATTGGTGTATCAGGTTTAATGTCCAAGTTTTCAGACGATACAAACATTGGCAGCGTGGTTAATGACAGTAATCAAGGTAAGCTACTGCAATAAGACCAAGAAAATTTAGGCATATGGTTTGAGAAATGGCAGTTGAAGTTTAACATTGACATTGCAAGGTACTGCATATGGGTAGCGGTATTTCCAGATTAACATAACAACTGTGTGGTACTATAGTATGGTTAGTGGAAAATTGGAAAATTAAAAAGAGCTGGGAGTAATTGTGCAGACAGATATGAGCAGACAGATATGAAGTTCTCTGAGTGTTGCAGACAATATGCCAGGCCAGCTCATGGGGTTTTGTCAATGGTTAGCAGGGATAAAGAGGTGATTATTCCATTGCACAAATCAACGGTTAGGCTGCGTCTACATACAGGTCTGGAGGCATTCCTTTTAGTTTTAGGAAGGGTGTAGATCTGCTAGAATGGGTGCAGAGAAGGGCAATGAGATTGGTGAGGGGGAATAAAAGGATGGCCTTCCTTATCAAGAAAGTCTTCAGTACTGCAAATTGCAGCATTTGAAGGCTAAGCAACCACAAGGAGATCTGATTGGGATGTTTAAGGTTTAGAATGGATTGAGTAAGTTCAATGCTGAAGGAATCCTAACCGTTGCTCAGACCACACAGATGAGAGGACAAACTGAGGAAGGACAGATGTGCAGAAGTTTGCCTTTAGTCAGCAGGTGGTTGATTGAAGAAACTTCAACTAATGTGGAAGTGGATAGCTTGAATAAATTCAAGGAAGAACTAGACAAACTGTTGAAGGGGGATGGATATGTGAATGGGAGGATTTTTTTTTTTTTTGTTGATGCTGTATAAGCTTGCTTTCTGATACCAAAGTGATTTCTTATAAATTCATCCTAATAATTAACCAGATTTGTCAGGTAAGACTCGCCCTTCACAAACCTGTGCTGCAATCCATTAGGATACTATAATCGCCGAAGCCAACCCCACTGGTCTATAATTGCTCAGTATGTTATTTGCATCTCTTTTGTGGATTGGGGAGACATTGGCAGTTCTTCAGTAAAGGGATACCATGGCAGAGTTTGATGATCTCTTTAACATTCCCAATACCAATAGGCTCATGCAACATTTTTTAGTTTAACTGGATATAACCCTCCCTTGAATCCTTACCTTCATTCAGCTTGAGTAGGTTTTTTTTTTTAATGGTCTTTTAACTGTAAATATTGCTGGCAAAGTATCTATTCAACTCATTTATGTTAGGCTTTCTATTCTGATTCATTTTGATCAAATAAGGAGCCTGTATAATTTTCACATTCTTCTTTTTATATGCAGGTACGAGTGGACTTGTCTATTCTTATACAAGTCCTGCTTGTACCTTAGCTCTTGTCTGTCTTATCTTTAGTAGTTTTGTTACATATACATTTATAATACTCATATAAATCAGTGTCTTGCAATAATCTGTAACTGTCCCATGCTTTTTTCTTTTGTTCAGTTAAACTCTTGTCATCTATCTTTTTCAGAACTTCTCCACTAGATCAGATGCATTGTGGCTTCCATGATAAATTCCTTTCATACTTTCCACATAGTATGAATATAGTTGTTTCTCCAGTTAATAGTCCACCATTAATCTATCATAGTCAATTCTAAAATTGAAGCTCCATCTCTTTCTTGGGCTGCAGCAATCTATTTCAACACCATCCATTTTTGATAGTATAGGAACCAATAGCAAAGACCCTGCCCACTACTGGTTCCTGTATTGTTCACATTTTGGATACAGTTTGTTTCAAAAATTTATATAGTTTTTTTTTTGGAAATTTACTGGCATCCATTTTTTGCCTTAAATTCTTCATTATTAAGAACTTTTATAAATAACTGTCCACTTAAAGGCATGTTTTCTCTGGATTGAAAATGACCAAGATTCTTTTCACAAACAAATCAAGTCATTGCACTTAATGCTTATTTTAAAACAAAAATGGGTTCTTTATAACTTCATGTCTCACAATTAGTATTTTATTCCTGTTGTATATTTCATGCAAAAAAAGGATTACAGATTCTTTTGTTTGTTTTTGCACCAACACTGGCATTTTTTTGGGGAGAAAAAAAAAAAAAAAGAAAAAAGAATCATAAATAAGGTGGAAAACGAAATAAAATAGAAATTTTTTAAAATTTATTTAAAAACTATACATTCAAACTAAACCCATAAAATGGGTAATTAATAAATATAACAGAAACCTAAAGCATTTCTGTTCATTTTACCATATAAACCAGCTGCTTTCCAACTTTCCATTTGATTCCATTTTCCCTAACTTCAAGTATTCCATCTGATGGGTTAATTATAAATGTAGCACTACCATGGATTTCAACTTTGTCAAATTCTGGCTGGTTGAACATTGGTAACTGTCGTGGTCCTGCAATGGGATCTTCATATCTCAGTATTCTTATATTTTGTGGATCTATCAAGAAAGGATAAAAAAAATAAAACAAAATTCAACCAATAAATAGTCTGAGCAATATTCCAGTTATTTATGTACAATATATTTGCCAACTGACTTGGTGAACACAGCATGTGTCTCATTTTGTCACATATATCGATTAATATCACAATATAGAAAAAAAATTATATTTTTACTTCCAGAACTATATTCTAAAAGCTCTTCATTCAAAGGAAGATTTATGGTAAAAATGATGGCAGTTTACAAGTTGTTTTTGCTTGCAGTGAATTAAATGATTGATTTATGTTCTACTTCCTCTCCCTCGTCCCCAAACAAGGAACAGCTGGAAGTAGACCTGATATGTTCGTCTATGTATTTGTTTAAATTTAATTTCTAGTTATTAATGCCTGCCCATCATTAAGCAGCTTACATCCTGTGTTATCTAAAGATAAAACCAGTTTACATTCATATCAGAAGTAAACTGATGTTGTTTATAGATTAAACCAACGACTGGGAATAAACTTTCAGCAATTAATGATCAATGCAGAGATTTTCAGAGTATTATAGATAATTTTAAGCATTGGTCAAGGTCATCTACGCTGGACATTCTAAGGATATTGGAAACAGGGCCGTTCCTAGTTCCTTGGCCGCCTGCATGCAGAAAGTATTTGGCACTCCTTTACGGACACAAATTTAAATAAAATTTTTGTTAAAACTGATACACAGAACTGCATAATAATCCTATATATAATTCTTGAAGTGTCCTTCTGCCCATCAGAACCCTCCTGTTCTGTTTTAAAAATCGTTTGACATAGATGGCAAATATATATGGAAAGAGATATAGACTCTCATTTTTGACCTCAAAAGAAAATTGTGTTGGTACAAGCTAAAGAGCTAAAGGTTATAATGATTTATGCACCAACATCGAGCCACGATGATGAAGAGGTTGAAGAAATGTACACAAAAATTGAGTCTTCTAGATGAGCAGAAAACCCACCACACTATCATTATGGGGAACTTCAATGCTAAGGTTGGAAAGAGACAAAACAGTGCAGAAAGGGGAACTATAGGAATTGGTGAAAGAAATGAAAGACTTGTGGAATTTGCAGAATCACGAGGATTGTCAGTAATGAACACTTTTTTTCAAGAAAAGGGTGAACAGAAAGTGGACATAGAAGAGCCCAAATGGATTAACAACATCGACTTCATCCTCACTATCTTTGAGATAACAGAAGAGGAGAAAAAGCAGTATGTACTGGAACTTAAGAACAAGTTTGAGCTGCTGCAGACTGCTCAGGACCAAGATATCAATGAGGAATATTACAACTTTCTGAAAGTGATAAAACCCAAGAAGCCTATAGGTAAAAAGAATCTAAAGAAGAAAAAATTACTTGTCATGATGAACCGAAGACGACAAATGAAGAGCAAAATAAACACTGACAAGGAGAAAATTGAGTATACTGAGTTATCCAAAGCCATTAGAAAGAGACTCAGAGAGGACATAAGATTTAACACAAGAAAAGTAGAACAAGCATTAAGGGAAAACAAAGGACTTAAATCAGTAGCCACAAGCAGTAATACAGAAAGACAAATGATACTGAAACTGAAGAATAGCGATGGTGTACTTATAAATAGCAGAGAAGGCATAATTCAAATAGCAGAAGACTATTATAGAGAATTATACAAGGAGTGAGGAAATGACGCCAGCAGTCGGGAAGATGGATCGCAAATTTGTAACACATACGACATTACCCGATATCCTTCCTGATGAGGTAGAACATGCGTTGAATAAAATGGAGAATCAGAAAGCCCTGGGGGAAGATGAGGTTACTGTAGAGTTGTTAAAATTGGGAGGAAGAGACTCTTAGTCACCCTAATGCAGCCCATGTATTTACTTATTCCACTATGACTCCCAGCAGTCCTGGAAATCTCCATTGCCTTGCTTTCCAGGCTGCTGCTCATTCTAATAGAAGCAGTGCAAGAATCACTTTTGCCTCTGCCTGCAGCCACTGTTAACCTTTTAGTTTATGTTTCCTCCCCAAGCTAGCAGTTTTCTGACCCACCTAACACTGCCTAGATAGCATCAGCATAACCATCCATTTATAAAAGTCTCCACACAAACATTTACTGCAGAAACTCTCAAGTAGACTAATAGCAATAGAGGCATGTGATGCAAGAAAGCAAGCATATGAGCTTATGTAGCATCAGCCAAAAAAATAAATCACATAACCATTCCCTCTAAAAGTTTGTCCAGTTCCTCCTTGAATTTATTTAAGCTCTATCAACTTCCACAATGACAAATGGAAGTTTGAATCAACCACCCACTGGCTAAAGGCAAATTTCCACACATCTAATGTTGAGGTTCAAATTATTATCCTGATAAATGTCAGTTGTACAAGCATATCCATAGCCGAGTGGTCTAGAGCGGGAGTGCAGTAGCACACGCTCTTTGATTAGACTGGAGTTCAAGCCCCTGATTGCTGAACACAGTCGATCTGCCAACCCGCACTGGACCAGCGTGGCAGATTACGGTTCATTTCTCTCAGCATGAATTGTTGAGGAGGCTTCCATCCTGCAGTGGGTTGATAATGACTGCAGTTTACGTTTTTTTTTGTTTTTTTTTATGGGCTGAGGAGCTTATGCATAATATGTATTATTTTTGGGATAATGTTTGTAATTTCCTTCTTCCCCTCAACTTGGTAAGTTGAAGGGAGAAGAAAAACATCAAAATTTACTACTTTTATATTACCGTATAAACGAAACTGCAAAAACGCAGTAAGTCTTATTGAATGCTGTTGTTTAACTACTCAAAATTTTAACAAAAATAATAATAAAATAGGTTTATAGTTATAGCACTAACAATTCTACTACCTTTGGGACCAATGCACTCTACCCTTTGGGATCATTGTATCATCCGATGCATGAATATAAACTCTAGTGATGAAGCAGGCAGGTGAGAGCTTAATGGCTACATTAATTCTTTCGAGACCATCAATCCCATTCTTCAAGTTTTCATAAATGCTTATCAGAACTCTGAGTTTGCACTTCATTTCCTCTCACTCTTTGTACTGAACACAAAGAGTATAATATAACAAGTGGTGAATGAATGCAAAATAATGAATAGAGCCACTTGATGAATTTGATCATTGATCATTACTTCGTCATTTGGTAGATCTATATCAATAATCTTCAGCATATATTCAAATAATATAATAACAAATGTGACCACAAAAATTGGCAGGTATAATATTGTTACCAGACTACTACAGTTAGGAAGAGCTTAAAATTTCTAAATAACTAATTTTTGATATACATGAATGATTACCTCTTATTCGTTTATCTTCCTTACACATTCTAGTAGCAATAATAAAAACTGTATCCCCATTGTATACAGGAAGGAGCATTTCAAAATGGCCACTTGAAGGTTGTGGATTAATGAACCTTACAATTACTGATGGCTGAAACGAGGAAAAATAATGCTTTATCATGTACAATGTTTCCAAACATTAATACTTAGAAAATAAACACAACAAAAGTTAAGATTTCAACCATAAAAATAAATGCCTGTAGATATAGTGAGGTCATAATTCCACTGTATAATACAATTGTAAGACCGCACTTGGAATACTCAGGTATGAAAACCTGAGTATTCCAAGAGATTGTACAAAAGGATGACACATGGAGAAACTTTGAAGATATGTGGGTTACAGAGATTGGCAACTAAGCACATTAGAGGGGATCTAATTGATATTTACAAGGCTCTGAGAGGGCTAATAACATAAAGGCAAAATTTTCACTGTTAAAACTAAGATTTAATTTTGTACAGATCGTTCAACTCCTCATGGCAAGAATGAGATCCAGCCAGCAGATTTCTAGACTTTTGCTGGCAGGCTGCTAAGAGTCCAGTCATACAACATATAGGACTGGCTTCACAGAGATGTTCAATGCAGGAACACAAGCCAGGTTTGAGGGAATCCTTAGGAACTGTTCTAACAAAGCTAAATATACTTACATACATATAATTTAAATAACTCCATAAGAAAAGGAAGGGTTAATAAAGAACCTTTCTATGAAATGTCTAATGGAAAATTGTTTTCCCCACTAGGCTAACTGGTAACACCCCATAAAACAATGAAATGTTGCTGACTAATGTGTGGTTCCTCAATGGAGTTTTCTCATTTCTTACATTCCCCTAATTTATTATGAAATGAATATATCTGGTTAGGTTACAAAAAAATTAGATAAAATATTTATTTATCATTGGCAATTGATTCTTTTATGAAACACTATCAAGTGAGTAAACTAATCTTCTTTTAATTGCAAATTAAAAGATCTTCAATGCAGATTCTTGTTTATAACCTGCCTTGACATAACTTACAATCATAATGAATCTGTTACATATAGTTAGGAGAGGAAAATTCACTGAAGTATTATATGGGGATAAGAAAGTTTTTATTTCTAATTTTCAGTTAGAAGAAGACAATGTTCTCGCTTGACACAATAATGGTTCCTGAAAAAATGCCTATTTGTATTAGGAAAATTGAAAGCATTCAAATAAAAAGCCTTAAAATTTATTTTGAAAAACAATGAAAAACAATGACAATTTTCTAAGGGGTGGTCTTAGCAACTACCACCTGCAATTTTTTAAACAGAGAAGAACAGACTGATTTCTGGATTTTGTATAAGGCTGTGCACAGTAAAATGCTAAATATTATTAGAATACATTCAATTACATGTAACTCTAAAAAAGTACACTGTTGCATATTTTTCAGAATATATTACAAATGTTTAAGTCCTCACTTATCTTCATTATGATTACCAAAGGATAATGAACCTGAGCTATTTTTAGAATGCTCAAAATTTCAGATGAAGCTAAACACTAAGGTTTTTTTTTCCTTTTTAAATTATATGGTTATATGGAAAGCAATGAAACCATACCCCCCCCCCCCGGTTGATATTGATAGTCCAGAAATTGTTACTTCTTTTGTCATAGAAAAGAAATAAAAATATATCTGATGGTACTTTGTTGTAAATGGCTGTCTTTGTTAAGTACTTTTTACAATTACTAGTATTTGGTCAATGAATGAAGACACAAAAGCTGTCTATGGTTAAATGTTTGCAATTTTGTATGCAAGTGGTCCTCTGTATTTAAGAATGCAACAATGTGAGTGTTAAAAAATATATATTTTGATATAACAAAAGATCAGAAGTTGTTAAGCTTAATTCTTATGTGGAGAAAACATACTTTATTCCTATTTCACGGGTACCAATATTATGCTGACATATGGTTCCAGATCCTACTTTAAAGCACGACAAATTTTATGCATCCACTTCTGAACGCGACTGCCCATCTTACTTGGAAATTATGTGGTTTCTCTTGAGACCATCAGAACTAATGTTTAACTTTCGATTTTAACTTAATTTGCCAAAGGCAAATTAAGTTAAAATTTAATAACTCCACTGGTATTACTGTCCTGGGGTACTCCCATAAAAGGAAAAAATACGATAGATAAAGCTTAATGGTTCAATTTATTTTAATATTAACTCCACTGGTATTACTGTCTTGGGGTACTGCCATAAAAGGAAAAATATGCTAGATAAAGCTTAATGGTTCAACTTATTTGAAGGAACAACTCAAAAGTTTCTATCAAAGTTAAAGTAATCACCAGATGGTGGGGATGAATAAAGCTAAATCTCAAAATGGTGTTCCTGTAACAGAAAGTAATGTGTGAACTGGTATTGGGAGTTTAACCCTGTCGTGATGGTGCCAAAATGTTACCAGTTGCAATATGAAGAGAAAGCAGTTGGAGGATGTTTCAATCACCACTGGATAGACTATCCAGCAGTGATTGAAAATTTCAAGAAACAGGCAGTGTAAAAACTGGATAGACTATCCAGCAGTGACTGAAAATTTCAAGAAACAGGCAGTGTTTGGCACCACAAATGGGTAGACAGGACTTGCATTGAGGCCAGGACAGTTGTTACAGTTTATGAAGCCTTTCAGCAGAGCCTGAGGAAATGTGCCTAAATGGCACCCTGTTGATGTCTATATGAAAACTTTTTCAGTTGTTCTTTCAAGTAAAACAAAATATTGCTTTTTATCTGATGTACTTTTCTTTTTTATGAGAGTTTGTCTTATGGTGAATAATATATGCATATCCTGATCATCATCACCATCATCTTCAGTCATTCTCAATCCACTGCAGGATGAAGGCCTCCCAACATGCTTCCAGCAACTGCAGTCTTGTGCTTTCTGTTGTTATTGTATACCAACAAATTTTAAAATTTCATCTATCCACCTCATCTTTGGCATTTAGTCAAGCAGCTAGAGTTTGAGTCAATGAATGAAATATAACCTTTTGTCTATTGTCAGTTCTTCTTGATGTGACCTGCACATTTGCATTTCAAGTGCTTTGTTCTTTCAATGATGTCACTGACCTTGGTTTGTTGGCAAATCCATGCATTTGGTTTTCAGTCTCTTTTGGTTATGTTCAAAATTCACACTACACTTCTTTGTGTGATCCTCAGTCTTGGTAAAGCTTTGGCACTCAATGTCCATGTTTAATACCATATGTTAGGACAGGGAGAAGACTGATCAAAAACTTTTTGTTTGAGACAGTGGTAACTTTCCAAATGCTGATCCCAATTTGATGCAAAGTTCAACTTCCATCATGATGTTTCCCTCTGTTTAAATTTCTTGTCAAGGTAAACATAACTTTCCACTTCTATTTCTTGTCCACTGGCCATGATTTTCTTTGGTCTAGTAAATTTGTTGAACATAACCTGTGTTTTCTTGATATCCATCTTCAAATTGAACTTCTTGTTTTCATGCTGCAGTTCTTCAATAAAAAAAAAAAAAAAAAAAAAAAAGCAAAAGTAAACTGCAGCCATTATCAACCCACCACAAGATGGACAGCTTCTCAACAATTCATGTTGAGGGAAATGGACAATAATCTGCCACCGTGGTCCAGTGTGGGTTGGCAGATCGACCGTATTTAGCAGTCAGTGGCTTGAACCCCGGTCTACTCAAAGAGCATGTGCTACTGCACTCCCGCTCCTGACCACTGAAGCCATATAGTTGTTTTGCTGCAATTCTTCTGGATCACTGGCAAAGAGAATGATATCGTTTGCAGATCGTAAGTGATTCAGATAATCTCCATTTTTCTTGAGTCCTTTATTATCCCAATTCATCTTGCAAAAAGTTTCTTCTAAACAGGCAGAAAATAGTTTTGGGGAGATTGTATCTTCTTGTTGGATGCCTTTTTATGATGATCTGAACTTTTTTTTTTATCATTGTTGACCCATATTGATGCAGTCACCTTTTCATATGTTGACTGAAAAATATTTATGTAAGCTATTGGCTGATTAGGGCATTGACTATTGCTTGGTTTTGTGACTGAGTTGAATGTTTTTTCATAGTCGATGAAGGCTATGCATGGAAGGTTATATTCATTGTGTTGCACTGTTTGGATGTGATCCATTGTACCGAAGCCACTTCTGAAACCTGTTTGTCCTTTAAGTTATATTGCATCAAGTATTGTGCATATTCTTCTTGAAAACCTTGCAGACAACTGGCAATAGGCTTAGTGGTCGGTAGTTTTTTTAAAAATGCCTTGTCACCTTTTTTGTGCAGTAGATGGCTTCTGCATTTTTCCAAGCTACAGGTACATTGTTAAGTAAAAGGCATTTTGAAAATTGTCTGACTAGAGATTTACACACTGGCTGGCCTCCAGCTAGCTCTTCATGAGTTGAGATCATAACTGACACATGAAGTATACTCCCGAACTATGTTTAGGATCCTACTATAGGAATGGGATATGCAACCCCCAGACTGCCCAAGCCTACTTATTTTCCCTCTTTTCACTGTCCTACTATCCTACAGTTTTTTCTTGTGAGTCATTAGTTTACCGAATGCAATATCAAAGATGCTATTTTTCTACTATACATACTTTTCTCCCCTTACAAAGTTTAGTGACTATTTACCACTACTTTGCAAACATCATTTTCTTCTCTATCCTGGGATGTACTACTTCATTTGTTTAATGATGATCGCCTAATAAACTCTCTTAATTTTAATTTAACATTGCCTGACTTACTGTCTCCTTTTTACAACACTTGGGGTCACTGCAACATACCAGAAATATGCTGAACAGAATAGCAGTCCTTTGGCCCCTTATCACCACAGCACATTGTGTCTCTACATTCAGTATACCACTCAACTCCAATGTTGGTAATCCAGTAAGTTATTTTCTTTTCTTTACCTTTTTTCCCTTTCTGTGTCTCTTTTCCTTGCCTCTGCTCTGGGTCAGCCATGAAATATGCACTAGCATTACTCTTGCTTACCACTACTTTTTTAACCTTACTTCCACATCATAATCAGCCATTTTCAATCCACTGCAGGATGATGACGACCTCTCCAGAAACTTTCCAGTTCCTTCTGTTTTGTGCAATGGCCATTCATTTAATACTCATGAATTTTACTGTCCATCTCCGTTGTTGCCTTCCAGGTTTTCTTTTAGCTCCTCTTGGGTACCGTTCTGTTATTTTCTTAGTTGATCTGTCATCATGTCTTTGAGTTATGTGTCCTGCCCAAGACCATTTCAGTTCTTTAGTTTTGATAAGAATGTCCTTTATTTGTGTTTTCTGTCTATCTTATCTAACAGTCTGATTCCTAATATAATTCTTGAAAAAAGTGTTCATTACTGACATTCCTCGAGATTCTGCAAATTCCACAAGTCTTTCACCTCTGTCATTTCTTTCATCAATTCTGAAATTTGCTAGAGCAATGTTTTCACTCTTTCCAACCTTAACATTGAAGTCCCCCACAATAATGGTGTAGTGAATTTTCTATTCATCTAGAAGTCTCTCAATTTCGGTGTATATTTCTTCAACCTCTTCTTCATCACGGCTCGATGTTGATGCATATATCATTATAACTTTTAATTTGTACCTCTTAGAAATCCTGAGTAGCAGTCTTGACACATTTGATGATGTTCTTTTGAATTCCAAAATGCTGTTTTTTATATCTTTATGGACTAGAAAGCCAACAACACCTTCACTCTTTTCACTGTTTCCATTGGTGTACAGCAGATTTCTACTTGATAAGCTTAGTGATTCATTTCTCCTTTTTGTTTCAGCCAAGCCGATGATATTCCAATTCACATTTTCTAATTCCTTTTCTAGTTCTAATATCCTATCTTCACTGATGAGCGATCTTACGTTGTAACAGGCCAAGTTCAGTTTCCATGCATGGCGGCCTGGTCCTATCCAGAGATTCTTAGCACTCTCTGCTTTCACTCAGATCCTCTCGCTGCTGTAATATGGGGGGGGTGAAAGCCACAGGGGACAGAGGGCTATTTGTTTCGTCATGTTGTACTGGAGGGTTTGGTTTTTCCCTCTTTATGTTGACCAGGCATCTTGAAGGGAACCACTCTACACATTCGTTGCCACCAAAGTGACGTAACAGGGCTTACCACTGAGGTGTGCACGAGTGGATTTAAGGATGCAGGCTAACCGGACTTCTCCTAAATCTTCTAAAATAGAAAGATATTGGATCCATCAGTGTTTTATACTGAGTGTGTGATACACACAGAACGCCTGTTCCCCTCTAAGCCCCTCTTACTTCCTACTGCACTTAATTCAAATCCTAACATGGCTTCGCCACTTCAACCACAAGCTACGTATATTTCATGCCAGAAACAGAGAGCTTACTTCTTGCTGTCTTTCTCCTGTGGTTTCGACAGTTTACCTTGAAGATGATGTTGAAATCATGGGATCTACAGCATTAAGTACTTCTTTTTATTTTAATATTTTTAATGTACCTTCTGGTTTTTCTGTAGTTTCAATTTCCGGTTTTGTTAGCTCATTCCTCTTACTCTCCTTCACTTGCTACTAACCTCTATATATTATCATCATCATCATCAGCCATTTTCAATCCACTGCAGGATAAAGGCTTCTCCAGCAACTTTCCAGTTCCTTCTATTTTGAGCACTGGCCATCCATTTACTACCCACAAACTCATGAATTTCATCTATCCATCTCCGCCTTTGTCTTCCAGGTTTTCTTCTAGCTCCTCTTGGATACCATTCTGTTATTTTCTTAGTCCATCTGTCATCATGTCTTCGAGCTATGTGTCCTGCCCAAGACCATTTTAGTTCTTTAGTTTTGATAAGAATGTCCTTTACTTGAATTTGCTGCCTAATCCATGTGTTTCTCTTCTTATCTAACAGTCTGATATATATAATGTGAGGTAAGTTAGGTAAAAGTAATAAAAAATAAATAAATTTGAATATGAAGCTATGTTTTTTATTTTAAATATTATATTTATTTATTTAATTATCAGATATATATATATATATATATATATATATAACTGTATGTAAATAAATAAAGAATGGAAAAGGATTGGAGAGAAGAAGAAATATTAGGTATTACAGACCAGGAACACTGCTTAAGGAAATGAACCCTACGACCATAACGTATAAATAGTGATATATTGGAAGTGTGAAGGAGGAAGCTGTTACAATTGAATTTACAGTACAGTAAACTCCCGCTATTCGCGGGGGTTAGGTTCCTGAGAAATGTCGCGAATACCGAAAACGCGAATACTGAGTTATGGCTCCCATAGTAATAAAGGGGTTCCGTTCCAAAGTATGAAATATATAAGAAAAACAAGTCTAAAATTTTGTCTATTTATATATTATATGTACCTTCATAATATGACTATGTAGATAGACAGTACATAATGAAATGCAAGCATATGGCATCGAAATGAAAATAAGAAACAATTTAATAATAAATGTAATATTTATTAGAAATTTCAAACAAATCTTTCAAACCAGCGCCTTTGCTAGCTAAAAAACGTATCCCGCCAGTGCTATCACCAGTTTCGCTAAAGTGTTGATAAAGGAATTTTGCATTTTCACGAATGATGAGTGAACTTAACGGAATTTTATTTTGAGTTCGGTCTTCTATCCACAGATTTAAAGCGTTTTCCATTTTTTCTAATTTAACATCACGAGTTACAGAGCAAATTTTTGAAGCAATTAGCGCGTTTTCACGGACACTACGGCGGATTTTTTCTTCCGATTTCTTGATTGATCGTACCGTTGACTCATTGATTTTATAATGTTTTGCCACTGAGGAGACACTTTCTGCAATAAGGCCTCTGAGGTTGGGATTATTCATACTACCAATTTTAGACACACACCCCAACCGTTTATGACTGGTTGAATAATGAAATAAAATAAAATAAAATGATAGAAAAGACTGTAAAATAATATTTACAAAAAACTTTTAATCATTTACAAAAAACTAAACTATAACAAAAGTAAAATAAGTAAATAAGTTAAAATGCATTAAAATATAAATATAAAAGCGATAAAAAGACGATAAAAAACACTAGAGCTTTCGGAGGTGTCTTCCTCCTTCCTCAGTAATAGTGAGACTTAAATGACACATCCTTAAATACCAGGTTCACGGCACACGTGGATGACCAGGCGCATACTCAGCATTCCTTTCACTTGTGCCGGAACCGGAAGTGGGCTGGACACGTGGAAAATTAAAACGTTTGTCTCTTGTCAAAACCACCGCCTCAAAAAGGGGGTGAAGCCTAACTCCCCTGTCTCTGTTTATACTATTGTTACCAGAGGATCCAATCCACAGACTTTCCAGCCACTTGCGGTCCCAGAATCTGTGCGCCCGGTCAAGGATGACAGCATTGTCGGGGGAGATCTGGTGTTGTTTTTCCCAATAGTGCTCGGCAATGGCGGATTTATTGAGCTCTGCGGTCCGTATCGCTCGTGAATGTTCTCCCAGACGGTCCTTGAGACGCCGTCCTGTCTCCCCCACGTAACATTCCCCACAATCCGGGCATGTGATCTCATACACGACCCCACTACTAGAATCCCTAGTAATGGGGTCTTTGACCTGTGACACTACTGTGTGCAACCTCCGGCCCGGAAGCTGCACACAGCGTGTCTGAAAGTCGCGAAGCATCCTCGCAATGCGATCTGACAGGCCCGGATAGTAGGGAACATACACTGTGGTAAGCGGTACAGGCGGAACTACCCGATTGGGCTCTTCCTCTCTGTTGTATTCATCAATGACCCTCTGGGGGTAACCGCACCTCATAAGATCCGTCGTGATTTGCCTAATTTCCTTCTCCCCCTCCTCAGGGGTACTGCAATGCGTTCTCACCCTACCCAAAAGTGCTCTGGCCACACTATTCTTATGTTGAACAGTCTGTGCCGTCCTATAATGTGTGTACTGGCCCCTATACATTGGTTTCCTATAAACCTTAGTTCTAAGTCTGGGGCCTTCCCTATATACCATTATGTCCAGAAATGGGAGGGTACCATCTATTTCTACCTCCGAGGTAAATTTTATGAAGGGGGAGAAACCATTGAGAAACGAGACCACATCTTCCTCTCTCCCCTTCCTTACAATAGTAAACGTGTCATCAACATATCGTTTCCACTTACGCATAGGGAACTCCAATCTTGAGAAAACCCTATTCTCAAATTCCTCCATAGCCTCTGGGGGTAACCGCACTCAGGAATGCTGAGTATGCGCCTGGTCATCCACGTGTGCCGTGAACCTGGTATGTAAGGATGTGTCATTTAAGTCTCACTATTACTGAGGAAGGAGGAAGACACCTCCGAAAGCTCTAGTGTTTTTTATCGTCTTTTTATCGCTTTTATATTTATATTTTAATGCATTTTAACTTATTTACTTATTTTACTTTTGTTATAGTTTAGTTTTTTGTAAATGATTAAAAGTTTTTTGTAAATATTATTTTACAGTCTTTTCTATCATTTTATTTTATTTTATTTCATTATTCAACCAGTCATAAACGGTTGGTGTGTGTGTCTAAAATTGGTAGTATGAATAATCCCAACCTCAGAGGCCTTATTGCAGATATAGTTAATGTTTATGGCCATACAGTTTTGCGGCACATCCGAAGGTTCCAGAGATATAGCATAGCTGAGTCCAAACAGCAACAGCACTTAAGGTTTGCCTACCGTTGCAGGGATCATAATCTTATGCCACATGGATTTAGGATCAAGGCACCATTTAAAGATGCCCGTTTGTCCAGGATTATCACATGGTATCAAAAGAAGGTTTTGAATACATGGATTCAGAAACTTCATGATGACTTGAGACATAGTAGGAGATTGATTGATGTAGCATTAGGTGATATTAGTAGTAGATTGTCCCCCCTACACCTGATAGGTGTGAAGAGGTTAGTTCTGGAGAGGACGAATAGGATTACCTATTCTTATAAACAGAGACATATTAGGAAGTTTCACACATTATTAGAGGAGCAGTCCACTGTATTTAGGGGTAGCGACCATTCCAACTTTATTCAGAATTTAAGTGACAAATCGTTAACCCAAGAACAAGGGAGACTATTGGCTCTTGGACCTAAGTTTGCATTGCTACCCCCTAAACCTCCAATTACCGAAACATCTATGGGTATTGAGAGGGCAATTAGCAAGTTACCTGAACATATTGCTAATCAAATTCGTGTTAAAGCTGTCGCCATCCTGGGCCAAGCAAAAACGATTGCTCCAAATCTTACTCCGAAACAGAAGAAAGCACTAGAAGAACTTAAACGGGACGAAGATATTATAATCCTACCAGCAGATAAAGGCAGATCAACTGTGGTATTAAACAAAGAAGATTACCACAAGAAAGCGTTAGACTTATTAGGTGATAATTGTACTTATAAGATTGTTCACAGAAACCCCTTGGCTAGCTTAGAACAGCGTGTAAATAAGATGCTACTTTCCTGGCTAAAGATGGAAAAGATTCCAAAGGACAAGTATTGGTCCATGCATGCAACAGGGTGTCGACTGCCCAGATTTTATGGGTTACCTAAGACACACAAGGAGAATGTTCCATTACGGCCCATAGTTTCCTTCATTGGTAGCCCTACGTATGCTTTATCTGAATATCTGGCGCAGCTGATTTCCCCAGTTGTGGGGCGGTCCACGTTGGTCATTGGAGACAGTGCGGAATTTGTGAACTTTGTAAGGAGTCAAGAAATAGGGGAGGACGAGATGATGATGTCATTAGATGTTATATCATTATTTACTTGTATCCCCATAGCACATGGGGTAGAATGTGTAAGGTTGGCTTTACAAAATGATAATACTTTAAGTGCTAGATCCCACCTAAACATAGAAGATATATGTGGTGCTGTTGAATTATGTCTTTCTAGTACAACCTTGGTTTTCCAAGGAGTGATGTATAAACAGGTTCACGGTACAGCCATGGGTTCTCCAATCAGCGCCATTGTTGCAAATCTGGCTATGGAGGAATTTGAGAATAGGGTTTTCGCAAGATTGGAGTTCCCTATGCGTAAGTGGAAACGATATGTTGATGACACGTTTACTATTGTAAGGAAGGGGAGAGAGGAAGATGTGGTCTCGTTTCTCAATGGTTTCTCCCCCTTCATAAAATTTACCTCGGAGGTAGAAATAGATGGTACCCTCCCATTTCTGGACATAATGGTATATAGGGAAGGCCCCAGACTTAGAACTAAGGTTTATAGGAAACCAATGTATAGGGGCCAGTACACACATTATAGGACGGCACAGACTGTTCAACATAAGAATAGTGTGGCCAGAGCACTTTTGGGTAGGGTGAGAACGCATTGCAGTACCCCTGAGGAGGGGGAGAAGGAAATTAGGCAAATCACGACGGATCTTATGAGGTGCGGTTACCCCCAGAGGGTCATTGATGAATACAACAGAGAGGAAGAGCCCAATCGGGTAGTTCCGCCTGTACCGCTTACCACAGTGTATGTTCCCTACTATCCGGGCCTGTCAGATCGCATTGCGAGGATGCTTCGCGACTTTCAGACACGCTGTGTGCAGCTTCCGGGCCGGAGGTTGCACACAGTAGTGTCACAGGTCAAAGACCCCATTACTAGGGATTCTAGTAGTGGGGTCGTGTATGAGATCACATGCCCGGATTGTGGGGAATGTTACGTGGGGGAGACAGGACGGCGTCTCAAGGACCGTCTGGGAGAACATTCACGAGCGATACGGACCGCAGAGCTCAATAAATCCGCCATTGCCGAGCACTATTGGGAAAAACAACACCAGATCTCCCCCGACAATGCTGTCATCCTTGACCGGGCGCACAGATTCTGGGACCGCAAGTGGCTGGAAAGTCTGTGGATTGGATCCTCTGGTAACAATAGTATAAACAGAGACAGGGGAGTTAGGCTTCACCCCCTTTTTGAGGCGGTGGTTTTGACAAGAGACAAACGTTTTAATTTTCCACGTGTCCAGCCCACTTCCGGTTCCGGCACAAGTGAAAGGAATGCTGAGTATGCGCCTGGTCATCCACGTGTGCCGTGAACCTGGTATTTAAGGATGTGTCATTTAAGTCTCACTATTACTGAGGAAGGAGGAAGACACCTCCGAAAGCTCTAGTGTTTTTTATCGTCTTTTTATCGCTTTTATATTTATATTTTAATGCATTTTAACTTATTTACTTATTTTACTTTTGTTATAGTTTAGTTTTTTGTAAATGATTAAAAGTTTTTTGTAAATATTATTTTACAGTCTTTTCTATCATTTTATTTTATTTTATTTCATTATTCAACCAGTCATAAACGGTTGGTGTGTGTGTCTAAAATTGGTAGAGACACTTTCACCATTAGAAATTTTGTGTTAATAACTCAATTTTATTCGCTAATGTTATCACATTCTTTGATATTTTCACATTTCTCTTGTTATCCGTAGCCATATTTTTGTACGGGTTAGAAAGAACTTGTCCACAATAAAGTCACTTTTGTCCGTTAACACATTCGAAAAAAAAGTCTGTTTTACACTGCAAAACAGTAATTTATCACTTTTGTAAGCATATCAATTTATAAATTGATAAATTTATTCAATTTATAAGCATATAAATTAAAAGTAAACGACGAAAACTTCCATTACAAGAGCATACTGAACAAGGATTAGCGAAAAACATCCACGCTCGCGATTTTGTCACCCCTCTCCCCCCACCCACTGAGCGCTGTTTTGACCGGGAAAGATAATTTTAGCCACGCCCATGTTTTTTTATGGCGGGAAATGTTCACGGCGCTTTAAAATTCAAATTTTTTTAGGTTTCATTTTATATCAGCGATCGCGAATACGCGAAACCGCGAATACAGATACCGCGAATAGCGGGGGTTTACTGTATACATAAATGTACTGTAAATTGAATAGTAACAGCTTTCCCCTTCACACTTTCAATATATCACTATGTGTGTATATATATATATATATATATATATATATATATATATATATATATATATATATATATATACACATAGTGATATATTGAAATTTGTATGATGATTGAAATGCAGCGATTCCATGACCATTATTGGCCTCTTGGTCCTCTGTCGATATGGGGCATAATGGTCAGTCTATCTTTTTGATATTTTAGTTTTTGTAGTTTCTTTAACCCCTTTTTGGTGATATTTCACGTCTTTTGGAACTGGTACCTTCAGGGGGGTACCGCTAAATTATATAGGGGATTATCGACTACCTTTTGTCCTATTATCTCTACTTTCCCTTCCCTGTTTGTTTATTTTATATTATTTTGCATTTCGTTTCGCTCTGTATTTTTGCCGTACTACTGGCTGATGTTTTTATTTTAAATATCATATTTATTTTAATTATCAGATATAATTAGGCTTCATGTGGAGGATGTGCATTTGCTGCCTCTAATGATAGCTACATATTCATATTTATTTATTTTTATTACTTTTGCCTAACTTTTACCTCACATAATATAAATTAGTGGTAGTAGTGGGTTAATATGCTAAATAAGCAGTGCCTGTGCCGCCATCTATTCTTTTCCTTTCTATTATATAAGCTGGTTAAGCTTGCATTATGTCAGTGGTGTGGCTCTGATCAAGAGTGCTGTCTGTTCTATAGATTATTTTTCGCTGCATAAGGACCACCGCCATGCAAATCCTCTGCATTGGTTGATCTATCGGAGAATGGGAGGGTGGTTTGGTTCTTCGATATTTCCGCCTTTGCGATGATTTGTATGACGATTGAAATGCAGCGATTCCATGACCATTATTGGCCTCTTGGTCCTCTGTCGATATAGGGCATAATGGTCAGTCTATCTTTTTGATATTTTAGTTTTTGTAGTTTCTTTAACCCCCTTTTTGGTGATATTTCACGTCTTTTGGAACTGGTACCTTCAAGGGGGTACCGCTAAATTATATATAATTGGCATTATTTTAAATTTACATCTTTTTTATTAATTGGGTTTAATGACTAAATTATATAGGGGATTATCGACTACCTTTTGTCCTATTATCTCTACTTTCCCTTCCCTGTTTGTTTATTTTATATTATTTTGCGTTTCGTTTCGCTCTGTATTTTTGCCGTACTACTGGCTGATGTTTTTATTTTAAATATCATATTTATTTTAATTATCAGATATAATTAGGCTTCATGTGGAGGATGTGCATTTGCTGCCTCTAATGATAGCTACATATTCATATTTATTTATTTTTATTACTTTTGCCTAACTTTTACCTCACATTATATATATGTAAATTAGCTATTGGCTTCACCATGTCAGTCTGTCTGTCTGTCCATCTGCATGTAATAACTCAACTACTAGTGGATTTTCACAAAATTTTGTATTTGGCTCTTAAGAAATATTTGCCGAACCATCCCAACTTTCATTAAAACGGAACCAATTGAAATCCAGCAATTATTATTTCTTTGTCCATCTGTCTACACATAATAAATCTACTCCCAGTATAGGGATTTTCAATAAATCATATTTCAGTCATTCAGAACAATGTTTTGAGCCTTACCAAATTTCGTTAAAATCAGGCCAGTAAAAATCCACATAATTATTTATTTCTTTTCATACATATCAGATAGGATATCCATGTACTGTAAAGTGTAGCTGAAGCACTGGATATTACGTTTGTTGCTGTGTGGTGCCTGGAGGAATGAATGGGCAATATAGTAGATGGTCTCACTTTGCGCATAAAAGTTGTTGCTTTTTTGCTTGTTCTTTTGTGTTATTCATCATGAACTATTACTATTTGCTAATAGTAGTAATTCATTATTAATTCATTAGTAATTAATTACATATCATCATCATATATATATATATATATATATATATATATATATATCGTTATTCATTATTATGAATAGTAATTCATTATTAATGAATAATAAATTAAACATATTATTCATTAAACTGGGATTAAACATTTCAAGTGTTAATGCACTTTAAATGTAATGCATTATGTAACTAACTTATTTTCTTTAAGAAACATTTATAAGATGCATGCTAATTATAAAAGCATCAATTCTGGGGGGGGGGGCGAATCATACCTCTTATAGGTATATGATCATATGGAAGCATGTTAATTTGGTGATATATGAGGTGTGACAATAAAGTTTCAAGAATAATTTTGTTTCCGTAAAAATGACCACCCTGTAAACTGTTACATCCTCCCGCTGTATAGCCTGAACCCGCCCCCCCCTCTACCTGCATGCAAAGTGTAAACGTCATCAGTCATTTCAGTCATTGTACAAGCTGGTTTGTGTAAAGATGTGTTTGAGTTCTGTGTTACGTGAAAAATGGAACGCAATTTAGAGCAAAGAGTTGTGATAATTTTTGGTGAAAAGTGGTGAATCATCAATGGATATTTATGAAAAGTTGACCAGAGTTTATGGAAATGATACCATGTTGAAACCACACATTTTTAATCGGGCAAAACAGTTTCGAGAATGATGTGAATCCGTTGAAGATGCTGAGCGTTCAGGGCATCCTTCCATGACTTTGGGAGGACAAAAACATTGTTCATGTGAGTGATCTTGTTCGAAGCGATAGGCGGTTAACCACAAGAATGACTGCCCGAAAAACTAAACATTAATCGGGAAAGTGTGTGCAAATCTGGTACCGAAAAACCTCTCATGAGCAGAAAGAAATTCGGTGTAGTGTAAGAGTTTTTAACTTCAAAATCGATCACAACGTTGCAGCACCCTCCATATTTTCCTGATTTGTCTCCTTGTGACTTCTTTTTATTTCCTCAACTAAAAGGAGTCATGAAAGGAATGGATTTTCAGTCAGTTTCTGAAATTCAGAGTAATGTAACGCAGGTATTAAAACAGATACCAGCAAATAAGTACCAGAAATGTTACGATCAATGGATCCTATGCTGGAATGCATGTGTACAGTCTGAAGGGGACTACTTCGAAGGCGATGGACTCACATCTGTACAATTTTCAAAATAAAATTTTTAAATGAATTATTCTCGAAACTTTATTGTCACACCTCGCATGTTGAACATATATGTTGAAGATATATATTTAATCTACATACTGCCATGAAACGTGTGCATCCCATTGTTAATTGAATGCAGTAACAATGAAGTTATAGCACACGTACTTCTAGGGATGCATGGCCCATTGCTAACTGAGTGAGTGTAATGGCAAATATCATTACAGCAGATACTGCATATATCTAACTTTTTTTGTATCACATACCAAAATATTCCTAATTTCTGAAATTTTGAAGTGCAGTGTGCAGTTTAATGCACATATTTTCATTTGAATGTAGTTTTTCACATAAAGTAATTTCTCAAACTGCTTCACATGACTGCAGAAGCCTTCATAAAATTATAGAATTTGAATTAAAAAAGCATAATGATTTTCTTACCTCATTTCTATACAAAATGAAAGGTTGACCTGGACAGCACTCTTCCCTTATTTTTTCATCTGCCTCATCAGAAGACTTGACTTCAATGCCTGCAAGCTAGTTACAAACAACATAAAAAACAAACAATATAAAAGCTAGCTACAAAATAATGTAAAAAGTGTAATATTTTTTTATTCATATATAAGAATTGCATTCTGGATTACAATCAAAGATAGTAATGGATTTGAAATTTTTTTCTAGTTAGAGTACACACAAGAGCAGCATAGCATAGCATACATACATTAGTCTATTGACAGATAAAATCAGACTGAGTGGTTAAAATTGGTAAAAATGGACATTTTTAAAATTTGTACATATGGTTAAAATATGCTTCATGGATAAAATGTCACATTCACATTGCTCACACACAGGAGGATGATCAGCCCTCAGCAGAAAGGAATGTGTCAGATGACTGTCTCTTATGTGGAGCCAAGCAAGAATAACTTCCTTTTTACAATCCCTGCGTAGACCAGACTGCCATAATTTGATTTCAGGAATGATTTGATAAAGTTTGTTTGTTACCTGCCTATGCCACAGGGAATATAATTTATTATGGATTATTTGCTGTATTCTTCATAGGGAATTGACAGGATAACATTATTCAGTAGGGCAGCTGATTTGGCTGCAATGTCAGCCAAATTGTTTCCACTAATCCCGATGTGGCTGGGGAACTAGCAGAAGCGGATATCAAAAACTACTTTCACAGAGGGTGATAGTAATGGCAAATGATGAAAGAAAGAAAGCTTATATAGCAAAAAAAAAAGAAAAAACCCACACACTTAACCATCCATACCCTCCAAGTATTTGTTTAGTTCTTCCTTGAATTTATTCCATCACCCACTTCCTTCTACAACAACAGATGGAAGCCTGTTCCAACAATAAACCACATGCTAGCTGAAGGTAAACTTCAGCACACCTATCCTGCAACCATCCATCCTCAACTTGAATTTATGCACTCTCATGTGTAGTCTCAGAAAGAGGAAGAATGCCATCAGCATTTAGCTTACTCAAACCATTCAAGGCCTTAGACACCTCAACAGATCTCTTGCATATGGCTAGTCTCCAGACACTGCAATTTGCAGGATTGAGGCCTTTTGTTCCCTTCATCAATCTGGCTGTCCTTCTCTGCACCCATTCCAGCAGATCTATATCCTTTTTAAAGTGAGGCCTCCAGTCCCATATACAGTACTCAAGATGCAGCCTAAGAATGGTCTTGTACAAGGGGATAATCACCTTCTTATCCCTGCTAGCAAAGTTTCTGTATATCATTGACAAAACCCCATGAGCTGTCCTGGCAATCTGTCTACTCAGAGAATTTCATTTCTGACTGCACAGTAACCTCTCCCCCTAACCACATCTTTTTAATTTTCCACTAGTACCACACAGATGAGTGCAAAGTTTATCTTTTATTTATGTATCAGGTGTGATGCTAAAATTTGACAGAAATCACTTATCAAATTCAGATATCAATCCTCCAGTGAAATGCAAATTATCTTTGCACACAACTAAAAAAAAAAAAAAAAAAAAAACACGAAGTAATTATGGTAAAACATAAAACAAACAAACAACTAGCCATATTTGAAACATGTTACAGAGAAGCTCAAAACTTAGCTTTTGCATTATGCAGAACCAAAATTAAACCAAAAAGTTTCAATACCTTTTCAAAAAAAAAAAAAAAAAAAAAAAAAATCACACCTGTGCATATGTCACAATAATAATAAAAAAATAAATAAATAAATAACATCTATTCTGCAACACAGTATCTGTTTTCTAATACTTTTTCAACCAGAACACATCATCATCATCATCATCATCAGCCATTTTCAATCCACTGCAGGATGAAGGCCTCTCCAGCAACTTTCCAGTTCCTTCTGTTTTGAGCACTGGCCATCCATTTACTACTCAAAAACTCATGAATTTCATCTATCCATCTCCGCCTTTGTCTTCCAGGTTTTCTTCTAGCTCCTCTTGGGTACATTCTGTTATTTTCTTAGTCCATCTGTCATCATGTCTTCTAGCTATGTGTCCTGCCCAAGACCATTTTAGTTCTTTAGTTTTGATAAGAATGTCCTTTACTTGAGTTTGCTGCCTAATCCATGTGTTTCTCTTCTTATCTAACAGTCTGATTCCCAATATAATTTGTTCCATTCTTCGCTGTGTAGTTCTTAGCTTCTCTTCCATTCTTTTGGTGAGTGCCCAAGTTTCACTTCCATAAGTCATGGTGGGGAGTATACATTGATTCATTATTTTACGTTTCAGACAAACTGGGATATTGCTCTTCAGTATGTGACTATATTTCCTGAATGCTATCCATCCAAAATTTATTCTTCTCTTGACTTCCAGCCATTTATCATTATTACAGCTAATAACTTGTCCCAAATAAGTATATGACTCCACCTTTTCAATTACTGCTCCTTCAATCATTATTTCCCTTTCCGTGGCATACTTGTTCATCATTACTTTTGTTTTAGCCATATTCATCTTTAGTCCAAAATCCTTACTAACTGTGCATAACTGATTAAGATTTTCCTCTAATTCTTTGGGATCGTGGCTTATGACCACAATGTCATCTGCAAATCGTAAATGGTTTAGGTACTCTCCGTTCACATTGACTCCTTTCTGCGACCAGTCTAATCTTCTGAAAGCTTCCTCAAGGGCAGCAGTAAACAGCTTCGGAGATATTGTGTCTCCTTGTCGAACTCCTTTCTCGATTTTAAATTTCCTACTGTCTTTGTCTAGTCTAATAAAGGATGTAGCACTCTCATATATTTTCTTCAAAATCATAATATATGGAGTATCTATGCCTTGTCTTTCCAGTGCCCGAAACATTGCCTTATGCTGTATGGAGTCAAATGCCTTTTCATAATCCACAAATGCCAGGCATAATGGTGTTTTATATTCATTTGCTTTCTCCATTAGCTGTGATATTACGTGAAGGTGATCCATAGTTGAGAATCCTGTCCTAAAGCCAGCTTGCTCTTTCGGTTGATTCTCATCAAGTATTCTTTCTAATCTGTTAGTAATGACCCTTGTGAACAACTTGTAGATATGGGATAACAAGCTAATTGGTCTATAATTTCCAATTTCTGATTTATCTCCTTTCTTATGCAGCAAAACTATGATTGCATTATTCCACTGCTTAGGCATCACACCTTTTCTAATGCACTTTGTGAAGAGCCTTGCCAGTTTTTGTGTTATGTCTCTTCTTCCCAATTTTAACAACTCTACAGTAACTTCATCTTCCCCCGGGGCTTTCCGATTCTTCATTTTCTTCAATGCATGTTCTACCTCATCAGGAAGAATATAGGGTATGTCGTATGTGTTGCTACTTTGCAATCCATCTTCCCCACTGCTGGTATCATTCCCTTGCTCCTTGTATAATTCTCTATAGTAGTCTTCTGCTATTTGAATTATGCCTTCTCTGCTGTTTATAAGTACACCATCGCTATTCTTCAGTTTCAGTATCATTTGTCTTTCTGTATTACTGCTCATGGCTGCTGATTTCAATCCTTTGTTTTCCCTTAATGCTTGTTCTACTTTTCTTGTGTTAAATCTTCTTATGTCCTCTCTGAGTCTCTTTCTAATGGCTTTGCATAACTCAGTATACACAATTTTCTCCCTGCCAGTGTTTTTCTTGCTCTTCATTTGTCGTCTTTGGTTCATCATGACAAGTGTTTCTTGACTAATTTTTTCTTCTTTGGATTTCTGTTTCCCTATAGGTTTCTTGGGCTTTATCACTTTCAGAAAGTTGTAATATTCCTCGTCGATATCTTGGTCCTGAGCAGTCTGCAGAAGCTCAAACTTGTTCTTAAGTTCCAGTATATACTGCTTTTTCTCCTCCTCTGTTATCTCAAAGACCTTTGTATTATTTACTCGAGTCAGTTTTTTCCTTTCCTTTCCTACATCTATATCAAGTGTACATCTTACCATTCTGTGATCACTTCCAACATTTACCTTATTCAGGACGGTAACATCATTCACAATATATCTTCTGTTAGTGAGGATGAAGTCGATTTCATTAGTTGTTAATCCATTTGGACTCTTCCATGTCCACTTTCTGTTCACCCTTTTCTTGAAAAAAGTGTTCATTACTGACATTTCTTGAGATTCTGCAAATTCCACAAGTCTTTCACCTCTTTTATTTCTTTCACCAATTCCAAAATTTCCTATAGTTCCTCTTTCTGCGCTGTTTTGCCTTTTTCCAACCTTAGCATTGAAGTCCCCCATAATAATAGTGTAGTGGGTTTTCTGCTCATCTAGAAGACTCTCAATTTCAGTGTACATTTCTTCAACCTCTTCATCATCATGGCTCGATGTTGGTGCATAAATCATTATAATCTTTAGCTTGTACCTCTTAGAAATCTTGAGTATTAGTCTTGACACCCTTGGTGATGTACTTTTGAATTCCAAAATGTTGTTTTTAAAATCTTTATGGACCAGAAACCCAACTCCACCTTCACTCCTTTCACTGTTTCCATTGGTGTACAGCAGATTTCCACTTGATAAACTTATAAGTGATTCATTTCTTCTTCTTGTTTCAGCCAAACCGATGATATTCCAAGAACACAAGCATTACCTTACTAAGAGTTATAATAAATGAAGTTTAATAAATAATTCTGCATTCTACCTGTTTGAGCAATAATTAATGGAGATTTTTCAAATGTTCAATAGAGAAATCAAAATGCTTTTCTTTGAAGGTAATGTGAGTTTCAGCTTCAGGAAGGGGTGGCTTAAGAGCATAAAAGTCACTGGATCTAATTAACCTTAAAGCTGAATGAAACATTAAACAATGTTTTATAGCTTTCTCTCTCATTATTAAGTAACTAATTTTTTATAGTCCCTTTAAACAGACTACATAAAAATAAAACTTTAATAACAACAAGTGCCCTAATAAAAGACATTTATCTATAGATGATTTCTGTGAACCTTACCTCTAATGTACTAGACAAATATACACTATTTTGTATCAGCACCTCGGTCTCATCAAAGTCTAAGGTAAGTTTTAGGGCACTGACTCCTATCTTCTGGATTTTCTCCTGAAAAAATTGAGTAAATACATAATTTGATGTGTCAAATTTGTATATTAAGAAATACACACTGAAGACAAGGAAAAAATTTAATTTTCTATTTTATTTAAATTGGCAGGTGATAAAGTTAAATAAAGTGGTGAAGAATATTGGTAGTTTTAATTTACTGGGATAAAACTTTTTTAAAGGTAAAAGGTAAAGCATTTACCTTTACAAGCTTACAAGTTGCAATTAGTGAAGGCATTAAAACCAAATGACAAACATAAGCAATACAAGTTTTGCTGTGCTCTTTAGCAGAAAGTGGAAAAGGATGGCATGGCACTACAGCATTTACTATAGTGCACTTGATATATGGAATATGCCTCAAATTGCATTTTCTACTAATGCAAGAAGTATTGTAGGCATTTTAATTTATAATTTATTATTAGTAGGTGTTGTTATTATTAATGTAAAAAGATTTTTTGAAAGATGGCCATGTAGCCAAAAAGGACTAATCTCACACTTGGAAGTAAAAATTGTCATAAACAAGCCAAGCAGTGTATTTCTGACACTATATATAAAACTAGAACAATGAAACAGTTAGTTAAGACCACAGATAAAGTTCAAAGCTACTTTCAGTGCACTGTTTTAAAATTTTGATGTTTATATATATATATATATATATATATATATATATATATATATATATATATATATATATCAGAGAGCTGCTGCAAGATGATAATTTCATAACTTCTCTGTCTCAGAAAGAAGTGGATGCTTGGTTAATATTCAAGAGTGTTGAGAAAAATTTACATTATAAACTGAAAGACTATAAAAGACTTTAATATCATGATTACAAGTTTTAAAAAACCAGGTTGTAGCATGGACATTTTCTGCACAGGAAACTTCAAATACTTTCCACAAAGTTCGATGCAGAAGTGAAGAGCAGGGTGAAAGATTTCATTAAGATATCCAGGGTATGTGGAATAAGCAATGATGGCAGACAACTGTTAGTGTTTGAAATAGAATCCATGTGATACAGAGCAGTTTTATAAAATTGTAAATTCAGCTATGTGAAAAAAAAAAATAAAAATTTATTTGGTGAGCAAGTATGTATACATTACTATTTGTTCTTAATACTCTGTACTAAAATCAGTGTGCTGAATGCTTTAAAATACAGATTTTTTTTAAGGGTTGTACATTTTTAAAATGTTGACTTGTAAAGCAAAATCAATCACAGATTTGTTACTACCAGCTAAAACTGTACATGTTCATCAACTTGCATTAAAAAAAGATTATTTAAAAATGTGTATGATTTCTGATACCAACAAACTTTTTCACACAATGTGTCTTAAAATGAAAACTTATGAAATGATTAAAAAGTCTCTTCGGATTGTGTTCCATATAATAAAAAAAAAAAGAAAAGTGCCTTCATGAAAACTGATTTCAGTGTTAGCATATAATGAAATGTATGGGAGGAAGTATCACCTTCAGGTTTTCTTGCAATGCATAAAGTTAGCAAAAACTGTTGTAACAGTACTTATTTTGTTCATTCCAATAAGTTATTATTATGTCATATTGCAATTTCACACTTAAACTGTAAGCATATTTTTCTAATCCTGCCCTTTTTAAACTTTGTGAAAAAACAAACTTTTTTCAAAAGACATTATGTAAAAAGGATTTCTGGCAATTATCTGCATAGGAACAATGTACAGCATGTCACACTAAAGTGCTACAACAATACAGATATAATTGTAGATTTATGACAAGAAAATGCAGGGTATAGAATGGTGAGTGAAATACAGTAAGTATAAAATATCTCGCCTGAGAAAAAGATGTTCACAAGTATGTAAATAAATTATTCAAAGAGTTTACATGACAAGGCATGTTATTACTATATATACCTACACCCTGTTGTAGAGCATAAAAACAAAGAATGTTAAAATATGTGGACAAACGGGTGTATATGGTATATAGCAATCCTGAATTTTTCATACTCTAAAGTGAGTAGAACTTTTCGTAATTTTTTTAGCTAAAACTAGTTCACAAATAAAAGTCAATGTACTTATGGATCAATTTAAAAGTTGATTTTCAACAGAAACTGGTCTGAGATTATATATATACACCTTTCAAGTGATATTAATGAACCATTACTATTACCTTTTTTGCCTGTACAAAAGGCATAACCTTCTTCATATACTTTTTAAGTTCTGGAATGTCTTTCATTTGGAATGAAATTATCTTGTTGTCAGGAAGTCCATTATTTTCCTGTAAGTTATTAATTTTGCAAATCAGAATATATATACACACACACACACATATATACACATGTTTAAGTTCTTCATGACATGCATAGCAAATATAAAATTAATTAAAGTGAAACTGCCACTAATAAAACAGAAAATGAAATAGCAGCTGAAAAATTGCAACTTTAAGTTCATGGATTAATATGAATATGGGGAAGGAGGAGGCAGGAAGAGAATCACATATCATTGTGTGGATAAGAGTGAAGAGTAAAGGGTTTCAGCTTATAACTTCAGTCCTAGGTGGTATAGCAAGTTCAAACAGGTTCTTCTTGTAGCTAACAGTTTCTAGTTTCTAGTTAGCATGTGTAGCAATTTTGCATGGTTATCGGTTTACAAGTTACTCTGTTTTAAATGATCTTTGAACGTGAGGCTCAAACAATTTACAGTTATAGTTTGACTGCCAAAAAAGTTAATCTTGTTAAACCTTGAATAAAGTGGAGATTCACCAGTATGGTTCAATAAATGCAAGACAGTTGAAGGAATTTTGCGATAAAATATCTCTATGATAAAAAAAAATATATGTAATAAAAATAAATAAATAAAAGTGATGCTGATTGTCCTTTGGGAATCTCTGGGTGTTATCAATGCCAAATTTTTGGAAAAAAGGTTTACAATCAATTCAGGATAAGTCAAAAACAAACAAATATACAGAATCAAATGAGTAAGGCTCGGCAGTACAGCAATGTTGCTTCAACATGACAATGTGCAACTTCACTGCAGCCATGCAGTGCTGGCATGAACTTTGTTGCTGGGATTTGTTACGACTCTAATGAAGATATCAAAGCAGGCATGAAGAGATGGTCAGCCTCTCTGTCAAAAGAATCTTAATTGAATGGCATACAAAAACTTGTTAATCACTGGACAAAATGTACCAAATTAAGTTAGGCATAAATAGAATAATGATATATCAAACAAAAGACAACCCTTATCTATTCCATTTTTCATAGAAAAATGCTTCACATTTCATTTCTTACTAAAGAAACTTATTTTTCTTTTCACAGCTCTACAAGTCATTATTATTTATACAAGACTGGTTCACTAAAGACATGCAAACTACTGCCATGTTAATAAATACTGTAAAAGAATAATAAAAAAAAGTGACACATTATCATCTTAAATATTCTTTTAGCAGCATGGTGTGCAGGTATATCAAGAACTGGAAATTGGTGAAATAACGAGCACTTAAACCTGTGTGGAGTGTAAGTCTTTAATATCTTAAAGACTTGCAGATTATTCTCAGACATTTATTTTGTGGTACTTCCTATACCACTTCTTCAGTGACTTTAAAGACAGCAGAATTAGTAAATTATGGTGACTTGATTAACTTAAAGTTGTTAATTTCATTAAACATTTCTTATTTGTTTAAGTTTAGTCCTGAATTAGTTAACAAATAACTATTAGCAAACATCAGGTGAAGGTTAAATTTTTTCAAAATTTGCCCAGAAGACCAGAGTTTTAATTCAAAACATTCTTAGTTTGAGAGTACAGTATAGAACATAAAAATGTAATGAATTTTAAACAACCGTCTTGGTATGTGAGGCTGGTGGTGTCATAAGGACAGCATTAAGGGAATGTAAGTATTCACAGTTATTCATTTACTTATGAGGGGCATTCAATAAGTTATCTATCTAAGGTACTTCCCACAGTTATATTTCACTCATTTATGATTCATCATGTTCCTACATATCTCAACTTGAATCATACTAATTTTAATCCCACTGTGTTTTTAGGTTGCGCTGCTGTAACAGAAAGAAGGGAGACACCTGTATCAAATTATGGATATGCTGAAATTGGAGCATTGTTCAGTCATCAAGTTTCTCACCAAAGACAGAAATGGAACAAAGGCTATTCATGAAAGGCTGTTGGCTATGTATGGCAACAGTGCACTTTCAAAGTACCAGGTGAAATTCTCATCAAAACAATTCAAGTGGTATAGAGAGTCCATCGAAGATGACCCATGTCCAGGAAGGCCTGTGACAGCAACTGCTCCAAAAAAATGTGCCAAGCTGTGGAAACCCTTGTGCTGAATGAGAGATGTTTAAAGGTGTCCCAAATCTCTAGGGAAGAATGTGACATATCTGAGGAATGATGAAAGAATTAGGAAAGAACTTATAAATAGTTGGCAGTCTTCATGGACGGCTGCTGATTTAGGTAGAGCTATATTCAAATTTTTTCCAAATGTGTCAGAGTTTCATAAGCAAAAGGTGTCCTGGTTTTGTCCAGGCCTAAATTTATCATTTCTATTTTCAGGGCATGGCAATCTGAACTCCAAGCTGTTTGCTTTGGGATTGGCTGCCTTGCCACTTTGTATGTGTGGTGTCCCAGAAACAATAGAACACTTAGTTTTTAATTGTAACTTGTATGTAGATCTAAGACAGGAATTACAAGTCCTGACTGATGTTTACCTGGAGGATGAATTACCTCGTTTGGTGGAGACAAAGGAAAATTATATGGTTTTCTCTAATTTTGCAGATAAGGTGTTTAAAAGACGTAAAAGACTTTTGGGTAGAAATCACTAGAGTTTATTGATTTAGTGTGGTTTGGTTTTCACCTTGTTCTGGAATGGGTATGAGTTTTCTTTTTCTACTGATCTTTTGAAGCTCTGTTCCTTGTTGAACAGGCTGGAATTAGGTTATTTTACTTAGGATTAAAGATAGACATAAAACGAACTGATGGTTTTGCTAATGGCTTTGATTTGATTTGAAGACAAAGTACAAGTGAACATATTTAGGTTGTCTTGATATAGGTCAACCGATAGAACTGGGAAATATTGAAATGATTGTCTTAATTTCGCACATACAATTTGCGGTATACTTGAAGTTCTTGAAAGACTGACTATATAATAACATAGCTGTCGGGTTGCCTATAGGAAGTTACTACATAAGCGAAGAGGTAATTTTGTATGGTAATTTGTGAATGAAGTTAGTACAGTTATGATGCCGTTGCGTCAAGGAGTTTAATGGTAAATAAACTGTGTTGATATTGTGGTGGGTCCAGTGGCGTAGGAACGCCTTGGCATTGGGGCAGGTGCCAAGGATGCTGACAGGAGAAGGGTGCCACTGACAGGCCACATCAGTACAGTGCCAAGCTATTTTGACACTCCAGGCTAGCTGACGAAATGGCGCCCCACGATGATGAATCAAGATGACAGCACAGGGAGGGTGAAAATTAATTTTCACACAGCGATTCAAGCCTGCACGCATCCTTACATCTGAGTACATACTGCATAGTATCATAGATCTATTTGCTGTCCAGAATGTAACTATGAAGGGACCAATCAGGTGATCGCTTCATCAGCACATGCTTGAATGCATAGTAGTTCGCAATTCACGCATTATTTACAAACTGAATAAGTTACAAGTTATAGTTTTTTTTTTATGTGAACCCCAAACATGAGAGGTATTAGAATCTATAGTACTTAGTACCTTGCTTGGATTAGAGGTTGAGAAGACAAAAGAAGACATTTGTTGACATTGGACTTGAACTTCTGTAGATTGTAATTTTAAGGAAACACGTATGAAGGAAGGTTGTTCCAGAAAACGGAAGTTGAATGAATAAATGAGGAAGATGAAAAGTTGGTTCTGTGGGTTTGAAGTTGGACAGTAAATGGATGTTGGCTGGTGGCGGCACATGTTCGGATTGTTTTGAAAGAGAGAGCGAGAATTATAGAAGCCAATTCAGAAGAACAGTGCCCATGGAAGTATCTGTAGAAGAGGCATGCAGCAGAAACAGTACATCTATGAGAAAGCGAGTGGAGAGACTCTGTTAGAGATGAATCATTAATTAACCTAACTGCCCTCTTCTGAATGGAATCAAGAAGCCTGAGAGAGGTTTTGGGGGCACCACCCCAGATGTGGGAACAATATTCCATGGCAGGGCGGATTTGCGATTTATACAGAGTGAGCAGCTGTTTGGAAGAAAAGTAACGCCGAGAGCGAAAGAGAAATCCAAGTTTTTTAGATGCAGAGGAAGCAATATTTGTAATGTGCTTGTGCCAAGAGAGATTAGAAGTCAGGGTAATCCCCAAAAGAGATATATTATTTTGCCTAGAAATCGGAGTGTCACTAAAGATAAGCATAGGAGCAGAAGAATCCTTTTTGCGAGATATAAGACAAGACTGAGTTTTAGAAGGGTTGAAATCAACTAAGTTGTCTTTGCCCCACTGGAGAATTGCCTGAAGATCGACATCTAAGGAATTGGTAGCAGATTTTCGAGAAGTTGAAGCTGATTGAGCAGGACAAGGTTTCTCAAAATGTAAAGTGGAATGCAATGTGCTATCATCGGCAAAACTATGGATAGGATTTCCAATCAATGGAAGAAGGTCATTAATATACAAGAGGAAAAGAGTGGGGGAAAGAACTGAACCTTGGGGGACACCGGCATTAGTGGAGAAGTTAGAAGACAGAGAGCCATCTACCATCACCCTCAGTGAGCAATCAGAGAGAAAACTGGATAACCAATTACTAAAAACATTTGGCAAACCATAAGATGGAAGCTTGTTTAGAAGACCTTTATGCCAAACACGATCAAAAGCCTTTGAGATGTCAAGAGCAACTACTTGTGTTTCACCGAACCTTTCCATTGAATTAGTCCATAAATGGGTAACATTAGCCAGAATATCACCAGTGGATCGACACTGATGGAATCCATACTGGCGATCGTTGATCAGACGGAAGGTTTCTAGGTAGATTAAGAGTTGGCGGTTAATTGATTTCTCCATTACTTTAGAAAGAGTAGAAGTAATTGCAATGGGACGATAATTGGATGGGAGGGATTTGTCACCCTTTTTAGGAACTGGCTGGATATGAGCAAATTTCCAAGCAGAAGGAAAAACCACCTTTGGAATAAGAAAGTGAAAAAAGGTGGCAAAGAATAGGAGTAAGTTCAGGAGCACAGATTTTGAGAACAAGTGGAGAAATAGCATCAGGACCTGGAGCTTTCTTAGCATCAAGATTCGTCAAAATCCTTCTGATATCCTTTTGATGGAAGACCACAGGAGGCATTGAATGGAGCGTGTTGGGAATGGTGGGAGGTGTTTCACCAAGATCATTAATACATGAGCTGGAAGAAAAATGGGATGCTAGCAGGTCAGCTTTATCCTTGGCTGAAGTGACAACAGAACCATCTGGTTTGGACAGAGGTGGGAGCAGCAATGGGCAAAAGTTGCGGCCAATAGCTTTGGCAAGAGACTAGAATGCTCGGCTACCATTAGGGCAAGAAGCAAGTTTTCTACTCTTAGCCTGTTCAAACTCTAGTTTGGACTGATTAATAACTGCTTTACAATTGTTGCGAGCTTTGGTGTAGGCAGAAAATGAAACTGAAGAATTAGAAACAAGCCAATTACGATATGCAACATTCTTCTCTTGAACAGCCTTAGCACATTTATTGAAAAACCAAGGTTTAGATAAAGGACGAGATTTTAAAGTGGCGTGTGGAATAAAGACTTCCATTCCTGCAAGAATAATTTCACTGACACGATCTGAGCAAATGTTGACATCAGAAGTTTTGAAACAGTAATCCAACCAAGGGAAGGAAGAAAAGAAGTCTCGCAGGTCATCCCATTTTGCATTCTTAAAATGCCAAACAATACGAGGTTGGGAATAGCCATGTGATAAAGGTTCCATTGGAGAAGAGACAGTCACCAAGTTGTGATCTGAAGTGGCTAAAGGACTTGTCACTTCGACCATGTACTTAGAAGGGTTGTTTGTGAGAAAAAGATCAAGCGTATTGGCTGTATGATTAGGATTGTCCGGTATTCTTGTAGGTAAATGAACAAACTAGGTCATTAGTAACTGCAAAAGCCTCAACATCTCGACCTGCTGGGTCGGTGTGACTGAGAAAACGGAAGCCAGCTGGAGTTGTGAACATTAAAATCACCAAGGAAAATTACCTCACTGTTAGGAAAGTTGGATTGGAGAGTGTTTTGTGATTGCTATATAAACAGGTAATCATGAATATTGTGATTTATAATTTAAATAAAACAAAGGCCAAATTAATTTTAGACATGCCACCAAAGAAAAAAAGTGGACATCAGTACCGTGTAGAAAGACTGCATAAAGAGGAAATTAGAAAAAACATTCTGCTAGTTTACAAAACTGGATTACAATATGCCACTCCAAACCTGAAAGTGACAAAGAAAAAGAACATGATTCGAATGAAGATAAAATAAATGATGATGCCACTGAAATGGAAGTCCAAGAAAAAGCTCAAATAGTTGAAGTTCTTTTAAAAGAATTAGAAAGTGTGGACAATAACCAACAACAGTTGGCAGAAGAAAATGATGGCAGCAATAATATTAACATGGAACATGTAAGTCTGAATTTTAATGATCCGACCACATGGAACTTTAATACCCACAAAAACAGATCTCTTATGGTGCAACACTGTCCTGAGCATGTAGTCTTAAATATGTATCCTGTCACTAATAGCTGATGTTTCAATAATTCGTGGAAATACAAAAATGAAGGTATTGAAAAAAAAAAAGAGGAAATGGTTATTTTATTGCAAAAAGAAAGATGCAATATATTGTTTTCCATGCCTCTTATTTGTATCTGGCACAAATAATGTTCCATTTTGCAGCTCAGATGGATTTAAGGATTGGAAACATCTAAACCCAAATGTTCTTTTTTCATGAGAATTCATTACAACACAAACAATTTCACAAAATGGAAATTATTAGAAAAGGGTCTTCAAAAAGGTGGACTAACTGATGATACTGCACATAGCAACACTAAGAAGCGAAATTTCGAAATGGTGTCATACATTGAAATGTATATTGCTCTGTACTGAAAATAATTTGACATTTCGTGGACATGTTAGTAATATCGATACCGAAGAAAAAAATTGTGGCGTATTTTTAAACTTGATAAAATTTGTCAGCCAATTTGACGTTGGTATGAAAAATGCTCTAGAATCGTACCTTAAACACCACACTAATTATTTATCTCCAGAAATTCAGAATGAATTTATTAATTTGTTAGTAACAAAAGTGCAAAGTGAAATAATTTAAAATAACTAAATGCAACAAGGCATAATATGTTAAGAGTAAGAGTTTTATATCTATATAATATTGGTGTGGATACACCATAGATAACTCTTAAGAAAAAACTACGATGGTAGCATGGGAGGCATCATTTCCTCTGTATCTCATATTGTGCTCGATGATAGGCCAATAGCTTTGAAACGGTGCCGTTTCGCTTCCACGAAACAACAGATGACCACTTGTCAGGATAAAGGAAAACCACTCTCTTCTAAATCTCTAACAGTGTGCTTACAATAGAAGGTTGACCAGAGCCTATTGTCCGAATGTTTAATACACCTTGGTCTGCCCACTGGCTATGGATACACAGAAAGTAGTTGACCAGCTTGACTTCTCGGTATGTGGGACATGTAGTCAGATAGGTTTTACGGGTCCCACTGAGTTTCAGATGGTAATCTCTTTATCTTTTATTTTGGGTGTTACAACAGCACTATTGCTTGCTTGAAGGCCATGGGTGTGAACGATGTGTACCCAGTTAAGTCTTGTAATGCAGTTGTTATATGGAAATTTTCTTCGTTCATAGAATGAAGAAAATTTTCATTTCCATAAAACGAAGAAATAAAAAAATTCTAAAAAAAATTTGGTAAAGAATAAAATTCTATTTAGCGAATTCTAAAAAAATTCAGTTAAAATAAAACTATCTCTAAATAGAAAAATTCACTATAAAAAAGTTTGTTAAACAGAGGTCCAACTGTACATATTATTTATTATGATTTTACCAATTATTGAAAAAAAGTGCATAGCCACAAATTTTCCAAGGGTGCCGAAAACCTAGCTATGCCTCTGGGTGGGTCTGTGTTAAGCTGGCAGTAGATGTTGGATATAGACCAAGGTTACATAATGGGTCTACATCCAAATGCAAAAGTGTAATTTTGTATATAGTTATTCTTTAATTGAAGCTAAGATGTAAAGGAGTGCAAACTTTAATTAATTAGTATTTAGCCATACAAAAGAATTTTTGGCTAAGCTCCCTAATTCAGATGAGCTATTTAACTTTGATGTATAAGTATTATGTGTATATTGCTGTTGTGTCAAGGAGCTTAATGGTAAGGGAATTGTGTTGTTGGTATTGTAGCGATCTGTGTTAAGTTGGCGGTAGATGTTGGATATAGAGCAAGGTTAAATACACATATAGTTATAGTTATTACCCAGTTTATTAACTGGGTAATAAACTGGGTAAATCAATCCGGCTTGCCGAAACTGACCTGTCCGCGGTCGCAGAACATTTTTGGGCCACCAACCATGATCTTGACCCCAAACGCGACTTTGAGATAGTGGACCACTCACGACACTTTCGCCACACCGCCTATGGCTAGAGTCACTCAACATAATAAGCAATCCTAAGGCATTAAATCGCCAGAAGGGCATGCGTCTACATCCCATCCTGGAAACTACCGTTTTATTGCTGGATGATCAGTGGCGTAGAAGCAGCACACGTCCGTGCAACAACAATGATGCATGATTAACGTGCCGCTTTGCTCGTTGTATTGTATTCAAAATTTGTATTAACTTGTCAGTTGACAAAGGGACACGCGTCCTGAAAGCTACTGGTTTTATCTTATTATATTTTATTATAATTTGTTTTTGTTAATAAACTGGGTAATAACTATAACTATATGTGTATTTGAGAACTATGGACCCCAGTACTCCAGGCCCATTTGTTACCAGACCAAGGTTACATACCGGTTCTATATTCAAATGCAAAAGTGTAATTTTGTATAATTGGTATTTAGCCATACAAAAGATGTATTTTCGGCTAAGCACCCTAATTCAGATGTGCTATTTAAAACTTTGATGTATAAGTATAATTTGTATGTTACTATTGTGTCGAGGAATTTATTAGTAAGGGAATTGTGTTGGTCTGTGTTAAGATGGATCTAGACCAAGGTTACATGTTGGTTCTACATCCAAATGCAAAAGTGTAATTTTATTGTATATAGTAATTCTTGAATTGAAGTTAAGATGTAAATGAGTGCAAAATTTGAAAGATTTGGTATATAGCCATAGGAAAGAAGTTTTTTTTTTTTTTTTTTTTAAGCTCTCTCATTCAGATGAGCTCTGAATTTAACTTTGATGTTTAAGTATAAGGTGTTGAAATTGCTGTTTTAGCTCCATATAGTGCTGGCCATTCCAGTGTGGTTCATATCTGGTTGGAAGGATGTCTATTTGGATTTGCTCTGGTTTGGCCTCTGGTTTGGCCTCTGTTTTGTTGTGCCAATGATTGGTTTGTCTTTTAGTTACAAGACAATATGAGTGGGTTTTTTTTCTCATGATTACTGTATATATAAGATAAATTTTTGGGTGATTTCCAGAGTGGTGATTGTGCCAAAATTGTGATGTAAATATTATATAGGTTGTGGCAACAGGACTGTTGTTTACTAGTTACTCTGCTGCTGCTCTTTTTTTTTTCTTTCTCAGGGGATATCTCCTTCTTCTTCCCCCACTGTCTGTCCTCCTTCCTCCCCCCCCTTTCCCACACTTCTCCTTCTATTTCCCTTTCTTCATTCATTCAATCTTTGAGATTTCAAGTTCTCTTGAAATCTCAATGAGAGTCTCTACCTGGTTGTGGAACCTGGCTGCCTCCACGTGGCTTGGGATGGGTGTCAAGGGGCAGGGGACCAGGTGTTCCATGCCCCCTGGCTGCAAAATGCCAGGTGCCGGCACTCAACACCCAACATAACAAAACACACATGTACATTACATAACACACACACACACACACAGTTGCTGGCCTTGGCCTAGTGCCTTCAGAAGCTACAGCAGCATATAGGGGAAACCCTGGAGGCCGCAACAAAGTACAAAAAAAAAATAAATAAAAAAAATAAATAAATATCTGAGGGAACAGCTATAACCTTCCTCCATGAACATTTGGGGGTGACTAAGGTCAGTGCAAGGTGGTTCCCCAGATTTCTGCCCCCCCTATGCAGAAGCAATTCAGAATATGGTGTTGTGAGGAGAATTAGAGCTTTATGGAAGGGATCCTGAAACTTTCATCTCCAGAATTGTTATAGGGGAAGAAACATGGATTCATCACTGGGATCCTGAGACCTAGCAAGAATCAATGCAATGGAAGCATGAGGGTTCTCCCCCACCCAAAATATTTCGGACACAACCTTCAGCTGGCAAGTTTATGGCCATCATTTTTTGGGATGCTGAGGGAATTTTGTATATTCACTACTTGGAACACAAGCAGACAGTCACTGGGGAGTCATATGCATCCTTAATGTACAACCCACGGGAAGTCATAAAGTTTGTTTGTTTGTTATTTGGTTTTTAGGAGCATTAGCAACTAAGGCCATATTGCTTCGGGATATGCGGTGGTCATTCCCTGACCTTTCCGCATCCTCTGTATTTGGTGGTGACAGGCTCAAACCCCAGTCTAATCAAGAAGAGTGTGCTACGCACTGCTGCTCCTTCCCACCTGGCTACGGAGGCGGCAAAGTCATAAAGGAAAAATGCAGTAAAAAAAACTTTCCAGAGGTGTGTTGCTTATTCATGACAATGCACCACTGGGCAGGTCACATGCTGTTGCTGCTTCTTTGAGAGACTGTGACTTTACAGAACTTACCCATCCACCTTATAGCCCAGATCTTGCCCCCAGTGACTATTTCCTGTTTTGTCACCTCAGAAAAATGTATGTGGACATTGCTTTGCTGATGATAATGAACCGAAGTCTGCTGTTTCTACTTTCTTTGATTGAGAGGACAAAAATTTTTATTTGTCTAGTATTTCCTCATGGCCAACAAAATAGAACAAGTACTACAGTTCACTTACATTTAAAAATAAAAACAGATTTTTGCCTCTATCTAATTTTGTTCATAGGTAGATAGATAATTTATTGAATTCCCCTTATAATGTTAACAATTTATTTAATTTTAATTAATAATCTTATTCACTAAATTAATAATTAATGTTAAAGTTATTAAAATGGTTAAAATTTATCTTTTCTGATGTTTGCTAACAGCTATTTTTTAAATAATTCAAGACTAAACCTTCACAAATAAGAAATGTGTAATCAAATTAACAATTTTAAGTAAATCAAGTCACCATATAATTTACCAGTTCTTCTGTCTTTATAGTCACTGAAGGACATAGGAAGTACCACAAAATGAATCTGAGAATAATTTGTAATTCTTTAAGAAATTAAAGGCAGATTACACTCCTCACAGGCTTAAATGTTCATTATTTCACCAATTTCCAGACAAATTATCATTTTGTCACATTTGCTATTAAATATTTCAATCCATCATTAAATCTTAAATTGTTTCATTAAATGTAAATAAGACAAAAGTACAACCAAACCCGACGTTCAATATTACATACATATTTTTGGAAATGAGTTTAAAAAGGATTCACCTAGGTAAGGAGAATTACAGTGCTTCTACACTGTCATCAGCTGGATCAACATAGATTCATTTTATAAAATGGTATATTACTATTACTCTCCATCTCTTGTGCCACTTCAAACTCAGAAAGACAAGATTTTCTGACATTTGCTAATATTGGTAGCACCAGGTTGCAGCTTCTCAGTTCTTGTATTCTGACAGGTCAGAATAAAAGCCTCAGCCTTCATTCATGCCACCCTCCTATGCTACACAGCTATGTAGCGTTCAGTGCTGAATTTACTTTTATTTTCAGAACCTGAGATGTATGATGAATATTGCAGCAACTAGGAAACAAAATTTTTGATTCAATTGATATTGCTAACTAAATTGTCTTGGTTATAAAGAGAAACAAACTAAAATAAGAATTATTAGTAAATACCAAGTGCAAATTTATTCCTATTGCATCTCCTAACATATTTTGTTAAGTTTTCCCTTGCCTTTTTCTTGTACAATTATTTAGAAAGAAATTTCAACACACACACACACGCACACACACACACACGCACGCACACACACACACACACACACACACACACACACACACACACACACACACACACACACACACACACACACACACACACACACACACACACAGTTATCAAACAAGCATTTTTTTCTAAGGAAAATTTTTTATAGCTACTTTCATTTTATTCTTTGACTAAGCCCATGAGGCATCAGTATACTGTCCCTATAAATTGTGTAATCTGATTGGGATAAAAAAAAAAAACAAGTTTCCAGGAGGAAAAAAAAAAAAAATAAATAAATAAAGATAATATATATATATATATAAAATAAACAAAGAAAATTATATCTGTATTGTATGTTACTTTTATTTGTAGCACTGCTGCCAGATGTTTCATTAGACATAAACAATCACTGAAAGTCCCAGTTCATTGTTACCTCATATATAAATTGTAAGTCTCATTAAATTCAACCCTTCCAAATGGTTCATAAAATTATGTTAATTCTTAATGCAGCATTCTAAAAAGACGAGCCCACAAATTTACATTCATTGCTTAGTTGTAAATAAAAACTAGTGCTAAATAACTGTTATTTATTAAAAAAGAGAAACTCACATCATACAATTTCCGAAGGGTAGTAAGAATAAGGGATTGCCAAGGAGGGAATGTTTTTGCCACCCAAATGGTTCCATGAGTTGGTCTTAATGGACTGGAATCACTTCCTTTCTACAAAGATAAACACAAACATTTTACATGTAACTATTCTGATGAGAAAACCATAAAATTCAGTAATAAAATTGGCAAAAACAGCATATTAATAACTAGTAATAATATACTCATATCATATACTACTCACATCAAATAAAACTATATGGATAAATAATGTCGCAACTTCTTACCACAGGAAAAAATATATATATTAATCCTCTCAGTTCTCTAATGACTTATATAAAGTCATGCATTTTAAAAGAAATTCAAAATATATAAGAGCAATGTGGCTCAATCCTTCCTACTTTGATACTATTTGAAAAATATAAGAGATTTAACTCATACCTTTTTATAGGAAGTTCTTCGGCCTGACACTCAACATCATATTATATTTAAAATTGTTAATATATATATGGGTTTCTTAAAAATAATTCTGTATTCAATTTCCATAATCTACTCACTGCCAAAAGGAAGAGCAAAGCAAAGTCTATGCACATCAACCCACCACAAACTAAACCACCCAGCAATAATGGACAGGAAATTGAAGACAATTGTCAAATTTACAATAATATTTTAGACTAAACTTTTTAATAAGGGCCAAAGTTATTTTGGGATGGTCTGTGCTCACAAGTAGTGACACTTAACAATCGCCACTCTTTTATACTAATTAATAAGATTTAATTTAGTGTACGCATAGATTATTTTTATTAACTAATGTAAATAATGTTATTTACACATTCGCGTAAAGGTCCATAAGTCAGAAATCATGTTTATTAGCCAATGTAAATAATGTTATTTACACATGTGCGTAAAGGTCCACGAATCCAAAATAATATGATGTGAGTGTCAGGCCGAAGAACTTCCTATAAAAAGGTATTAGCTAAATCTCTTATATTTTTCAAATTTTAAAAGAAAAGATAATCTTGTAAAATTAATTACATTATTATCATCACTCACCTCTTATGATTTGTAGTATTAGCTCTGAAGGACATGCATGAAAGTCTTTTAGAGTTCATACAAAAAAAAAAAAAAAAAAAAAGTCCTCAATCAGCTAAATGATTAAAAACATTACCCCATCCCCCCCCCCCCAAAACAGAGAACCAGAAAACTTGGCTAAACGAAAAATTCCACATAACAAGAATATAAGAAACACTCACAATATTTATCAAGAACTGTGCATTATATTTAATGAGTTATTACTGTCATAGGGGATGTATTTATTTAATCATGTGGTTTGCTTAGAACTTCCTTGATTAAAGAGCGAAAGAGCTGAGTGAAAAATACATTCTATTCATTACATGTGTTTGTCAAGCATACTAAGAATTAAAAAAGAAAAGATGAAAGCAAAAGGAAGGAAAGTTAGAAATAGACCATACTGGAAGGCTTCCAAATAAAAATAAAAATAAATAAAAATAATAATAAATAAATAAAATGAAGTCAACTGAGCTTTGTTACTGATATAGATAAAAACAAATTATGTAATGTTAAAAGTAAATAGCCTGGTCATATAAATAAAAGAAAGAATTTAATTTTAAGAAACCGATTTATCTGAAATAGTGGAAAGACCCAGTAACAAAATAACAGTGTTAATTGGACCTTAAGTGAACTGGGGTCTCTCACTGAATCTTGAGATCTGAAATCAGGAAGAATTTGTTTCCCCTTTGTTGATTATTAGGGTTCGGATTTTTATGTATTATCATATTCATTTTTCGTTTACATAAAGGCAAGAAACTTAGTGTGTCCATGTTACACGGTCTGAGGATCGTAAAGAAGTGTGTTTATAATTTCATATTTCATCATATTTTACACATTAAGTCATAATTTAAAAAAATATATATAAAATATCATATTTAATAGCATATTTTATACTTGTTGACATAAAACTTTCATATTTCGTCTTACGATAATCAACAAATTATTTATCAAATTGATTTAAAATATATTTCTAAAAAACCGTGGGAATTTACTACATTTAATCATTTCACATTCCAGCGTGGGTGGGCACAAGCAGCTAAATCTAAATCCCAAAGTTATTTTGATTGCCTCTTTAGTCACTGACAACCACACCATAGTGTAATCTTAGCTATAATTTAAAACTTTACAGTAGTTTTGCATTATACTGAGCTCAATGAATTATTCGTTCAACTTATTTTATACAGTAGAAACTTCAGCTGTTAGCAAAATGAAGCCAAAATTGAGCTTTTCAGAAAATGGATTTCTTCTGTGGTGAAAGAAGAGTCCAAAGACACATACCAAATGGATGGAAAAATAATATATTGCAACGCGTGCAATAAACAGGTACGTAAATTAATTAATATATATAATATCGGTGTAGATACACAATAGACAACTCTTAAAGGACAACTACGATATTAGTGTGAAAGGAATCATTTTGTCTTTATCTCATACTGTGTTCTTTCTTCACAACGAGTTGCCAACGTATAGCTATACCTCGAACAAGTGAAGCTTCACTAATAGAGAAGACTATTGTTACTTATTCTCAGTGAGTATCACCACCCAAACTGCACCGCTTCAAAGCTAGTCGGCTTTTCATCGGTGGGTGGGCAGGTACTCTGGTATTGCAAGTGAAGCGTTACTTATTCGAGGTAGTGCAATTCATGGCAAAATCATTGTGAAGGAAGAGCACAATATGAGATACAGATGAAATGATGCCTTTCACACTACTATCGTAGTTGTTCTTTAAGAGTATGGTGTATCTACACCAATAATTATATAGAATCTTAAACTCTTAAATATTATGCCTTGTTGCATTTAGTTTATTTAAGTAAATTAATTAATATGGGAAATTATAGAGTTCTTAAAATACCGTGGTTGTTAGACTAAATTCCAAATAGTAAATGCTTAATGTACGGTACTCACCTTATACAATCTGCAATAGTTTAGGGTGAAATGATGGCTAAATTTTGGGTTGAATAATTTAAATTAGTAAATTAAAAATATGTTAATTTGACGGAATTAAAATAAGTGCAAGGAGGCAGAAGTGCACAACCCCGTCCCTGGTTGTCATGAAGCAAAGTTGATTAAAAAACTGAGTAATATAAACTGATGAGGCCAATAGTCATAACGATGGACTTTTGTTTAGTTAAAAACGTCTTCAGTGGGCAAAGTTGAGTAGAGAGTGATCACGTGCTGTATTTAAAAGAAATATCTATACTTCCATGATGCTCTTTGGAACACGTGGGAATCTCAAATGAGAGAGATTCCAGACCGGGAAAAGACTGAAGGGGAGTTTTGCATTTATGATATTAAGTTTGGAGTGGTGACGGAACCATTCAATAATAAGAGCCTCATATTGAAGAATTTTATAGCTGGTTTTTAGTTTAACTATAGTAATGGCGGAATCGACTAGGGGGGTTATGGTTGTGAGCATGTGCATGTATTGTGAGCTCGGTGCTAGATTGTCCTGTTCTAAAACTGTTATGAAAATATGCGAGTGATATCTGTACCTGTAAATACCCGACGGAACTGTCTTGCGAGTTCACTGTGATAGGGAAGGATGATACATGTATTTTCCTTAGTAATATGTTTGGTTGAGTTGTTAATATTACTTTTTGCAATGAAAATAGTGTGTTGAATTAGCAAATAACCAAATTCATAATGCCATAAAATATACCTCCTCACAAGATGATTTATCCAACTAACTCCAATATCTCACAAAAAAGTTTATAGCTAGGAACTATCCACCCCGACTAATTCAACACACTATTTTCATTGCAAAAAGTAATATTAACAACTCAACCAAACATATTACTAAGGAAAATACACGTATCATCCTTCCCTATCACAGTGAACTTGCAAGACAGTTCCGTCGGGTATTTATTGGTACAGATATCACTCTCATATTTTCAGCAAACAACAAACTCGGATCTTTATTCAATACATATAAAGATACACACCAGTACCCAACAAGCGATATGAACAACATAACTGTAGCACAACAAAACTGTAATGCTTGCTATATTGGAAGCACTACCACAAAGTTCGGTTCCACAAAAACCTCTAATACACGCGCATACTATCACTATAACAGTTTTAGAACAGGACAATCTAGCACCGAGCTCACAACACATGCACATGCTCACAACCATACCCCCCTAATCAATTCCGCCATTACTACAGTTAAACCAAAAACCAGCTACAAAATTCTTCAATACGAGGCTCTCATTATTGCATGGTTCCGTCACCACTCCAAACTTAACATCATAAATGCAAAACTCCTCTTCAATCTTTTCCCGGTCTGGAATCTCTCTCATTTGAGATTCCCACGTGTTCCAAAGAGCATCATGGGAGTATAGATATTTCTTTTAAATACAGCACGTGATCACTCTCTACTCAACTTTGCCAACTGAAGACGTTTTTAACTAAACAAAAGTCCATCGTTATGACTATTTGCCTCATCAGTTTATATTACTCAGTTTTTTAATCAACTTTCCTTCATGACAACCAGGGACGGAGTTGTGCACTTCTGCCTCCTTGCGTTTATTTTAATTCCGTCAAATTAAAATATTTTTAATTTACTAATTTAAATTATTCAACCCAAAATTTAGCCATCATTTCGCCCTAAACTATTGCAGATTGTATAAGGTGAGTACTGTACATTAAGCATTTGCTATTTGGAATTTAGTAAATTAATTAATTACCTGGTAATAGATCGATCATAATTTTTATTTTTGGATGCTTCGATATATGGACATTCCAAATTTAATGCTCATGCATATTTAGTTTTTTCATATAAACCGGAAAATAATAATAATATTTATAAATAATCTTAAATAAATATATATAAATACATTTTAAGGTTCCATGCGCGAAAGTATCCCAATTACATAATGTTACTGCTTTGCATGAAGCAAAGGTAAGGAGAAGGAGAATTTCAGGGGTGCGTACTACACAGCAGCTGCTTACTTCAGAAAACCAAAAAACACCAGATCCATTCTTTGCCGATTTATGCCAAGCAATGGTTGCCCCAAACATTCTTTGGAACAAAGTGAACAATCCGGTCTTCAAAAGCTTCTTGGAAAAATACTGCTCCCGAAAAATTCCTCACGAATCAACGTTATGGAAAAATTACCGTTAGGACTGCTATAAATCGGTATGCTTCATTGATTTTATTAAATAATTTATTTATTTATTTACTTATTACTTGTAGTGTCTAAACAATATTCGCAAAGATATTAGAACCATTGTGTGTGGGGTTCAGTTGATGCAACCAGAGATTGTGAAGGATATAGCTAATTTTATTACTGGAAAGCTTGATTCAGATGTACCATCTAAATTGTATCTCCTTGCATCAAACGTTCTGGATAAAACTAATCATGCAACTGTTGCAAGATTCACCTTTCGCAGTGATGCATCTGTATCATGGCAGCCAGTGCTATGTTGCCATTTTTGAATAAAGTCCCTCTGTACCGTTTTGTGTCGGTGTTGTTTCCTTCATCATTTGTGTATCTCACGAGGTTCCTTTGGTATGCTTTTCCCATATGCAAAATTTCCCAAGTTTTAGAGGATACGGCCATTGAAGGACTTCCTCTCGCTCCCAATGTCATTAAGGCATTTAATTTTGCCCCGATCACATCTTGTGATGTTGAGAGGTCCTTCTCTGCTTACAAGCAAATATTAGCAGATGACAGAAGAAGATTAACTCCAAAACATTTGGAGTGGATACAGGTATGTGATGAAAGGTACTTAGCAACTTAAGTGTTAGTAAACTAGTACCTTAGTCTATACATTTTGGTTTTTGTATATTTAAAAAAAATTATTTTAATGTTTATATTTTAAAAAAAAAAAAAAAACGTTTGCAAATTGTGATATTTTCATTATATTATTTGTAAGAAATTTGTATAACAAGTCATTGTACAATTTTAAAAGAATAAAAAAAGTAAATATTATCATTTATACGGTTGTTGTTTTTTTAGGAGCATTAGCAACTAAGGCCATATTGCTCTGGGGATATGCGGTGGTCATTCCCTGACCTTTCTGCATCCTCTGTATTTGGTGGGCACGGGCTCGAACTCTGGTCTAATTAAGAAGCGTGTGCTACACGCTGCTGCTCCTGCCCACCTGGCTACGGAGGCATCTAAGTTTGAACATGGAAGCAAAATTATGTTAAATGATTTGAAGGACTGATCTGCATTTTAGAACTAAAATACATACATTTTAATTTACTGAATGATTTACAACATTAAAGCTTTGCAATTGGCAAAACCAACTCTATATCATGCAACTATTTTATATGGTATGTTTTTAGTTTCATTATTATGGATCTATAGTTTCAGAAAATTAATCTTATCTGATGAAATTTCACAAAGTTTAAAATAAAATTTAGTGTTTTAATTTCACAAAATCATTAACTGATGAAATGTGTTTCAATCACAACCTGGTATAACATTCTAGTGTACATTTCTAAATAAACCTTGCATCCTCGAGGTCATAGAAAGTTCTGGATTTTGAAATCATGATTTTTTGAAGGTTATGTAGTGGTCTAAGTGTTCAGGTGTAATTCATTATTTTATTTATTTATTTATTTTTTTATCAGATAATACAGTAGCTCTGATACTTATTAATTTACACTGAATAATAGTCACCAGCATCAAATAAAGACAAAACGTTAACCGGTACTGCTGGATTGGTCTAATGAATGTATTTGGGTAAGAAATAAAAGTTGCAAGTTCAAATGCTGTCTCTGGCATGCGATCATCCAATATTTTTTTAAGAGATATAAATAGTGAGCGATACAATTTTAACAATTGAATTGCCTTAAAAAATAAATATATACTACTGTAATATTAAGTACTATCCTGTGAACTAGTATCTGAATGTCTCACAAAATGAATGATTTATATGTTGCAAATATACAGTAACAATTATCCAGGAAACATTCAAAACAAAGAAACTGTTGTTTTGAAATTATTGACGAAATGTGAATAAATTTAGCACCTGTGGTGCTTTTTTTTTAAAAAGTCTGGTCAGCCCACAACCTGAAAACAATGAAAAGAGTTTGCAGAAATGTGTCCAATTCTGAATGGCTTTATGGCTGTTCCAATTAAAAAAAAAAAAAAAAAAAGACTATGAAGTCTTCAATGGTAAAAAATAATAAAAAATAAATAAGAATAAGCAAGCTTGTAATCAGCATGAATAAACATTTTACTAGCAATATGTCTGCTTATTCTTATTTATTACTATTGAAAATTCCATAGCTATTTTTTTTTCAAATTCAAACAGCTGTATCTCTATAACAATATAGAACTGTACTCAGAACTGATCCCCATATTTACATAAGCTTGTTCATTGTTTTCAGGTACTGAACCAATCTTGAAAGTATGGCCCATACATTAGAAACACCCATATATATTAATCTAGTTTCAATTAAACAGTGATAAAATATACAGGGTGATTATTTTAAATGAGAATCCACAAAAATGTGAATAACTTCAAGTAAGAGTGCAAGGACATGAAATTACAATGAACATTCTTTATTCTTTGACATCACTTTCAAAAATACAGGAATACCTCGCAAAGTGCAGTTTACAAATTGAAAAAAAAAAAAAAAATAAATAATAATAAATAAAAAAATAACTGCATTATGCACCAATACATTTGATATGCATGTATGTATTGTAATGCCAGCACATAGGCCAATGCGTTATGAGTTCAAGGCCACGCTTGACTGTTGTGACAACTCCCATTATATATGGACTCTGCTAGTATTCATACATTAGTAAACAGTCTAGATTCTGAGCGGTGAGGTCGTTCACTGTGCGTAAGCTGTACAAATATTTCTTGCTGTGTATTTTTATTAAAGATTATTTTTTAAAAACGTTAGTTTTTAAAAAACACGAGTGGAAAGAAGAAATGTAATGGCTGCGAGTGTTCTTCTAGATTCAAACATCGAACGAGGTATGAAAGTAAGGCAGGCGTTGCAAAATGACATTCGATGTTATAAAGAGATGTATGCAGGTAAAAAGAAGAAAAGAGCTGTGAAAACTAAGCTGACCAATTATTTTTCAAAATAAAAATAATTTGTACTGTACTTACTAGTATTTTTCATTTTTATCATTTTAATTTCTTTTTTTGCAAGAACTTCGTGCGCATCAATTTAAAGTAAACAAACAACTATATATTTTTGCAACTCAACCCATATAATTAAACTGTCGGAACGTATTACATTAAAATACTAATAATACCTCAAATCAGCATGGTTTTGCTGCTTGTTTGTTTGTTATTTGGTTTTTAGGAGCATTAGCAACTAAGGCCATATTGCTCCGGGAATATGCGGTGGTCATTCTCTGACCTTTCCGCATCCTCCGTATTTGGTGGTGACAGGCTCAAACCCCGGTCTAATCAAGAAGTGTGTACTACGCACTGCTGCTCTTTCCCACCTGGCTACGGAAGCGCCCGCAGTTTTGCATGGCGCGGTATTTTTTTGGCACGAATTAACCGCGCTATGCAAGGTATTCCTGTAATGCTGAAAATGGTCATCATGGTCACAAAATAACTGAGCATGACAAAGCGTGTTCCTTGACTACAAAAGTTGATATGCAATTTTCAAGTTCCCAGTCTCCCTGAACAATTTCACAAACTTCCACAGCAGATTTTGATGGTGCTTCGCAACGTTGAAATTTGCTACAAATATCACATTGAATAAATTCAAACAACTGTGTTTTGAGGTAATAATGTTCCAGATGTTTAAGCTCGCTCACTCACACAGTGCCAGTAATAATTTAAGTTTGTTTCATGTGCTGATAAAACTAATTATTTATACTTATAATTATTTGTGCTAGTTTTTATAAAACTCACGCTCCTCTATCTTGAATGCCATGTTCATTTACTGATTGCACTGAACATGCATGTTTGAAATTTTACAGACGTTGCCAACAGACCACTGTGCACAGAATAAAGAAAGTTATGTATATATTTCATGTCTCTAGCACATTTTTACTCGAGTTATTTGCAATTTCATGGGTTCTCATGAAATTGCAAATAACTCGAGTCTCTTTAAAAACAGACTGATACACATAAACCAAAGTAGCAAACATAACATAGTCCATAAAAATATATGTAACTCTATCCACATGTTTAAGCTCACTTGTTCACTCATCCACACTCATACAATGGCAGTAATAGTTTAAGTTTGTTTCACGTGCTGATAAAACTCGTGTAAATAACTATAATCCCTTTCTGTTAATGATGTATCAGACTTAGGTCTAATAGGGCTATTGATGCTAGCTGAACTGACTAATTACAATACATACTAATATTAGGGTGGCTACCATAAACACCAGTCTCATAAATAGGGTACAAGACTGACAGACTGAAATATCATTAATCCAAAATATTACACAATTCAAAAGATAACAATTTACAGTAGCAGGATAAGTACACAACCAAGTGTAGAAATGAAACTACAGTAAATGGCTACTAACAGAGCAGGCTAAAACAAACTAGGGTAGTCGTATACCTGTGCTGCAAACCACTTGCTCCAAAAAAAAGAAAAGAGAAAAAAAAAAAAAGAAGTAATAATAAAAATAAATGCACACAATTTAATGGTTAAATGACTGGGGGATAGGCTTATATATTTCAGTGGACTACATTATATTTGTGCTATCTCAGTCTATACATTTTACCATCATTTAACTAAAAACAAATTAGTTTATATATTTATGACTTTTGCGGTGTTCAATGCTAGGCTGGTTGGTTTTGTAAGCAAATATAAATAGAATACTTAAATCCAAAATATGAGCAGATAAAGAATTATCATTCAATAAATATGAAATACATAATAATGAAAACTGCACAACAAAAGCAGTCAATACCTTAGTTTTACTGCTACTTTGAAGATATGCTTTAAGTCGCAGTCGAAACTCATGAGCTGAATCCATTAAATACTGAGAAGACTTTAAGATAATCTCATCAACTGGGCCAGCTTCAGGCCACTTTGCTTTCATAATACTCTCTTCCTACAAATAAAAGCATTTCTTATTAAAATAAGTTTAGTATGAATATATTAGTTTACAAAGTGAGCAAATACACGCCAAAAAGATTTTTACATTACAAAATACTATACTTTTTAAAGTTCTTTACAAACTTGTTATGCCAAAATAAAATTATTCCATTTATTATTAGTTCTGTGCTTTTATTTCCAGTTCTACACATATAAAAAGTAGTTGTAGTTGTTTAACAACAATTATCTGTTGTTGTTAAACAACTACAATTTTTATAATATTTTTAATAAGAGTAATAATATTTTTATAAAACTATTATTACTCTTATATTATTTCTCCCTGATTGGGGATTCTGCCTCGTGATGAGTATTGCTACCAAGTACACAAGGTGGTTGTTGTTATGTCTGGTGTTACTGTTGGTCGAAGAATTCTCTGACTATCCTACAGGTGTTCAGGATTGCAACTTTCTGGAGTGCCTTGTAGGTGTTCGCTGGGAGACCTATTGCTGCTAGGCTGTTATGTATGGTCTTTGGCACTATACCTATGGTTAACACGATGATCGGGATGGTTGCGTATGCCACATTTCTTTGATCTCCTGTCTTAGGTTTGTGTACTTCCTGATTTTTTCCCCATGGGTTTTCTGCAGGTTGCCAGTGTTGGGTACCGCTACGTCAATCAGATAGGTAGCCCTTTCCTTCTTGTCCACAAGGGTTATGTCCGGTCTGTTGTGCAGGATTGTACTATCTGTTATTATGGTGCGGTCCCAGTACAGTTTGTGGGTTGTGGTCTCTAGTACAATCTGGGGTTTGTACTTGTAGTAAGGTACACTTTCTTCGACCAACTGGTATTTCCTCGCTAGCTTCTGATATATTATCCTGGCTACCTGGTCGTGTCTATGAGTGTACTCAGTCTGGGTGATCACCTTCTTCTCTGCCCATCTTTCTAGCTTCGTTTGTGCCTCCTGGTTGGGGGGGGCATACCGCTTGTCTATCTTCCTTATGGCCTGCTGCTGGAGTGCTGCTGTGTGTTTCTGGAAGTAATCCTTCAGGTTAACTATTGCTGTCTTCTGTTGCTCAATGAGGTCCTTCTTTCCAGGCAATTGTCAGTCTCTCCAAGGCTGATTTCAGGTGGTATTGGCAGCTCTTGGTCATCATTGTCCTTGTCTTTCTTATGATATCCTCCAGCTCGGTGTTAGTCCAATCTATGACCCTGGAGGAGTATGTTAGCACTGGGACCGCATAAGTGTTTATGGCTTTAACTGTGTTCCCTCCATTCAGCTTTGCTCTCAGCAGGCTTCTGAGAATGGTGCCTCCGTAGCCAGGTGGGCAGGAGTAGCATTGCGTAGCACATGCTTCTTGACTAGACTGGGGTTCAACCCGTGACCACCAAATACGAAGGATGCGGAAAGGTCAGGGAATGATCACCGCATATCTCTGGAGCGATATGGCCTTAGTTGCTAATGCTCTTAAAAAAAAAAAAAAAAAGCTTCCGAGTCTGATGGTATTTTTCGGTTAGGCAGGCCTTATTTTCCTTGTGCTGCAACTGCTGAGCCTGCATCGTTCCCAAGTATCTGTAGGCCTTTCCTTCTGCCATGGCTTCAATCTCTTTACCAGTCTGCAGCTGGTAGTTTCGGTTGACTAATTTTCCCTGGTGCAATCCGTAGGTCTTGCATTTGTCTAGACCAAATTCCATCCTAATATCATTGCTGAATTCTTAGGGTGATCTGGAATAGTTGCTGGGGGTGCTTCTCGGTTCCTGTGTAGAGCTTGATGTCATCCATGTACATCAGGTGAGTGAGGGTGTACAGGTTCTTCCTTCCTTCTTTGAGGTTATATCCATACTTGCTACTGTTGAGCATGGTGGATAGCAGGTTAAGTGCTAGACAGAACCACAATGGGCTCAGGGGCATCTCCCTGAAAGATTCCTCTCCTGATGGGGTTTATCCTGGTTGTGATGTTTTCAACCTTAATGGTGGTACTCCATTTCGGCATCGTTTCTCCTAGGAAGTTTGTCACTATCGGATTGACTTTGTAGATGTTCAGCGCCTCTGTTAGCTAGCTATGGGGCACGGAGTCGAAGGTCTTGCAGTAATCGATGTAGGCTGTGGTACATGTTGTGCCACTTCTTGTAGGCTTGCTCCATAACCACGGCATCTATGGTTAATTACTCCTTGCATCCTTTCTGCTGTTCAGCCATTATGTTCTGGCTCTCCAAGTGGTCTGATATCTTCCTGGTTATGCAGCTGGTCAGGATCTTGTACATTGTTGGGAGGCAGGTGATTGGCCTATATTTCGCTGGGTTTCTTGTATTTTCGTCTTTAGGCCTCAGATATGTGATTCTTTTTGAATGAGAAACTTCGGGATTGTCTCTGGGTGCCTTATCATTTGGGTGAACAAGATAGTTCCTGCAATCTTTTTTCCAAGATTGCAGGAGATATCAGGTTCTTCGTGACGATGGTCCTTCTGTGGTCCACTATTTGCTGTTCTGTGTCCTGAATATCCGGGAACTGCTCTGTCAGGTGCTTGTGTGTGCAAGTGAGCTTCTTGTACCAGTAGTTGTGGACGTTATCTATTCCTGGAGTTTGCCGGTTGTGAGCATTCTCGATCGTCTGTTTTACTTTGTCTTCCCGAATCTCCCACCCTCTCATTTCTTGTACGTCCTTGGTTTTCTTGCATTCTAGTCCTATCCAGGGGGCTCAGCTGTTATGCCTTACTTCCCTGCTCCATATGTTTCCCCAGAACTCCTCAATCATCTTCTGCTTGGGAGGTCCATTCCCTTCTTTCCCATCTTCTCCAAGACTCCTGTAGAAGCCTCTTTGGTCCTCATTGAAGATTCAGTTGTTTATTTTCCTCTGAGAGCTCTCTTGGTATCGACACAGTTTCTTGCTGAGTGCAAGGAGGTTCTGCTTCAATGTGTCCAAGTACTCTCCTATTCTCTGATTTTTGTCTCATGTTTGCTGTGGACCCTGTCTCTCTTGAGGATGCTCTTCACTTTTCCAATTAATTTCTTACTCCTATTGCCCCATTGGTACTGGGTCAATTGGCCTATTTTGACTATTAATTCTTTTATCTTCTGCTGCTGGTCTCATTTCTCTTCCATTAATCCTCGTGGCTGCGGTTGTTGTTGTTGTTTGGGTTTTAGGTGCATTAGCAACTAAGGCCATATTGCTCCGTGGATATGCGGTGGTCATTCCCTGACCTTTCCGCATCCTCCATATTTGGTGGTCACGAGCTAGAACCCCCTTCTAATCAAGAAGTGTGTGTGCTACTCACTACTGCTCCTCCTGGCCACGGAGGCGCCCGTGGCTGCGGTAGCAGCCACGAGGCTTAATGGTTAATGGTGTGGATGGCCTCCAGTGTTGCACGACTGCTGTTGAGGTATTGCAGTATTATGTGCTGATTGAGGTGGTCTGTGACTCTCCACAAGGTTCTATCTGGCCTCTGCTTCGGTATCACGTGAGTCTTTGTGTGGTCCATTCCTTCAAATTCTGTTAGGGCCTTTTTCCACTCGTCCTCTATTCTGGATATCATGACCTCGTCTCTTTCCACTTCAGCTGCTGTGGGTTGTATTTCTTGCTCTTTCTCCTCAGTGGTGGTATGTTCTTCCTTCTCTGGTTCCGTATTCTTTATCCTTTGTAGTTGATTGCTCACGTCCTGCTTGATTTTTTCCAAGATTGCAGGAGCTATCAGGTTCTTCGTGACGATGGTCCTTCTGTGGTCCACTATTTACTGTTCGGTGACCTGAATATCTGGGAATCATTCCAGCCACTTGGTATGTAGTCTCGCCCTGCAAGTTGTCATATTGGTCTCCAGCTTCGTTATTTCGTAGTATGCTTGCATGATGTAAATATTCATTTTGATGCTCCACTTCATGTGTTGGTATTTTCTCCCTTCCTGGGTGGTCATCATTATTATTATTAATACCAATTTAATCTGAATAAATGTCCCTTTACAGCTATGCAGCTAGAGGACACAAGTTACATCCAGAAATTAAATAAATAAATAATGACAGACAAATGGATTGTGTACATAGTCCAGATACAATAGACAGCCTTAAACAGCCTCTGGTAAAGATAACAACATATAAAAATACATAAAGATACAACAAAGTGTGAATAGAGTGGTATCTTCAAGAGACTTACCTAGAGCATGATGAGGGCATACATATCTGCAGGAGTGGAAGATCTGTAGGTTTTGTCCTTGCACAGCTTCTCAATGTCTATGGATAATCTATTCAATATTTCAATTGAATTAAGTGGAAACAAACTGTCCAGGGAGGACATGTTATGCAGCTTAGATCTGTATGAGGGTGTGTTGGTCTGGCATCTATTTCAATCTGGTGATGATATCCCAGCTATCAGGTGAGATCAGTTTTCTAGATAGAAGCTGAGAGAAGGTAACAAGGTTCCTAGAGATGATGTGATACCTCCAAGGAAGCATATCAAAACAGGTGAAGAACAGATTTTGAGATTGTAGGTGTTAGACCAGTTATCTTATTTAGCCATTTTAAAATCCAGTATTCCAGAGATAAGAACCTGGTTTGGTAAGATGAGGATGCAGAGGACCATATAGTTGAGGCATATAAAGGAATTGGGATTATGCATTGAAATGATGATAAGGTGCAGATTATGAAAGTTGGAAATCTCCTGTTTCACTGCCCATAAAGTCGCATATATTTTCATTCTAGTGGCATTAAAATGAGGCAAGAACGTAAGGTCTTTGTCCCAGGTGATGCCAAATCCTTACGTTGGGTGACTTTTTTTAACCGGGGAGTTTGCTATAATGATGTTGACATCGTTGATATTTCTCTTCTTGGGGAAAGAGTTGTGTGGTTTTCTCTTTGTTAATGGAGAGCCTAATAGCATAAAGGTAATTTTCCAGTTCATGTAGCTGTCGGCTAGAGCTCACAGTGTTAGACTGGAGAGACTGGGGGGCATTTTGTAACGATGAAGAACTTTAAATCATCGGTGTATGTGGTAAAGTTAGCATGATTTGCAAGAAGGGTTCTAAAGATGTGGCAAAGAGAACATCCCATTGGGAGAGCCCTATGGAGTTGTTGTAGTTGTTATTTGGTTTTTAGGAGCATTAGCAACTAAGGCCATATTGCTCCGGGGATATGCGGTGGTCAATCCCTGACCTTTCCGCATCCTCCGTATTTGGTGGTCACGGGCTTGAACCCTGGTCTAATCAAGAAGCTCATGCTACGCGCTGCTGCTCCTGCCCATCTAGATATGGAGGTGGCAACCCTATGGAGCAGAGAATCCTGTAGTGATGGTTCTGATTTCTGATGTGGACTGTAGGAGCATCTTAAGAAGAACTAAAATGTGGCCAGAGATTTTGAATTAATCGCACAATATGGCACATAATGCATGGATGGACAGATTGTCAAAAGCTGCCTTAATGTCGAGAAACACAATATCAAGTTGCTCAAGGTACATTCAATTCTGAAAAGTGTGTCTATGAGGTTGGTGACTGTGAATCGTTCAGGTAGTACACTATGGAGGTATGGAGGGTTGTGGCCAAATATATGATGGGTGAGAGCAGGAAGTATGGTTTTTTCCATAATTTTGAGGAATGTGCATCCTACAGAATCGGTCTGTAATCTTTAGGCGATTTTAGGTTAGAATTTTTTGAGATGGGAGAAACATAATATGGGTTCCAGATGGTAGGGTAAGCTCCTGTTTTCAGGATGGAACTGTATGTGTTGAGCAGGAGGCCGATAATATATACATTGCATAATTTAATCATAAAAATAGGGAATCCATCTGGGCCAGTTGCGGACTTGTTGGGAAGACTGTTGATGATCTCAATAAGGCATTCCTTTGTAATAGTTATTTTATCCAGTGTGATGTTTGGTTAGCTGGTGGATTAACCTGAATAAAGGAGGTGGGAGCAGGCAGGGGCTTAGTTTCGAGTGAGTTAGTCCACGTAAGGACCACCATGGGGTACTGGTGGTTCTTGTTGGTGTACATTCATAGTGTTGAACATAAAAGACGAAGAACAGTACCTGTTGTTATCAACGAGTACTGTTCGTTGTGGACTAGTGTTATTAGTGGAGTTCCCCAGGGTTCAGTGCTGGGCCCATTGTTGTGTTCTGTATTTATTAATGATACTGATGAAGATATATCAGGTTTAATGTCCAAGTTTGAAGATGATATAAAGATTGGCAGGGTGGTTAATGACAGTAATCGAGGTAAGCTACTGCAACAAGATCTAAAAAAAAAAAAATTAAGCAGATGGGCTCAGAAATGGCAATCAAAGTTTAACTTTGGCATTGCAAGGTACTGCATATGGCTAGCAATACAGGCACTCTCCGGCTTAAGTAATACCAGACTTACATAAGTTTTTGCCAGCCGGTGTAAACTTAAAAAATGAAGTTGTGGAAACGTATTTCGCATCCCGTAGGAATAAATGGAGGTATCGTGAAAATATCGTAATATGAACCAAATAACACTTTTTTTTGGCAATGGATTCCAAGACTTTGGAAGTTGAAATTTTAACTATATAACTAAGGTATATATCTCTCTAAAAGGTCATTTTTATAATAGAAATTGCACTACCTTTCATCGTTATCAAAACATTAGCATTAGTTGAGGCATATGATGCAAGAAACTAAGCTTATTTGTTAAGCATCAGCCAAAAAAAAAAAAAAAAAAAAAAAAGAAAACAAAACCTTCACATTTCACCCATCTGGCCACTCCAAATGTTTGTCTAATTCAGCCTTAAATTTATTTAAGCTATCAACTTCCACAACAACAGATGGAAGACTGTTTCAGCAATCAAGTACCCAATGGCAAACTTAGGCGCATCAATTCCACAACAGTCTTTCCTCAATTTGAATCTGTGTCCCCTTTAGAACCCCTCAGGTTCTGAGTAAGCGAAAGTATCACATCAGCATTGAGCCAGCTAAAACCATTCAAGACCTTATACACCTCAATCAGATCACCTCGCAGGTGCCTAGTCTCCAGATGCTGCAACTTGCAGAACTTAAGCCTTTCTTCATAAGAGTACTCCTTTGCTCCTCTCACCAATCTTGCTGCCCTTCTCTGTACTCGTACTAGCAACTCTACATCCTTCCTAATATGAGGCCTCCAGACCTGTACGGAGTATTGAATGTGAGAACTGGCCTGACCATTGCCTTATACAAAGGAATAATCACCTCCCTGTCTCTGCTAGCAAAATTCCTATATATCATTGACAAAACTCTGAGAGACATGACGTGCTCTGGCACATGTCTGTACTGCTCAGAGTACTTCATATCTGACTGCACAATTACCACCAGGTCTTTTTCATTCTACACCTCCCTGAGTGTAGTACCATACAGTTGGTACGTTTCTCTTAGGTTACTGCTACCCACATGGTACTTTGCATTTGTCAATGTTAAACTTCGGTTGTCACTTCTCAGCCCATCTGCCTAACTTTTCTAGATCCTGTTGCAGTAGCATACTTTCTTTACTGTCATTAACAACCCTGCTAACCTTTGTATCATCTGCAAAATTTGACATTAAGCCTGATATACCTTCATTGATATCATTGATAAATACATAAAACAATGGGTCCAACACTGAACCCTGGGGAACTCCACTAATAATATTAGTCCACATAGAGAAGTGTCCATTTATTACCACTCTCTGCTGTTTCCCACTCAACCATCCCTTTATCCGATGCTGCAACTTGCCCTTAATGCCATACCTCTTCAATTTGTACAGCAGTCTTCCATGTGCAACAGTATCAAAACCTTTCCTGAAATCCAAGTACAGTGAAACTTCTAACGGACACCTCTCGTTAACGGACATCTCTCTACAACGGACATTTTCAAATTCCCCAACTCACCTCCATTGGTTTTAACGTGTTTGCAGCTTCTGTCTAGCGGACATTCTCTGTAACGGACGCGGACAGGCAATCTGCACTGTTTCGTTTAGATTAGCACTTAATTTGATCTTCCCATAACGGACAGCGGGCGAGCTTACGGCCCTTTTTCTAGGAACTTTTCTTCCACGTATTGCCTCAATCCTGCGTTTATTTTCTATTTCCGATTCTCTGAATTTTATCAAGGTTTACGTCGCGGTTCTAAACCCTTTATCAAGAATTTTGAAAAAAGGTTTAGAAATTTTGAAGGCACGTGTAAAACTTCTGATGAATTCGGTGTGTGCAGGGGGGGAAGAATACGGTCGGCCTTTCGTCTTTTCAGTTTCAGTTTTCAGTTTTGTTCAGTGTCGTGTGAAGTGCACAATGTCTTCTCGTAAACATTTAACTTTAAAAGATAAAGTTGAACTCATTAATGCATATGATCGGCAAAAAAATAGTATTCGCAATCTTGCTGCAAAATCAAAATCTGGAAGACGCAGGTAAGCGACATCCTAAAGAAAAAAAATGAACTGCTCAAACAATTTTGGCAACACGTAAATGATCAGGTTCAAAAATCATTCCCGAAAACTGTTGGACTTCAAATCGACAATGTTACGTATGTCGCGAACGTGCAAAAAAAATTCCCATTAATGGGCCTATTATTAGGGAAAAGGCTTTGAAGGTTGCGAAATCTATGGGAGTAAATGAGTTCAAAGCTTCTGTGGGATGGCTAGACAAGTTCAAAACTCGGCATAAAATTTCTTGGAAAACCGTAAGTGGTGAAGGTGGATCTGTTGATACTGGGGTTGTATCAGAGTGGACCGTTAAATTGGAAGATTTATGTTGTGATTTTGAAGCTAAGGATATTTACAACTGTGACAAAACAGGGTTGTTTTTTAAAGCTCTTCCTGAAAAAACAATGAGTCTAAAAAACAAAAAGTGCCAGGGTGGAAAAATTTCTAAGGAACGCTTGACTGTACTATTGTGTACAAATATGCTGGGAGACTTTGAACAACCTCTTGTCATAGGAAAACCACAAAATCCACGTTGTTTCAAGGGCATAAAGTTGAATCTTTTGAATGTTAACTGGAAGTCTAATAAAGCGTGGATGACACGAGATATCATGAGCGAATGGATAAGTCACTTTAACCAAAACATGATTCGTCAAAACAGAAAAATTATTCTTTTCATGGATAATGCTGCATCTCACCCGCACATTGAATTGTCCAACATTCAAATCGTTTTTCTGCCACCAAACACATCTGCAGAGTGTCAGCCCTTGGATCAAGAGATAATAAAAAAATTTAAACTTCACTACAGAAAACGTGTTTTAAGACATCTCATTGCAACCATGAACGATGTAACATGTGCGAGTGACCTAGCAAAGAAAATCAGCATCCTAGATGCGATTCAGTGGATTTCCTCTTCAGTAAACGCAATTAGAAAACAAACTGTCGTGAACTGTTTTGTAAAGTCTGGCGTCTCAAACGCAAAAATTGAAGTTGTGAACAGAAATGTGGAGCACCAAGAAGAACAAGAACTTCAACATCTATGGATAATGTGCGATACTTCCGCTACAAGTGACCCTGGCTACAAAGATATAGACTCGAACCTCACTACAGAAGATGGTGCTATAGATATCAACAACATCATCGATATTTTTCAAGAAGTTCCTCATGAGGATGAAGAAATGGAAGGTCATTCTGTCGAAGAACATATTAACGACGAACCACCGATGAAAATAGAAGCACTCATACAAATCAATCGTTTAAAAATGTTTTTTGCCGCTGAAGAAGATACTGAAGGACTTTCGATGGTTTCTTCACTCCAAACAAATGTTGAAAACAAAATTATCAGCCGAAAGAAGGTGCAGAAGAAAATAAAGTGATTACTTTATGTATTTTTCTTAAGATAAAGTCATAATATGCATAGCACAATTGTATGTATATTATTTACAAAAATATTGTGCAAAATCTGTATATAATGTAATTTAATTTTACATTAAACGTTGAACGATTTTTCTTTCTTTCTTTCTTTTTTTCCCCCCTCAGACTTCTTGTTAGCGGACACTTCTCTCTAACGGACACATTTTTGTTCCCCATGGCTGTCCGTTAAAGGGAAGTTTCACTGTATATGATATCAAAATTATTTTCTGCATCCAGTTCCTTTGTGACCATATCATAGTATCCAATCAAGTTGGTCAGACAAGACTTCCCCTTAACAAACCCATGCAGTGTCTGAACTATTACTGCAGTCTTGTCTAGATGATCCTGTATCACCTCTTTGACCAGTGACTCCATTATTTTCCCTGGATCAGAAGTTAAACTAACAGGTCTATAATTATTTGTGTCACCCTTTGTGAATTGGGATACATTTACACATCTCCAGTCCATGGTGACCTCCCGTGACTCTAAAGGATGCTCTCATAATTATAGCTAAGGGTTTGCTTACTTCCCTTGCTGTCTCCTTCAATACAACCAGATAGATTCGTAATATGTTTAACCTCAACAATTTCTCTTCCACTGTTCCGTTATAAGAATCAATTTTGAACACATTTGTGATATTTTTCTAAAACACATTTCTGGAGGTCACTACCATTAAACAATAAAAACAATTTGCACTTTAGGGTTTATTGTGCTTTTATGTTAATGCAATCAATTATAAATGGGTAGTAAACTTGATCTTATTGCATTTGTAATAACACTGATAAATGGAATTCTGTGGGTTTTTAAATTACGGTATTATGGTGAAATGAATTTCTCCTTCACTGAAATCTTCAATCATGTAAAAAACATAAATTTTCAGAATCTTCTCTTCATTTCTATTTACTTATCACAATGGTGAAGGGAAAGGGACCAAGGTTAAGTGCAAGTGCTGGCAGTACTAGGAAATGAAACAAAATTGATTTAAAAATGAAGATGATTAATTAAGAAGTACGAAGCAGGACAAAGTTTGTCATCTATTACACAGAATTAGGTCTCACTACTCCAATAGTGAGTACTATTTTAAGAGACAGTGCGCATATAAAAGAACATGTTAATGGATCAAATGGATCAACGCATTTAAGATCAACAGTGATCACAAAACAGTGTTCAGGTGCTGTATTTAAGATGGAAAAGCTTTTAATAATACGGATGGAAAATCAGATTCAGAAGCAAGTGCCCCTGAGTCCAATGGCCATTCAAGCAAAAGCAAGAAGTATTTATGAAGATATTAAGGATAAGTAGGGCAAACCACAAGCCAAGTTTGTGGCAAGCAACAGGCGGTTTAATAGGTTCAAGCATCACGCTGGTTTCCAAAACATTAATATGTGGTGAAGTTGCAGTGTTGATTCTGCAGCTGCAGAGAAATTTTGTGATGTGTTAGAAAAAACCCCTTCTAAATTTTCACAGCCCTCAACTTCTGCAGTGGCGTGAGCTGGAGAGTTAATTCTGGCAATGATGATTGAAAAGTAAAACTTGCTGATGTTATACCTGTCTCCTCTCTCTTTTTTGTACTTTCATAATTTTGAAATTTTTGCAATTTTGTACACTTTTGTAATTTTTCCTGTGCATGAGATAAAAAAATTCAATGAATAATTTTATTTACATGTTCACCGAACATTTCTTTTTTGCTTCAATCAAATTCAGTGTGCATAGTTGCAAGTGCTGCATACGCACTTAGGGAAATTCTGACTTATGTAAAATTCGACTTACGTAGAGTTCTGCAGAACACAACCCTTACGTAAGTCGGGGAGTGGCTGTATTCCAGTTAACATACCAACTGTATGGTAAGACACTCAGGTTAGTGGGAAATATAAAAGATCTAGTGGTAATTGTGCAGTCAGATACAAAGTTCTCAGAGTAGCACATACAGTTCATAGGGTTTTGTTAATAATATATAGGAGTTTTGCTAACAGGAATAAAGATGTGATTATCTCATTGTACAAAGCAATTGTTAGGCTGCATCTTGAGTTCTGTATATAGGTCTGGTGGCCTCCCTTGTAGGATGTAGATCTGCTGGAATGGGTGCAGAGAAGGGCAATGAGTTGGTGTGTGGGGGGGGGGGGCAAAGGGATGACCTTATCAAGACAGTCAATTCTGCAAATTGCAGCATCTGATAACTAAGCACCCATGAGGAGATCTGAATGGGATGTTTAAGGGATTTGAAATTTTTAATGGATTGAGTAAGTTCAATGTTGATGGAATCCTCACCCTTGCCCAGACTACACACATGATAAGGCATAAATTCAAATTGAGGAAGGAGAGATGTGTGGAAGTTTGCTTTCAGCCAGCAGGTAGTTGACCGTAGGAACAAACTTCCATCTATTGTTTTAGATGTGGGTAGTTTGAAAGAAAACATACAAGGAAAAACTAGACAAACCATTGAAGGGTACTGAAAGGTGATGGAAAGTTAAATTTTTTTTTATCTCATGTTTTATAAGCTTGCTTTCTTGCATCACATTTGTCCCTACAAATACTAAATCATACGCCAGCATACCCTGCAATGTAACAATGATAACTGAAGAAGAAATACAGCTACTTTCTGGCTTACATAATACTTGACTTACTGAAATTCGACTTTAAGTAAGTTTTTGCTGGCCGGTGCAAACTTAAAAAAATCATGGAAATGTATTTTGCATCTTGTAGGAATAAATGGAGGTATTGTTTTTTTTTTTTTTTTTGGTAGTTGTTGGCGCATAGGCTTCTCTGGCCATAATGCACCTCCCAAGGATTTTGCAGTACTTTGATCCAAGCCCGAGGCGGGAATCGAACACACAACCTTTGGGTTGCCAGGTAGGCACTTTACCCACCCGGCTAGCCCGGTCGGCCTGGAGGTATTGTGAACCCAATAACAATTGTTTTTTTTTTTTGGGTAATTCGTTCCAAGACGAATAATGCACTATCTCACCCTTCCCTTGAAAAACTGAATTCAACTGAGAGAGAACTTCATTGTTAGGTTTTTACTGCCAAATGTTACAGCCATGCTGCAGCCAATGTGTTATAGAAAAGTGTTAAAGGTGTGATCAAGGTGGTATAGAAAATTATGCCTCTACAGATGATGTAGAGACCTTGGAAGTTGAAATTTTCGCTATATAACTAAGTCATTTATCTCAAAAAAAAAAAGGTCATTTTTATAGTGGGAATTGCACTACACTTTCATTGTTATCATATGTTCCATTATAAGAATCAATTTTGAACGCCTTTATGATATTTTTCTAAAACACATTTCTGGAGGTCACTAACATAAAACAATAAAAACAATTTGCACTTTCTGGTTTATTGGGGTTTTCTGTTAGTGCAATCTATTAAATGGAATTAAATGGAATTCTGTGGGTTTTTACTTTATGGTATTATGGTGAAATGAGTTCCCCTTCACTGAAATCTTCAATCATATAAAAAACATAAATAAATTTTCAGAATCTTCTCTTCATTCCTATTTACTTATTACAATAGCGAAGGGAAAAAAAGGGACCAAGTGCAAGATGCTGGCAGTACTAGGAAACAAAACAAAATTGATTTAGAAATGAATATGATTAATTAAGAAGTACGAAGCAGGACAAAGTTTGTCATCTAGTATACGGAATTAGGTCTCACTGCTTCAATAGTGAATACTATTTTAAGAGACAGTATGTGTATAAAAGAACATGTTAATGGATCAAAACATTTAAGATCAACAGTGATCACAAAACAGTGTTCAGGTGCTATATCGAAGATGGAAAAGCTATTAATAATATGGATGGAAAATCAGATCCAGAAGCAAGTGCCCCGATTCCAATGGCCATTCGAGCAAAAGCAAGAAGTATTTATGAAGATATTAAGGATAAGTAGGGCAAACCCCAAGCCAAGTTCGTGGCAAGCAATGGATGGTTTAATTCAAGCATCACACTGGTTTCTATATCATTAAAGTATGTGGTGAAGTTGCCAGTGCCGATTCTGCAGCTGCAGAGAAATTGTGATGTTTTGGAAAAAAAACCCTTTTAAATCTCCACAGCTCTCAACTTCTGCAGTGTCGTGCTTATCAGCTGGAGAGTTAATTCTGGCAATGATGTTCGAAAGGTAAAACTTGCTGACATTATACCTGTCTCCTCTCTCTTTCTGTGCATGAGATAAAAAAATTTAATAAATATTTCTATTTACGTGTTTGTTGAACATTTCTTTTTTTGCTTCGGTTAAATTTTCAAGTGCTGCATAAGCATTTAGGAAAATTCCGACTTACGTAGAGTTCCGTTGAACGCAATCCTTATGTAAGTTGGGGAGCGGCTGTACTCAAGTTAAAGTGAAACTGTTATTTAACAAGACATAAAGATAAAAATACAGTAGAACATTGATTACCCGAACCACTACAGCCCTCTTTCCAAAAAATTACAGTAATTACAGTATCTACTTTTAGTACACTGGTTGTTATGCTGAGATATTACGTCTGCAGCATTAATGCATTCGTTTCTGAATATTTATTCAAAGATATATGCAGTATAGTATAGAAATAGTCCTAATTTGTCATTATAGGAGTTAAAAAGCTTTTAAAGTCTATTCTGAAAATGGCAGAGGAAAAAAGTTTTTCCATGGATGACATTTACAATGCAGATAAAACTGGTCTTAATTGGAAGTCACTCCCTCTCAAGTCACTTGCATCGCAGCACGAAATGGCTTGTCCTGGTTTCAAAGCTAACAAAGAGTGTTACAGTTATGGTGTGTGCAAATGCAGGAATCCAAGATGCTTTAAAGGTGTAACTTGCCTACCAGTATGATATAAAGCACAGAAAAATGCTTAGATGAATTCCAACGTTTTTTTGGATTGGTTTAGCCAAGATTTTATTCCTAGTGTGAAGACGCATTGAGAAAATGAGGGTAAAGCTGGTAAAGTTTTGCTTATTATCGATAATGCACCATCTCACCCTCCTCTTGAAAAACTGAATTCAACTGAGAGAGAACTTCATTGTTAGGTTTTTAGTGCCAAATGTTACAGCCCTGCTGCAACCAATGTGTTATAGAAAGGTGTGATCAAGGTGTTATAGAAAAACTAAAAAAGATGTACAAAAAACAAGTCTTGCATCACTTGCTGTTACCAAAGGGATATGAAGAATGCGTGGCTGAGTTTTCAAAGAAGCTCAACATTAAGGATTGTTGCTACAGGTTAGCAGATGCTTGGAACATGTTGTTGGAGGGAAATCTGAAAAAAGGGATGGCATAAACTTTGGGGTGCTGCCGAAGAGACTGTCACACATGTGCATGATCTGAATGAAGACATAGGTGAGGTTGTAATTTTATATCAAGGCATTTCTGGGTTTTCTGAGTGTGGGCAAGATGATGTAGAGGTATGGTTAAACAACAATGCTGATGATCTTAGTTATCATATTTTAACCAAAGAAGAAATTGTTGCATTAGTCCAGAATGAAGAATGTGCTGCATTCAGAGCAACAGTCTGAATGCAGTTCTATGGAGATACTGCTATTACAGAGGATGAGAGACCCTGCTGCAAAAAGAGACAATCTTGCATGGTTCAAAGAAAAATTTAAGATACATATTTAAAAAAATAAACCTTCCCACCTAATTTTTGTACAATTACTTGTTTATGTCAAAAAAAAGTGTGATTTATAGTTGAATCCATGTAAAACAATTAGGTAGGTTCAAAATAAATATAATATGTATTGTTCCTTCTAAACGTAAAACTAATGCCCCTCAGGTTCGTAATCTGGGCAAGAGGAAGAATCCCATCACCACTGAGCCTGCTCGAACCATTCAAGGCCTTATACACCTCAATCAGATAACCTCACCGATGCATGATCTCCAGATGCTGCAATTTGCAGAAATTAAGCCTTTTTTGGTAAGAGCACCCCTTTGTTTCCCTCACCAGTCTTGTTGCACTTCTCTGTACTCGCTCTAGCAACTCTACATCCTTCCTAAAATGATGCCTCCAAACCTGTACACAGTACTAAAGGTATGGTCTGACCACTGCCTTATACAAAGGGATAATCACCTCCTCTTCCTGCTAGCAAAATTGCTGTAAATCATTGACAAGACCCTATGACTTGCTCTGGCAGCTGCCTGCACTGTTCATAAAACTTCACATCTAACTACACAACAAGAGTTAATGATGGTGTAGAGCAGATATCTTTTAAGGGCACAAAGAGTGATATTCTTCTAATATTAATGACAATAAAAGTAGGAGTTCTGCACATTTACTTAACAATTACAGGGCAATGCTGAAAACAAGTCACGAGTTATGGTTAAAGTTGGGAAACAAAAACAAAAAAAAAAAAAAAACAAACAAAACACAAATTTCAAAGTGCCTGCAATTCTGCCCACGCATGATAGGAGGGAGTAGATGATGAGAGCCTTGTGAATCAATTTGGTCCTAGAGAGATTGTGCAAGGCTCGTGGCGTAGAATGTTTCTTGGCGTAGTCTGTTTGTTAACAGGAGAGACTGCTTCTACAGGGATGGGATACCCTTGATTGGAAAGGGTGCAAGAACACCCTGATGCTATCGAGACAATTTTAGTTGGGTCAGAAAACTGCTAGCTTGGTGGGATAGACAGACTAATAGATAAACAATAGCTGAAGGCAGAGATAAAAGTAATTCTTGCACTGCTTCTATTGGAACGAGCAGCAGCCTTGAAAGCAAGGTGCTGGGAATTTCAAGGACTGCTGGGAGTTATCATGAAACAATTAAATACAAGGGCTGTGCTCGGATACTTGCATGTACATCAAAGCTGGGAGTATAGTAAATAAATTTGATGAATTTGAAGTGCAGGTCAAAACATCAAATGCAGACATTGTTGAGATATCAGAGATGTGGTGTCACCCAGATATAAGGGATGCAGAATTTGAATACAGAAAGGGTACAAGCAGGGGAGTGGTTATGCTCTTAGTTAAGAAGCACAAAATCTATGGCATGCATCCAGCTGACATGAGCAGCCAGTGCAATGTTCAGTCAGTTTGGTGTGACATAAGCACTGGGAAAGCAAAAATGAGAATAGGAGTGTGTTATAGGCCTAATGGTTCTGATAAGCACAACAAACAGCTCTACACAGAGAAAGAGTGGGCCAGTAAATCCAAACATCCAATAATGAGGGAATTTAACTTTCAAGATGTTGGCTGGAACTTGTGGATTGGTCACTCACAGATTAGCAAGTCTTTTGAGGATTTATTGAATAATTGTTTTCTACAGCAGAATGTCAGAGAGACAACATGAGTGAGTAATACTCTTGATCTGATCATCAGCAGATATAGAATCTAAAGATAAAAGACCCACAAGGTGGCAGTGATCACGATGTATTGATCTGGGATTTACAAACTACCATCAAAGGTAAAGGGTGGGGTTTTGCTTTCGTAAAGGTGACTGACTACAGTGGTCTCAGACAGCTTTTAAATTTTATACAGTGGGACTGACTGATAATGTTACCATCAGAATTAATCTTAGAAGCTACTAGACTTTTCATACCAACTAAGAAATACTGTTAAAGGTATTTATAATGCCTAAATGGATGTCAGATGAACTGATGAGACTCAGAAGAGAAGTGACTCCTTTGCCAAACATTGCTTGTATTCTGCTTTTTCTTGCCTAACTTCCAATGTGATGTGATTTGATTATGCACTAGTTTATATATACTACAGGGTTCGGTGTCCCAATATTTTATATGTGATGCACATAAATTATCGGGTGATACAGAAGCCTATGGTAGATATAAACTAGTCTGTAATCAAGTCACAGGGGAGGTTAGACAAATGAAAACAGATTAAGGGAATTTGGCAAACGAGGCAAAGAAAAGCAGCAAAGACTTCTTTACTTAGGTAAACACTAGAAGGAAAGGGATGAAACAAATTGGTCAA